>NC_046227.1:31397775-31700692 GCF_009819885.2 Catharus ustulatus | reverse complement strand
CAAGGTTCAACACAGTGTCACAAACAGTAGATAAGGAAAGCCAGTAGTAGTGGTGAAATAAGGTTACATTATTATGCCTGGAATATTTCATAAAGAGCTGTCATTTGAATCTTAACTTAAACTTTTAAATTCTTTTTCTTACACTCTATGGAGGCCACACTATATCTGTGCTGAATTGATCAAGGGGGATTACAGGCTTGCAATATCTGTTGGCTGTGTGACCAGCTGCACAAGGAGCTTTCAGGAAAATGTGTTATCTGTGGTGGTTTGTAATATTGTTCAGGATTCAGACTCTAGAGGAAGGCACAGGATGTGTCATCTCTCAGATAGTACACGTGGCCTTTATTCCTTTTCTCTTTGCCTGCTGACTGTTCCGATGTAGTTCAGCCGTGTACCCGATCGTGGTGATTGGCACAAAAAGCCTGAAGCTTCTCTTCCATCTTCACTGCAGTTTTGTCTTCTGCTCTGAGCTCTGTGGGGCAGGGGCGAGCAGGATCTCGTTTTTGGTGAGATCTCCTGATGTTAATTGAGGAGCATCACTGTCTGTGACATCTGGTACCTGATGTGAGTCATGCACAATCTCAGGAGCTTGAGCCATGCACATTTTTCAGTGTCTGCAGAGCACATGAGGGTATTTCTCTGTGCCTCTCAAATTCAGAAGTGATGAGTGTCAGAAACTCACTTCCCTAATGCAGGAAACTTCACCAAGACCCTTCCAGTCCTTTATCCAGCCTCTGCCCTGGGGCACAACCAGAGAGGTCTCTGCTGATGGGCACAGGGTGGGCTGATCATGCTGATGCTCTCCTGCTCTTGGTACCCTCCTCTCAGGGTTCTGAAGCCTTTTTGCAGTGTGCCTGGCTTGCAAAACAGCGTGTGGGAACCTGGCAGCATCCTACAGCACCTGACTTTCCAGCATGTAGAGCCCTCTGCTTGCAGGTGGATTAAAGGGATTACTTAGTGCAGTAAATCAAAACCTGTGAAACAGGGCAATCTTTCTGGCTCTTCTGTGTTAGAAAGAATTGCAGGCACGTTGTAGGTCACATAGTAGCCTCAGATATTTGAACATACATATTGTATTAGCTATTTTTAAAAATCCTGTCCATGTTTTTTTTCCAGCATCTTCCAACTGAAAGTATTGCTTCAGGCAAACTATTTTGATAATTAACAAGAGGGAGGAACTCTTTAAGCAGAGTTGCTGTTTGATGTTATTCTCAAATTTGAAAGCTATCATCTTAGCACTTTTTAATTACTTGGAGGCATTTGGAGATCATGTGCATGTGTTAGTGACACACAAATGTGACCACAGACTCTCTTCTCATGGTGTAGTAAATAATGCAATAAGTGATCCCTAGAGGGGTATCATAATTGTTGTTGTGTTTTATTGTATTTTTTTTTCAACTTACAGAGTTTTGAAATTTGTCTGACCTATGGAAGGACTTGTAGGTGTACAGATTTGCATTTCACATATTTTACTTTTTTCAGCATTATATCTCAAGACACAGTTAGTGTCACCTGCTGCCACACCTGCCTGTGTCCTGCCAGCAGGTACCTGTAACTTGTCACTGTCTTTGTGAGTCTTACAGGCCCTGTGTCATATTTAAGTCCATGCATCACTCACAAGATCTTGGATGTCTCAAACTCTGTCCCTTTCCACTTTAATCATGCACTTCTTTTGTGCTTCACTCAGCTGCATCGAATGATGTTCATGAATATATGATAGTAAAAAGAGCAATGCTGGTGGTGACTGATGATGATAAATTACTGTATTTATCCATTAGGAAGGACATTGGATGACCTACAGATCTGAGGCTGAAGCTAAAAGACCTTTTTTAATCTTTCTTAACACTGCTGGCAGCAGCCACATAACTTATTATGTGTTATTTATGTAGAGAATCTGTAAATAGTTTTGACCACTTTTAAGATAAAATAGATAAGATAAAACCCCTCTGGCGTTTGGAGGATATTGCCTAAGAAAATCAATTAGGGAGTATTAAACAATGTGATAATTTAAGGAAAATAATGATTCTTTAAAAGCTTTTGGGGGCATATTTCAGACTGCCTGGGGCCATATTTGCAATTTGCAATTCCTTTGGGGAAGAAAGAAAAGCATTCTGTAGCTTTCCAAAAACCAAACCAGCCCAGTATTGAAGTTTTAGTTTTGAGAATATGGACAGAATTCCAAATGCCAATGGGAAAACCATTGAACTTGCCTGAAGTGCTGGGCAAGTGCAAGAAAGCAAATCAAACACTGCCAGTGTGACTGATCATTCATCCCTGTGTTTGTTCTCCCTGCTCCTGGTGGTGCAGACTGCTGACCTCCTTTCCCCTTTTCCATCCTAAGACTTCAGAGCCTGGTTAAATCAAAGCATTTAAGATATATTGGGACAGTCTTTCAGAACAAAGGATTGAGCATAAACCCGCCTAATTATGAGTGGTGTGCTTCTGTTTCGAGTCTTAAGGAAAAGCTGTTTAAGTCAGTGGTCTAATAACAATTCTAACTAAACACATAATTGCTCTAAAGGCTGGGTGACCTGGGTCAGTGCAGTTCAACAAGAGTCCCTTGGCCTGCAGTACATTGCAGTTGGGCATGGCCATGGTAGCATTTTAGTTTGGATCAAAAACTTACCAGTGAACAAATTCTGACTGACCCTGGATGAATTTTGTTGTTGAAACTGGAGCAGTTTCACACTGTGAGCTGGATTCCCTTAGGATGAGAGTAAAGAACCACCCGTGGGGTGCACCAGCTCTCAGTGGGTGTCAGGTCCTTGGGATCAGACTGGAGCTGGTCCATGTAACCCCCAGAAATACAGAAGGTGTGAAAATCAGGTCCTTAACAGGGATGGCTTCCCTGTCCTGTCCTGCTGCTCCCTTTGCTACACAGATTTAACAAACTGAAGATGATGGGTACATGGGTATGTTTAAAAACAGCTGTATGATTTTGGTTTGTTTTTTTCACTTGGCTTAGTTCTGGTGCAACTACACTGCATGAATTTATTTTGTTTATTGCAACACTGGATCAGTTTCTTACATGTTTGTAGGTATTGCTGCTTTTCAAACATTGCCTCCTCAGTCATGACAGAAATACAGTGACACGAATGAGTGAATTGCAGGTGGTGGAGAGGTCTCAGGTTCACAGAGGTGCTTGTGAGGACCACTCAGAATCTGAAATAGATTGCAGGAAACAAAAGGGGTGTAAGTCTCACTTACAGATCATATAATCTCCTGTAACTGAGGTTTTCTTTCCTAACTCTACATATGTGGATGTATCTGAGAGTTCCACTTGAAAGAGAATGGAGATTACAAAATTGGAGGTTAAAAGCCCTTGTCCTGTTCTTGGCTGGTTGAAAAATTTCTGTGTGATTTAGGTGGATCTTTGAAGGCTGCAATTTCAGAAATAATGTCAGTGTTTGTGGTGTGTTGTTGTTTTGGGAATTGGAAATGTCAGAGTTGCCTGTGATGGACCTCCAGTGCACATTTAAGGGAAAACTGACTGTGTTTTTAAAATGTTACTGAGCAATTCCATGGGTAGATAGCTCACATGTGGTGGTCTGTTAGTAAAACAGTGGCTTGTGGTCAGCACAAGTCTGGCTCACTGATGTTTGTGTATTTATGTGAGAAAAACACTGAGATTTAGGAGTATCCTCACAATCCAGAGGAGTTGCAGGAAGGTTGGTGTTATTGGCAGCTAAGTGTCTGGATTTCTGCCCTTCAGGCAGGAACCTGATATGATATGATATGATATGATATGATATGATATGATATGATATGATATGTAGTGGTCACAGTGGTTGTCATTTAGGGTGCAGCTGCTGCTACCGAAGTGTTGCACTTCCATGTGTGTGTGTTTGCTGTGCTGCTCCTGCTGAGGGGTTATGGCATTTGGTTATTACTCATCATCCAACCTGGAAATTCCAAGTGGAAGATTTTCTATTGATTTCAATGCATATTGTGTCTGTGAATGGATTTTCATATTAAAAAATTTGTGTAGTCCTAAAAAAAAGAAACTGTATTAGAAAATCAGTTTAATCTGGTTTTCTTGTACTATCCATTCTCTATCTATTATTCCAGGAAAATGGTAAATAAAGAACATACTTAAGAATGTTGGGTGTGATCCAGCAGAGCTTTCAATGATTATCTCTGAAGTGGTTCATAGTGCTAAAGGCAGCATTTTGTCTGCATAATTCTATGATTTTGGGTAGAATTAGTATTTCCTGTGTATCTAACCCCAGCAGATTTGGGCTGAAAATCTTTCCTCTGTACTTTTTGCCAGCACAATCCAGTGTGACTCAGCTGAGCAGGATGGACTTTTAACCACTCACCTACTTTTCAGTGATCTGTGGATACTGAGGACTGAGTGTTGCTTTCATACCACTGCAAGTCTTTCCATCATTCTAGGAACTTAAACTTGCACTGATGATAAAGAGGAGAGGAGCAGCACACCAAAATTGTCAGCAAATTGCAAAAGGCCTGAGAAAACTAGGTTTTTTTTTTTGCCTGTGTTGTGCTTAATGTGCTCAAGTAGAGTGTGGAGTAATGAGCCATGGTTACATTTACATGGAAACCACTTCTCCTAATGAGGAAAATAGTGTTATCTATTTTTCTGTAGTGGATTTCCATTACAAGCAGGACTTCAGCACATCCACCATCTAAAATGTGGGCTGGGATGAGCTTGGTGGAAACAAGGCACATAAAAAGGAGGGATGGGATGGATGGGATGGAGATCTCTGACTGTGACCAGTTAAGGGAGAAAACAGACACAGTGTCAGAAATCCCTTCCAGATGCTGCTCTGTGTTGCAACTGAGTGCCTGCTCTTGCACAAATCATAACAGGAAACAAAAACAGGTACATAAAATGAAAAGGAGAATGGAAAGTGAAATAAGGAACATATTTTTCAAGGCAGGCATTTTAACCCTTGGAACAGAAATGCTGAGCTAAGTTTTGAACTCTGTGCCTTTTAAATGAAAAACAGTTTCCAGAAAGATGCTCAAACAAAAATTTTTGGTCCTTGGAAAAAGGTGGTATCCTAGGGAAGTGTAATGGGTTGCAGTCTACAGGAGATGGAATGATGGGGAAGCCTTGGTGAATCAGTGAATGACTGGTAGTTTTACTGTTGCTGATAGTCGATACAAATGAACTCCTACGAGATAAAAAAACCAAACCTTTATTACAATAATCTCTCTTTCCCCCCTTCTTTCTGCTACTTGACAATGATAGAAAGTTCCTCCTTTCCTTTTGATGTGCTATTGTAAATCTTTGTCGTAATAGGAAGGGAATAATAGATGATCTTATATCTGAGCTAAAGAGAACTTTTCCTGAAGAGCTGCAGACTGAAGAATGGAATTCTACTGATTTCCGTGCAGCAGTGGACAAAACTTAACATATATTTGCTTTGGGTCTGAAAGCTGCAGCTGTGACTGTGGAGAGGATTTCAAAGGCTTCCCTTTGGCTGGATGGCATTCATCCATGACCTGGCATTAACTCTCATGCCAGGACCTTGATCTGGCTGTAAGTGCTATGCAATTTTTTTTCTTTTTAGTTTTTTATTTCTTTTTTCTATACAGCATCTCACTGTAAGATTTTGAGGAAAGGATTTTTTTTTTTCCTTTGTATCACATGGGCTATTGCAGTGAAAGCAACTTGATGTGTGTCTTCCATGTGAATGTGGAGTATGGTGGTTGGGTTAAAGCAGGCACAAAAACACTCAAACACTTGTTTGGTGGCTTTAGCAGGTCCATGAAGGGCTGTGCACATGCAGCAGTGTCCACCCAGCTTCAGTGCAGTGACTCCATCCGTTGGGTGGATCACTTGTTCTGCACCTCAGGGAGGTGTTTTCCTCCCAGCAAGTCTTGTTTTACAGCTGGTGTGTTGGGGTACTCTTGAGACAAAGTCTATATTTAAAAGCATTTGTAGAAGTAACATTTAGTCACTGAAAATGAGTTAACTGGTTCTACAAAGGCTCTTGGATTTAGCTGATTACTGGGAGGCTTTTGCCCTTAAGGAGTTTCTTGAGGTTCTTGGTATGGAAAAAGCTGTGCTTTGGGATTAAATTATTCAGGTGTTTTTCAAAGTAATTAAGGCTTCTAGCATGCAAAGTTTTATGTATGTGGGTTAAAAACGGAGGTTGATTAAATCACAACAAAGGGAAGTTTATTCACCAATGACAGACGGTAATGTCTCTTTTGTGACTGGTGGAATGCTGTTGAGCCCACTTCATTACACTGAATATTGAACCATTATATTAGTGCCATTTTTTCTAAGTGATGGCGTTGTTAAAAAGCAGGCAGTAGAACTTGATGCAGTACAGCCCTGGCTGTGCTAAGTAGTGCAGAATGCTTCTTTTTTCTGTCAAGTATCTGATTTATAGACAATTTTTCAACTTGTGTTTTTGAAATGGCCAGGTGAGCTGTACAAAACTCAGCAAGACCAGGAGGCAGGCCAAAGTAATGATTTTCTTGTTGGAAAGTAATAGACATGCCAGTATAGCATGTAATAACAGCAGGTTTTACAGAGTGCTGCAGAACAGTAGGAGTGTGAAACACATACGTTACATAAATTATCTGTGCATGCATTTCTGCAGAGTTATGGAAAAAAAGTTCATACTTTCTTTTATTTTCTTTTCTTTTTTTCTCTTCCTTCTTTTTTCCAGTCACTGGGTACATCAATCCATGAACCCCTCCAGCCTTTTAAAAACTTTACCTGTCATGTCTCCTTTGGATTGAGTGCCTTATCCTTTGGATACCTACACTTGCTGTTCAGGAATCAGTGAATGGTTTTGAAATCCAACAGCAAATCAGACCTCACTGTTGCAGGTTCCAGTTCTGTCTCTCATTATCCTCTTTCCTATCAGGAAAAAGGAAACATAGAAACACCTAAGACCCAAATTTAGAATATCCCCTATGTGCTGTGTCAGTGTGAGACAGCTCATCTTTGCAAGTATTTATTAATTATTCTGAGTCCACTTTTTTGCTTCTATAGTAACACTGATGTTTTGTACTCTTCTGACAGTGTTCCTAGGTCATTGTGAGGAGGCATATTTTGTCCATAAAATTTTTGGATATTTAATGTGAGCATACAGAAAGGCAGGCAGGCTGTCCTGCATGTCTTGTGTTTCCATTCCTGCACTCCTGATCCCATACCATGCATTGTAACAGCTCGTCCCTCTGTCAGTGATCCCTCCAGTTCTCTCTTTCACAGCATCCAGGGAGCTCTGGGGCCTCTCCTAATAATTCCTGTAAAAAATAAAGAAACCAGAGTTGCTCAAAATTATCTGTGCAAAGCTTAGAATAGGTGATGTAGGTTAGAAAAACCCAGGTTGTTGGAGAGAAATTTCAAGAATGTAAATCTTTTGAATTCCTTGGGCATTTAAGGCAATTCCATGAAAAACTAGTGAGCCCTGTGAAATATCTTAAGGGACACTTCATCAGTTTCCACTGCTCCTGGAGAAAGCATGGTATTAGATGTTTCTTGATCAGCAAAGGTTTCATGTTTTTGCTCCACTGAGATAGAAACTTCCAGGTGGTATTTATTAATAGACTTTTTCCACATGGAAAAATATTCTGAAAATACTCTCCCTTGTTTTTGCCCTAACTTGCATAAAGTTGTTTTTGTTTTTTATTTTAATCAGTTTTAAAAATTTTAATCCCATCAGAGAGAAGAAATGTTCCTATGGAGATAATATTTTTATGATATAAAAGTGTTTTCATTAGTAAACCTCGTGCAAGTTGTCCTGGATGAACCAGTGATGCCGCAATGCCCTTTCTGTTTTTGGGTTTTTTTTCTTTTTTTTTTTTCTCTTTTTGTTTTGTGCTTTATTTCATCATTATTTCTATCTCTGTGACTCTTGTTACAAGAAAAATTCCTTACCCATCATCATAGGAGCCCTCCATGCACTTAACAGATTTAGTTTTTAATGAGACTTATGAAAAATATGTCTATTTTCTATCATGTACAGTCTTCTGAGACTTGGAGGTGTTTGTGCCTTACCTTGAAGTGTTTGAAAACATCTCTCAGTTATCAAGCTTTAACATCATTTGGGAAAAATCAGAAGTTAGTTGGATTTAAGATATTGCCCAAAGGCAATATTCAGCATGAAGCCTTCTCTGATGTTGGTGAAGCACGGAATTTGAGAATCTCTAGAAATTTACCTCAAGCATTAAATTTCTAAGTAAAAACAGGATTTGGAGAGTGCCAAGAGGTTAATCTGGGTGAGGGTGAGTTGTTTTCACCAAGAAATGTTCCTTTATGGACATCTGAGCCAGGGCTCTTGGTACTGGCTCTGAATCTGTCAGAGCCACTGAAATATCCCATATATTTTAGTGTACAGGGTTGTGGGACCTTTCATTATTTCTCTTCAAAGCAGCTGCTGGTTTTTTGAGGGCTCAATTCTTCAGCTGCATGGCACCACTGCCTTTGTTTCTGTGGTTTTGTACTGCAGCAGTTCTAGTTCAATTCTAAGAATTTCTGGAAGTTTTATTTATATTTTGACAGGGCTTCAATCGTCATCCAAGATTGAATTGCAGTTGGAGCATTGAGGGAAACAAAAGCATTTTTCTGAAGTCTAAATAGATAGGATAAGTATCAAGTGGATGGAAATTAATACTGTTATCTCTATTTTCCATTTTTTTTTTGTTTCAGTTTGTCTAAAATAACCGTGAATTGGCGTGATTTGACAAACCCACCAGTTTACATTGGCTGTCTCTGAAATGGGGAGAGAGTCTTTCCAGATAAACAAGAACTGAGGGAAGAGCATTTTATTCTCTTGAAGATTTTTTAAAAAAACACTACATAAAGAGAAAATTTGGAAACAATCCCATCAAATTGGAAAAAGAGGTAGCAAGTTTGTGTATTAGGAAATGAAGTAGCTGAGGGTATCCATGTGATTTGGCTGGAAACATTTAACCAGAATTTAGGATTATTTTCATGGCGACCTTTCTTGCTCAAGGACTTTTGATATTAATAATTCTATGCATAAAATGAATTATTTAATTGAATATCTTTAGCATACCATATATCTGCTGCAGTATGTGTTATAATTATTTGTATATACTAATTTGGAGAGTCCATTCTGAATCCACTGCTGCTACCTTGAACCCCAGGATAAATTCCTGTTGAGCTGCTGTGGTCCTGCTTTGCTGGACCAAAACCTTGTGGGTCTGACCCTAAGCATGGATCAGTGAAGGTGGAGGATGCAAAAACCTCTGGAAACAGTAATTGAAAGATGAACCAGTTGGTACTTCTGACAAGGATTGTGAGTGCATTCACCCCACGTCAAATCTCTGACACTGACTTTTTCTTCTCCTTTTTGGGTCTGTGCCTGAAGAGTCTTTTAGAAACTTGCAAAGAGTCTAATTCTGGAAGAAACATAATGGTTTATTTTGGGTCTTATTATTTTGCCACTGACCAAGAGAAGCCTTTTTGTGCCTGGATTTATGATTTATGGACATGGATAAAAGCTATTGTCTGCGCTTCCCCCATGGATTATTCATCTTTTTCTTTCAAAGTACACTCACGTCTCTGGAAGTTATCCTAGTGCTTGAATCTGGAAGTTTGGAGGCATCGAATCACTTGTGATAGTAAACCAAGCTGTAGTTGGATGTAATGATACCTGCTTCCCAGGAGGGCTTACATTTCGGGTAGTGAACATTTGTGATGCAGTTTGAAATGATACAATGGTAGGTGCTTTGAAAATGTTCCCCAGAACACTAGAAAGGCTCATAACACATAGCTGTTACTGTTGAGAGTTACTTGAGGGACATGTGTTGTGTAAATTCAGTTGGAGATGTTATCGATATTTACTTGGATATTAATGAGACTCCTGCCAGTCCTGCTGCTCAGAGAGTAGCTGTGCTCTAATCCACCATGCTATGGCTCTGAAGAAACCAGACTTGCAGGAGTTTCTCTGTTCTTCAATGAACTGGTGAAGCTGGATGTGATCCATATTAACCTTTGCTTCCCAGAAATGCAGCTTAGAGAAAAAAACCTTTTCCTCTAACACCCCTTGTCCTCTGCTGTATAAACCAGTCTTGGGAGGAGTAAGAGAACAGTGATTAAAAAGCCTTAATCCAGTCATACCCAACCTCTGAATATTAAGATAAACCAGCCAATCCCATTTTCCTTTTCAGAGATGTTCCATAATAAAGCCACCAGTTGTCTGGATGTAACCTGCCTCTCGTTGCTGTGCTGCTGGTCACAGTGAAGTGGCATATGGGATTTTGGAGAGTGATACACCCATGAAATAAATATAAAGAAAAATATTGCAGCAGTTTGTGGTAGTTTTATATTACTGTAATCACAGATTTTAGACAAGGTGTTGGCAATTTAAAAGCTGGGAAGAGAGGTATGGTATGGATAGGCCCCCCAGTGTGCACCACGGCACAGACCAGTTCATGCAGAAAGTGTGTCAGGTCCTGTGAAATTGGGTTTGTGCCAACACCCTGTGTTATGATCCCAGTTCTGACACCAATTTAATGTTACAGTCTCACCTCTGATACCAATTAATGTTAAGATCTGCTGGAACAATGTTAGGATCCCACTCCTGAAATAATATTAGTGTCTGAATTAAAGTGCAAATGACATCATATGCTGAAGTCAGTGGTGCAGATTTATTTAACAGTAAGGAGTGAGAGAAATTGAGAGAGAGAGAGAGAGAGAGGGGTAGAAATAGGAAGAGAGAGGGGGGAGAAAGAGAAAAAGATTATATTCACTGCCACATGTTGTTCCTGCAGTGTCCAGCTCACCCTTCTTCTTCTGGTCTCTTTGTTGGTGGTGGTCCCCAAGTGTTCTTCCAGAGGCATCACTTTTATACAGCCCAAGTCCCAGGTAGCCAGAGCCATTCCCATAATTTGGGATGGTGTGTATGTGTCAGCAGTTTCTTCCTTTCCCAAAGTTTGCCATAATGGGAGTTTTTGTCCAAAATAGGTTACCCAGATCTGCCTCCCCAGGCCTGGCATCTTCCTGTTGGTGTGTCCAGGAAAGGCTGTGGATGTTGTGTACCAGGACTTCAGCAAGGCCTTTGACACTCACTCCCACAGCATCCCCTGGAAAAGCTGCAGCCCATGGCTTGGACAGGAGCGCTCTTTGCTGGGTTAAGAACTGGCTGGATGGGCAGGCCCAGAGAGTGGTGGTGAATGGTGCTGCATCCAGCTGGGTATCCCTCAGGGGTCTGTGCTGGGGCCACTCCTGTTCAATATTTTTATTGATGACATGGATGAGGGTATTGAGTCCTTCATTAGTAAATTTGCAGATGACACTAAGCTGGGAGCGTGTGTCGATCTATTGGAAGGTAGGAGGGCTCTGCAGAGAGACCTGGAATGGTTGGATGGATGGAGAGAGTCCAACAAGATGAAGTTCAATAGTCCAGGTGCTGAGTCCTGCATTTTGGCCACAATAACCCCCTGCAGTGTTACAGGCTGGGGATGGTGTGGCTGGACACTGCCCAGGCAGAAAGGGACCTGGAGGTGCTGGTCAACAGCAGGATGGACATGAGCCAGCAGTGTGCCCTGGTGGCCAAGAAGGCCAATGGCTCCTGGCCTGTGTCAGCAATGGTGTGGCCAGCAGGAGCAGGGAGGTCATTCTTCCCCTCTACTCAGCACTGGTGAGAACACACCTTGAGTGCTGTGTCCAGTTCTGGCCCCTCAGTTCAGGGAGGACGTGGAGATGCTCGAGCGCGTCCAGAGGAGGCACCGAGGCTGGGGAGGGGCTTGGAACACAAACCCTGTGAGGAACAGCTGAGGGAGCTGGGGGTGTTCAGCCTGGAGAAAAGGAGACTCAGGGGTGAGCTCATCACTCTCTACAACTCCCTGAAAGGTGGCTGTGGTCAGGTGGGGTTGGGCTCTTTCTCCAGGCAACACTGACAGAACCAGAGGACACAGTTTCAAACTATGCCAGGAGAGATACAGGTTGGATGTTAGGAAAAGGTTTTTCATGGAAAGAGTGATAAAATACTGGAATGCTCTGCCCAGGGAGATGGTGGAGTCACCATCCCTGGATGTGCGTAAAAAAAGACTGGATGTGGCACTTGGTGCCATGGTCTAGTTGAGGTGTTAGGGCATGGGTTGGACTGGATGATCTTGGAGATCTCTTCCAACCCAGAGATTCTGTGACTGTGGAGCTGTAGATGCTGATGGTGTGTGTGGTTTCAGCTCTCTGGGCCATTGGCAAACCTGAGAAGAAAATCACAGGCTGAGCTTGCAAACACTTTGTTCTGGAGTGTGACTGATCAACTTTCAGAAATACCTAACAACATCCAGCCTGAGGTACTTGGGGGTCTGAAAACCACTTTTTAAAGGCAGAAATTATTACAAACCAGTAGACAGTAACCAATTTTCATGCTGCTGTGACAAAGCCTTTTCAAATAATTGCATGAAAATACAACTTTGAAACATGTATTTTCTGTATTTCTAGTGCTGTTTATCAGATATGCATCAAGTTGTTAGAATTAATCGCCATTTGCAAATTTCTTTGAAGCAAAGCACTGTGACTGACTGCATTGTTATTAATCCCTTGAGTTTACCAACATGTGGACATCAGAAGGGATACTGTTTTACTTTGATTGGGCTTTTGTGCAGAGAAAACAGCACATGTTCTGTCCATCTGCTTCATTAAACTGTAAACACAATTCAATTTTTTAACATTTTAATGCATGGGCATTAAATATTTTGTGGACCTTGAGTAGCTGTATGGCTGTTGTATTTTTAAAGCAAATTTAACCTTCTGTTCTGGGTTTCTGGGCTGCCTTCTTTGTTCTTCTTCTTCTTCTTTTTTAAAATTTCTTTTTAATTTGAAAGTCCTCTTACCTGACTTTAAACCTTAGATGAAGTTCTTAAATCAGCAGGGAGGATTAGACAAATTTTGGGTATTTCAGCAGAACAATTCAGGTCATCAGTCTTTCCCGGTTAATTATAGAGGGAAGCCTGGGTGACTTTGCTCTTAAATTAGATGTCTGCAATGATGGTGAAATGAGCCTGGATCTTAGCCTGGTGAAACAATTTCATATCCCAGTACAGGCGGGTTAAATCTCCAATCCAAAAATGCTTTTTTTTTTTTCTTCATTGCTATTAAAAATACATTCTCAGAGTCAATTTTTATGAACATCTCCTTTGCATAAAACATACCAACATCTGAGCTGGATTTTCTTCAGATGCTTGCCTGCATTTCCTTTGAAATGGAGAGCAAACAGAATTAGGAGGAACCAGGCAGGACCATCCCAGGCAGTGAAAAAAACGGGGGCTTGGTCTGCAGTGCCTTTGAACCACTGCTGTGAAGGTGTGAGGCTGCTGAATCACAATCACAGATCTACTTCAGGGCTCATTTGTACCCAAATAGTGCTGGCATAATTCTGGGGATTTATTAGAGTTATGTCATGATTTCAGAAGTGTCTCAGGCTGCTGCTTCTCAGGAGAGAAAGTGCATTGTGTCAGAGTGTTCTGGTGGCACAAAATATAAACCTTAGACAAAGGTGATTGACAAAGGTTAATGTTTTGTAATTGTGAACATTAGAGAAAGCTTAAGACCTTTGTACTGTGTATTTTTAAAAACAACCAGCAAGCTGTTCAGAGAAGTATAGTGTGGGTCAGCATAAAAACTACTTTTGGTGTGCGATGAGAGCCTTAGTTAGAGTTGAATAAAAATTACACTTTTTGTTTCCAGGCCCTGTTCATGACGACATAATGATATGTGTGAGGCTTGAGCTGAGGAGCCTGCTTTGAGATCTGTGCTTAAACAGTGTAGCACAAATATTACATTTTTCACTTCTGAGATGTTTTTCCCCTGCAATTTAAAGGAATAACATTTCCCTCATGTAGCATTACCCAAGCCGTTAACAGGCTTGTTTTATGTTTTTGCTGTCATATGAAGAGAGTGGAAATCACCATTGTAGCAACTGTATGGCTTCAGAAGTGAAAGACAAAAGTGTTACCTTTCTCCTGAAAGCATCAGCTACAGGACAGGTGGTTTTTTTTTTTTCCTCCAAGTGTTCTCATCAAGTTGCAGTAAAAGCTTTTTTTTTTTTCCATTCCATTTGTGTGCCTTCTGTTGGGCTTCAAAGCTGGTTTTACCCTCGGATGGCTGAAGTCAGGAAAACTGTTCTGTACAGACCATGGCAAAACTAACTGCAGCAAGGAAGGAGAGAGGATTAAAATCCTGTTTATCAGAGGAGAGAGCTGACCCCGGTGCCCTGAGCTCTTACACTGTCTGAATGGCCTCACTTGTTGGTGTCAGAGTGAGCTCTGTGTTGACTGGAGCTGTTCAGACCTCACAGGCTTTGCTGTGCTGAGCTGCCTCTGCTTTGGCACTTCAGCCCAGGAACATTTCTGCAGCCCTGAAAGGAAGGAGGGGACAGAGGTGAATTATTTCTGACCTGTGTTCAAACAGCATTTTCAATGAGAAAGAGCAGCAAAGAGAACAGGCTGCGTTGCAGAGTCGTCCTGACTTCCCCTTGCCTTCCACACTGCCTCCCTGCATTTGGCTGTGCTGGAAAACAACGTGTGCTTTCCTTCCCTGGTGCTGTGGCACTGCTGCCAGCCACACCAGGGGCTGTCCCACATCCTTGTCCCCGTCCTGCACAAGATCAAGGCTTGTTTGAAGAAGCATAGACAGTGTAAAGTGTACATGAAGGTCTGGGGACTGAGCAGGGACCTCATGGGGCAGAACCTGGCAGAAAACAGCTCAGATACTGATGACAGCAGTAAGGGTTAAGGGTTTTCTTCCTCCCAGCAACGTTTTTTAAAATTTTTGTCATCTATGGTGTAAATGCATCTTCAAGATGCAATCTCTATGTTTTTTCCACAAAAGAACAAAAGATTTATGTCATATCATTGTGTGATTAATTTTAAATATTTATATTATTAATAGCCATTTAATAGTAGAAGATTCTTTAATGGAGAGCAATAATAATAATGTAAAGTCTTTCTGCATGGTAATGCTGGGACTTTTTTGAAAAATGTCTCACAGACAACTCCAGGTGTCAGCTGGTAAAACCAAAAGTCATTTCAACCCAATAGTGCTTTTATCATTGTGAGGCATAAAAGCAATTCTGATGGAAGACATTTGTGAAAGGTGCATTTCTAAAACCTTTCTCAACAGTGGAGCCTGCAGGATGCTCTCAGCTGATACAGCACGTTGTAGAGCTTCAGACCAAAGCTGTGTTCAAGTGGATGTTGTTTCACCAGCCACCCTTTCTAAGGTCCTGGCTCTGTGCTGCTTCCCACCTGTGTGTCTGGTGGATTAGTGTGTTAAGAAGATGAAAGGCTTCAGCTATTACAAAAAAAAATCTCAAATGTCTCACGTCTCAGCTATTTTTTGTTTTGCCTCTGGAATCCATCTTCTCCATCCACCAGTTTTGATTTCCCCAGTATCTTTTTATATTTTATTTTTCTTCTTTTTGGAAGTGGGCAGCAGCAGGTCCTTCACTCATAGAGTGCTCTCAGAAACGACAGGTGCCATGCTGGTGCCTTCAGGCTGTATGCAGCCTCCTTCATCAAGGCAAGAGCCCTAAGACACAGATAGTGTCCCACTGACAATCAGGACAATTTAGGATCAATTTTTGCATCCATGGCCCTTGTCATCTTCCTCTTGTTTTTGCCATCCCCTTGCTGCCACAGTGCTGCTGTGCCAGGGCAGGTGCTGGTGTTTTAGGGAGTTGAGGTGTCTCGTTAATCAGATGGGAATCTCTATAGACTGCTGGATTTGACTGGGTGTAGTGCAGACTGTGTGTCCCTCCATGTTCTGCACATCAGACCCATGTCAGGATGTGCTCCTGGCAGCTGTGGCACCTTGGCCATGAGCCCCAGGGGCTCCTGTCAACTGCAGCATTTTCAAAAGTTGCATGAACACCTAAAGGCAGACAGGGATTCTATATGTGCCCATTTCTGGGAGTCTATAATTCCCTATCAGGAAGTGACTGAGGAGGGTAGCAGGGCATGGTCTTTGAAAGTGCCTTTGTGCACTGCTGAAACGGCCTGGGAGTGGCTTTGCCCAACTCTCCTGGGTGCAGATGTTTTCAGCAGCCCCTGATGCTCAGCAAAATCTGCTGGGTTTGTGCTGCAGCCATCCCAAGTCTGTGAGCAGGCTGTGGGGTGAGAGTCTGAGATCCTGGGCAAGCTCAGCTCTGGGCTGAGCTGTGGGCTCGATTTGCATGTTGAGGATGGAGCTGGGTGTCTCAAGAGGAGTGCGAGGACAGACCCCCAGAAATGCAGCCCCTCCCCTGGCAAAGCACAGCCCCCCTCAGGAAGCATGAGCAGCCATCTAGGAAATGGCATTTTAAGAAACTGTAAAATCAGCAGTTGGAAATAATTGAATTGTGCCTCATATATTTCTTTTTTCAGTGCCTCCTGTACTAAGTTGTTCAGTTATTAAAAGAAGGAAACCCCCTGAGATCTCTCCTGCTTTCAGAAGTGCTGGGCAGGGTGTAGCTGCATCCACAGGGTGCTGGCTGCCTGGAAAGTCCCGGTGCCATAACACAGCAATCTGTATTCATGTGCTGTGCTTTCATCCCAAGATCACAGAAGAAACAGGATCATTACTGTATATTAAAGGAATTAATTGTGTGGCTTAGTTCACTGGCAAGGCTGTGTATTGAGAGTAGAGAGCATTGTCTTGCAGGTAGCAGAGGTGCATGACCTAAGTTCATGCAGTTCATTTCTGCAGTCGATCCTGCATCCCATCAGAACTTCCTTCACCTCTGGAATCCCTTCTGTGCCCACAGCAGGGTGCAGAGCTGTGGCCCCCAGGAAAGAGCCTCGTGGTGGATATCACACCCATGGGATTTTCCCAGGAGGAAGGTGTTCATTTCCTGCAGTAATAGGCAGTGCCTTTTGGTGCTGCTCTGAGCTGGGGAGTGAGGAGCAGAGCTCTGTCCCCCCGTGTCTCTTTGGAGGTGTTTGCTTCAAAGCCATAGCGGGGGTCTGTTCCTAAACTTCCATCCCACTCTGACTCCTGGCCAAGGTCCCCCTTGTGCCGTGCCTCCTCTGCCTAGTTCTCCTGAAAGAGGTGTTCTCCTCACTGTGCCAGCAGCAGCAGACTCTTTTCCCCAAAGGCTTGTCAAAGCTTCCTCAGCTATCTCGGCAATACTTTTATCTGTTTATGTGTAAGCAGTATTTAAAGGGAACAAATGGCCTGTGTGATCATTCCGATGTTCATTTTTTAATGCATTTAATTCCTGATGCTGACACTTCGTTTTTCAAAGCAGGATTAGAACTGCTGAGGGTAAACATTGCCAGCATTACATACTGCAGGAGTGGGGCTCTGTGTAAAGCTCAGCCAGGCTCTCTTATTGACAAAGCCTAATTAAAAATGGATAAAGTTAAAGATTTATTTTTTGTTGATAGTCAGATGTCCTGGAATGAACTATCGGTGCAGCTGTTCTTTTTGTGGTAACACAAGGGGATTTAGACTGAGTTGATTCCCCTGTCTGTGGTCTCTGGGCATTCCCAAGAGCCGTGGGCTGAACATGCCATTTCCATGAGCAACACCTCTAAACCCTGCAGCACAGCTGCTTGTCTCTGTATATTCTATTTAAAAGTCTTAAAATAATTTCCTGGAGCAGTTCCTCGAGGCAGGCAGGTTGAGCATCAAAGGATTGCCCAAAGCCCTGGGATGGACCAATTCATTAAGGCTGATTAATGCAATGAATGTGCTGCATATGAATTCAGGGTCCCCTATAGACATTGGATCTCCAAGGGTTTATAGAATGATTTTGGAGAAGTGGTTCAGAAGCAGTGCTACAGCCTTGGATTTGCATTTGTTTTTGGCCTTTCTTTTATTTTTTTTTTTAAGTAGATTGTGATTACCAAGAAAGTACTTTTAAACTTTACAGTAGTTTCACGAATACAAGCCGCACGGATTATAAGCCGCACCCCCGGTGCCTCGACAATGTTGCTGTCTTTGTCAATAGATAAGCCGCACCCCGAATATTAGCCGCACTTTCGTTCGTCGCGAGAATCCGTGCGCAGCTTTCACAAATTGGCCAATTAGTAACAGGATCGCGGCATAGCGGGCTTTACTGGCTCGGGGCGGGGCCAGGAAGGCTCGGCCCGCTCATGGTTGCCGACGGGGCCGGGTGGCCCAGCTCAGCGCCACGGCTCGGCGGGGCTGGCCGGGTGGTGCTGCCGCTGCCGCCGGGCTCGCTGGCCCCCCTCTCCCGTCAGCACTGCCCCGCTGCTGCGTTCGCTCGCCTGGCTGGCAGGGCTGCCGCCGCCGCCGCCGGGCTCGCCGGCCGCCCCCTCCCGTCTGCACCGCCGCCGCGTTTCCTCGCCCTGGCCGGCACTGCAGGCCCCCGCACCGCCGGGCTCCCCCACGCTGCTGGCCCCGATTCTGCTGGGCTTCCCCCGCTGCCAGGCAGCCCCACCCGCCGCCTTCCTGCTTCTGCCATGCTCCCCTGCACTGCTAGCCCCAGTTCTCCCCAGGCTCCCCCACCCTACTGACCCGGCTCTGCCGCCCCCCCTGCCCCGCCCTGCTGGCTCAGGCTCTGCCGCCCGCCCCCACACTGCTGGCCCCACCTCTGCCAGGCTTTCCCACCTCTGCCGGGGCCGGCCGGGCTCCAGCTTGGCTTGGGGCTGCCGCGGGCTCTCACTTCCGTGTTGGCAACTTTTAGAATTTTGTTAATGTATTAGCCGCCCCGGAATATTGGCCGCACTTGCGGGTTTCCACCAAAATTTTGGTCAAATTGGTGCGGCTTGTATTCGTGAAATTACTGTAATTTTTATTCAGTGTTTAAAAAATATCAAGCTTATAATAGCAAGAGGTGTACAGGCTGTTTTTTGGAATTAAAACCAATTTCTTTTGTTTATTTGTTTCGGGACGGGATGAGTAATGACTTGGGGACAGCTTTGTGGTATAGTGTGTTTTGCTTTAGGTTTACTGACGAATGGTGTTTTCTTCAACCAGCAGGCTGGCAGGGAATTGCAAACAGTGACCTCATTTATCCTACTGGAGCTCACTCTCCTGACGTTTTCATCAGCCAGTGGGGGAAGACGTTTGCTGTTCAGCTGCTGCCAGAGCTGGCACTTGTTTTTATCTTGCAAACTCAGTGAATATTCTGAACGTTGTGTCAGTTTAAGCAGTGTTGTGCCTGTCCTACATGGTACCACGTTTTGAGTGGAGATAGGAGCAGCAGCAGCTCCTCAGTGACTGAGGCAGGGTGGTTCAGTGATGGATTTCATTACAGGTTTATGCAGCATGTGCTGCAAGGCTGTTTATAAGGCTGTGTGTCATTTGGACCGCACCAGCTGGAAACCACTGGCAAAAATAATTCAGTGTACTACTGATCCTTTTCCTCTTTCATATAAGATGCATTACACATATGTAATGTTATTGTCTTGATCTTTAGGAAAGAAGATAACGCAGTCGTCATTTTCTTGTCTTTTTTTTCAACTTTTAGCAGAGAACATAAAAGAGTGTTTTGCAAAATCAAGGGTTAATAGATGAACCAGTAGTGAAATACTGGGAGAAAAGCAATTATTCCTATATTCCTAGGAACAATATAAACTCTGAACAATTACCTGAAGTGTCTCCTACTCTAGATTAGTTGTTTTAATTTTGTAAAATCAGGGTTAGACTTTTCCTCCAATACATGAATTGTTTAAAGTGCAAAGTGCAAAGCACTTTGTACTTTGGTGCTAAAGTGCAAAGTACAAAGCACTTTGTACTTTGGTGCTATGTTGGATAGCAGATACTCAAATCTTTCTTTTCTAGTTGTAACCTGGCATTAGCAATGCAGACATAATCCCTACAGTGTGTGTTGTGGCAGAGAAGGGCAGAAGTGTCCTGGCAGATGCAGGCTTGTAGACTGCCAGGTTTCTTTTGTACAAGTCCTGGCAGTGATTTTGATGTGCATCTTATTTAATGGAATATCTCAGAATATTTTTAAAGATTAAGTAGTGCTGTAAGGGTTCACATAAATAATATGTAGTTTAAACAGAATAGTACCTATAAATATTAACAACAACAACAACAACAACAATAATAATAATAATAATAATGATAATAATAACAGCAACAATAATAATATCAGTGAGTTTTCAGACTTTTAAAAGTCAATGTTAATATAAATTGGGCCTTTTGTGCCCCATTTTGTATTGAGTTTCAGCAGGATATGTAGAGGCAGATGTGATGCTGATTGAGGTACCTGCAGCTTGTTTTGAGTTTGGAAGAGTTTTCCTTTGGAAACTACCTAGGTATCCTCCAAGAACATCTCTAATTCAACTGAGAAACAATGCAGTGGATGCACTGTGAAAAATAGATAATTAAAAATGTAAAAGACAGAAGAACTAGTTGCTTCTTGTGATATCATTGGCAAATTTGAATAGATTTTTGCAGCCTTTAAGGTTATAGAAAAGCAGACTACTAATGAGGTTTTTTGAGTAACTGAATGCTCATTGAGTTTGCCAGCAAGTTTTCTCAATCATGTAATTAATTAATGGTAAATACTATTGGAAATTTCTGCTATTATGCAGATTACCTTTGCTGATTTCAGATTCTTCTGGAACAGGTTGAACTCTGATATTTACCCTGCAGTGTTCAACTGAGAGCAAACATATCCATCTCAAAGACAGGGCTGGCCAGTTTGCTGCAGTAGCATAATGAACTCATCCTGAGTACTCATTTATTCAGTATCTCTGTCTGTATCACTGTATCAATGTTTAATCCTTAACAAAGCTGCTGGTTGCTGTTCTTATTTCCTGATTCTAGAACACACTGCAAACAGCATAAAGTTCCCATACTGTCATTGCACTGGACAATCAAAATCATTTGTTTTGCTGTCCTAAAAACAGTACTTTCATATAACTGAGCTATTTTTGATGGTATTTCTTGTCATCTGTCTCAGGAAATGATAGTGGCATCTTTGACATCTGAATTATATTTCGTGTTCCAGTCTTGTGAAAAAACCTTATCATTATTTTCTAATTTTAGCTGCTGCTTTTCCATAGCCACCACAACACAGTTTTTAGGAACAGCATTCTAAACATCCACAGTTATATATTGTTTATCTTCAGGATATTTAAATATCTTAAATATCTTAAATATCAGACTAATGCTATATATATCTAACTATAGATAAGTGCTGGCATTTAGAATGCATGTAAATACTTTTTAACAGATAAATTAAATAGATAAAAGACATATAGCAATGAAATGTATAAGGCTTGCAATACCATCCCTACCCAGCCTCCATGTGTTTCTCCTCCACTCCAGAAACACCTTGGGGATGGGTTTTCAGCCCTTGTGTATCTCTCCTTGGTGCTGTGTGCTGTTATAACAGGCTTTTAACAAAGCAGCACAGCCTTCCTTTCTTTTGGGCATCTTCAAGCAGGAAAGTCCCACAGAAGTAAATAAATGTGTTTTAAGGCACCAAAGATGCCCAGACCTGTGCGCAGTGCTGTGCAGCAGGGATGCAGCCAGCAGAGCCATGTGAGCAGAGCCTTTCCCTGCAGGATTTTTTATGGACTAGGGAGATTGGTGTGGTCAATAATTTAATATGCATTTTGAACACTTAGAGTGATTTACTGTATTACATAAATGGAAGAGGGAAAAGCTATATCTATTTTTTCTAGTTCAGTGCTCAGGACGATAAGAGGAGTTTTATTAACTTCACAGTTGGTGCTACTCTGTTAATACTTTTAATTTCTACTGTGTTTTGTTTTAATCCACTAAAAAAACTCAACAAACTAGGATTATACTGGTCTGGTGGTTTTTTGTGGTTTGGAGTGTTTTCTTTTTTCCTTTTCTTTTTGTCTCCCCTTTATGGTCCTGTGCTTCTTATTAGAAAGCTGCAATTCTTCATAAAACTGGCAGTACAGTTTTGGCTGAGTATTCAAACCTGAATACTCTGTAATAAGCATGCAGGGATAATGTAGACACTGAAAAATGGGGGAAGACTCTTCACCTGGGGCTGGAAAATCCTGTTTTCTCTGTTAGTTTGAAGGCTGAGAATGCCATATAAATCACATTTCTTTCAGTAAGTAATGCAACACTAGAAGAGTAGAGAAGGGAAAAGGTAAATATTCATTACAGAATGTAATTACAGAATTCATTACAGGAAATATGGACAAATAAAGAGCTGAGGAAAAGATTTTGAGAGACATCCTTGTCACTTACCTTTGCCTATGAGGTGTTGCACGTCTGCAGAGGAGTAAGGCAGGGGTTTTGTCTTTCTGTGTGCTCTGGAGGCTGAACTGGAACAGGCACAGGTTGGTTGTGCTCGTTTGCCTGGTTTTTAAAGCACAGAACAGTCTTTATTTCCATTAGATTCTTGTTTTGCTCTTTGGAATGAATCCACAGCAGATGACCCACAATTCATAAAGATCTGGAGGTCCTTCTTATTATTGATTGTGTGAGTAGTAGAAAGTCCTGAAGATAGGTAGGAAATGTAAAACCTAAATTGGAAACCAGAGTTTGTTTAAGAATTTGGATGAATATGGCATATTGATAGGGAAGCTAACATGATTAGACAGTTTAATAAGGTTAGGGATATTTGGTGGATAAAACCAGCAACAATTTGCCACAAAAATGTATTAAAATATGGGAAAATGTAGAAATTTATGAAAGGATAGGGAAAGAGCAGGGAGGGATAGGAATAAGAAAATGAGTAAAGAGTGCAGACAGACATTACTGTCAGAGGGCTTGCTCTGTTTGTTATCTGCAAACAGTTCATTTTGGAAAGGAGAGTTCTTTTTGGTCCAAACAACAGCTGTAGAAACCATTAGAGGTGATTACCAGGGCAGCTTTGTAGGATGCTGCATAACAGATTATCACTTAAAATTACTAACATTTTCTGAGTGTAAATGTCACAAGTAACAGTTCAGCTTTGTGGTGCATCCATGGAGAGCATAATTGAATGACCATTTAATAAGAGGCTTGGAGCTGCCTTCGTGTCCCAAGAAAAGTTTAAATGCAGAAAGATTCAGATGAAGCACTGAAGCTTAACCAGACTTTATTAGAAAACAAATCAAAACAAATCCCAACATTTTGAAAATAGATTATTGGTATTGAGTTATGCTTGGTTTGTTTTTGTGATGGACACTTATAATTCAGATACAGGTTTACCACACAATTACAGTTATTTGTTCAAATGAGTGAGTATAAATTCTCAGCAGGTATAAAGATACGCTGCAGGGAATTTTCTATTGTCTAAATTCCAGAAGGGTACTTCATTTATGTTGAGAGATCCATAAAATTTAAGAGAGCATTTCAGGATGTGTGGAAAAGTCAATAAACAATTGTCTGCTTCAAAAACTTTCTTTGTTAAAGTACTGTATGGAAAGAGCTTAGAGAAGTAAAAGTCTTCAGTCCTAGAAGGTTTCAGGGCTTACTCAGCCAAAGCAGTAGCAGCTTTGAGGGATCATCAAGGGCACAGCTTCAGAAGATGATTTATATCGAGTCCTACCTGGAGATTCAACCCCCATCCTGTCTGCCTGAGGTGGTTGGTGTGTCTCACTGTCAGCAAAGCCCTCGTGGAGGAGGAGAGCCTTTTGTAATGATCCCTTCAGTAGGGCCCCTTCTGCCTTTTCTTTAAATTGTGCTCGTGTCAGTGCACAAATCCTTGATGTGGTTTATGAGGTGCTGCTGGACCACTGCTTATCATTCTCTTGGAAGTTTATATTTGGGTGACTCCCATGGCTTAGCCTGTGAGATACAGAGTGCATCACTAAGAGTAAAACAGGCTCAGTCTGGCTTTCATCTGGAGTCATCTCTGATTTTGGCACTGGTGCTCCAGAGCTGTAGCTGAAATCAGAATCAGGGCTAATGTGTTCTTTAAGAAGCTATTTAAAAATAGCCCAAACCTGGTTAATGTTCTTGTGAAGATGCACACTGTACCACACATCCTTCTGAAGCATGACCAGCCCCAATCTTCAACACTGTCTTTTTGGCTTTATTTTCTGTCAAGAAGGGGCTGAAATAGGGTACTAATACAAGGTAGAAAGAGAATTATTTTCACAAAATTGCAAGAACATTTCCAGATTCTGAAATAAGAAAAGAAAAAAAGAAAGTCTTGTATATCGCATTTTTCTGCACTCAGAAAATGAAGGAGACTGTTGTGAAAACTCATACTGTTCATAATCCTTCTCAAAAGTCATCTTCTTAATGTTTGGCAATATTTAAAATCTTGAGCATGTGTGTGGAATACTAACTGAGGCAGTTTTAAAATTAATGTTACCTCAAACATGTTTTGAATCAACTTCCTGTGAATTTAATTAATCATTACTTCTCTGGCAATTCAAATTTACATATTTTTATGGCTGGCTCTGATCCATGTTGGCATCTGAGGTACGGAGATCAGAACTCCTCTGAGTAACAGAGTGAGGCATCAAAAAAATACTGAAACTTGAAATGCTGTGTGAATTGTTACCTTCTGCCTAATAATAAAACTCTGGATTTAGTAGGTTGAAGTGACACTGTGCAGCCACTGAAAAATATTTTGTTTCAAAACATGCTGTGTGCTCTAGCAAAGGCAGCCCCCTAGGGCACCTGTTTGCCCTGGAAACCATGGCCATGGAAGTTTCCTTGAAACTTGGTAATTCAAAATGTTTGCAAAGCAATACATGACTGTTCTCTTATTATCTTATCTCTGTCACCAACAGTCCAAGAAAAATGTATCTTTTAGGTGAGAACTAAGGGAGAAAAAAATGAATAAAAATACCTGTTCAGAGATATGCCGTGATAGATGTGAAGTGGATGAGTAATGGTATCTTTTGTTAAATTGGAATTAAGGAAATATTTATAAAAGAACTTCCTTAGTGGGAGAAATGTTTGAGGGCTGAGTTTTATTGCACTGTCTTCAATGATGTGCAAACGAGCATGATGTGAGGTAGATCATCTTACTGGCTTAGCTGCACTGCCTCAGCTGCAGAAGAAAATTTAAGAAAATTTAGTTATGAATTCTCTCTTCTTCTACTGCCATCAAGAGCAGAAGAAAAAAAAAAGAGACTTTCCTCCATTATGAGCTTTTAGGGAAGGTGAAGTATCATTCTTGCTAGACAGCTGAGTGCACACACAGGTTTGGGATTGGAAATGGTGACTCTGTCTGTGTAAAGATGATGATGCCCCATCTCTGGGTGAGCATCAAAGGGAAGTCAACTGCTGGTGTGGAGGTTTTTTGCAAGACTCCTTAGGAGATACAGCCTGTGTGCACTTCAACCTGTGCTGTAAAAGCACAGGGTTCTCCTTTCCCATCCTCTCATCTGGTGGATGTGTGGTGGGAGTGACTGCAAGGGAGCAGAGCTCACCTCCTGTTCCTGTAGCTGCTGCTGTTCTCTTTGTTCTGGCTAGCTGTATGTCAGGAAGTGCAGGAACAGGGAAGTTTCCAGGAGGAAGGTGTTGTTTACAAGGCATCCCACATCGATGAAGAGGCACTTGCTCCTGTTTCATCCCAGGCTGCCCAGCTCTGTTAGTGCAGGAGCAGGAGGATGAGCCCCCAGGCTTTCCTCCCCTGTGGCTGCAGCCCCTCTTCAAAGGCTTTCTTCAGGAAAGTAACCTAGTTGAGTCTTTGCTCAAGACAGACACTGACCTGTTACAGATCCTTTTTCCCCTCCTCACTTGTTCTTTCTGTTGTTTGCGTGCTTCACTGAAACTCTTCATTCATCATCTGCTGCTATAAACCAACCTCCCTTCCAAGCCCCAGACTGATGTGTCTTTTGTGAAGGGTTACTGTGACAGTTTTGACTTTGAATCAAACATAGAGCATTAGCAGATTTGCCCCTGAGCTCTAACTTGCTCTCCAAGCAGCTTTGACTGCTCAGTTAAATATTTCCTGAGCAGCTCCTGCCCCTGCTCTGAGCCAGGCATGGGGAGCTCTCCATGGTACCCGTGTTTAGGGTGATGCTGTGACTGGAATAGGGAAAACACAACTCTACCTTCTGGCTTCCTCCTTCTTCCAAAAGTCCTTCACAGCTGTTTCAAGAATGCAGCCAGCCAATACCTGTGGGTTTGTGCTGGTGGGGACTGAAGGTTTTGTTGTCTTTCAGTCGTGCCTCCATTCAGCTAAAATGAGTTGGTGTAACTGTGATACACTGTGTGCCCCATCACTGTACAAACAGTGTGAGTTCTGAGAATTAAATAAACTTTGGCCACTACTTCTCTCTTTTATATTGTTTTAAAATAATTCTATTTCCAGTGTTTTCAACTGTGGAAATATTCTTTTTAATGATCTGTTATATTTTAATTAAAAGGTCATATTTGAAGACTGAAGTCTATTTTTATGTGTATAGAATCTGCTTCTTGAGTGCCTTTGTTCATTAAAATCAGAAAATTAAAATAGAAAAAATAGACAAGGGAAATGAGGCATATTACACTATTACTTTCATGTTTGGTTTTGAAGGTAAAACTGTATCCAGATGATAATTAGGCTTTGCCCTCAAAATGGCCTTGCTACAGTGAATGCACTGATGGAAGCAACTCTGGGACTTCTTCCTTTCTGGAGTTAGAGAATTCCCACCTGTGTAGGCTCAGAGTGTATCCAGCCACTCTGCTAAAATAAGATTCTCATCCCTGAAACCTGGATGTGTGGAGATGGAAATTCATGTGTGAGGAGTTAGAGGCATCACTTAGAAGACACTGACAGTAGAATTGATTTTGCATTGGAAAAATGTTTACTAAGAAAAACTACTATATACATTAAAACTCTGGATTTGTGTCTCTCAGCAACATGGCATCCTTGCAAAACTCATTTTATGTTTCAGTGCTTTTACACACAATTTTAAGGGTTTTTTGTTTGGTTTTTTTGAACTTACATTACATATTTTGCTTTGATATGCAAAATGTGTTTTATACATCCATTAAATCACATCCACTAAATTACAGAATGTACTTCTTTTGGAAGAAATTACATATTTGGGTAACTTTCCACTGTCAGAAGACTTTTCATCTCTGAGTTGGGTGGCTGTTCTGAAATGGCATGAGCCCATTTTCAGACAAATCATCTTTGATTCACCACTTGGGCACAGAGCTCTCGCTGGCTGTTTTGGGGCCCTGTGAACCTTTCCCAGGTGAGAGGTGGTGTCTACCCCATTTCTTAGTCCATCCCTGCATCACTTGAGTTTTCTGTGCTGTGACTTAATTACTGATTCCCACATGTGCAGGATGGCTGATCCTCTTTAAGTCTTCTAAGCTTTGTAAATAAGGAATGATTCTAGGCAGGTAGACAGATCTGCTCTGATTATACAGTGGGATAATCAGCCCAGAAATCTGTGTTAGCTCAAAACCAGTTTTGAACTGATGTTCACATTTGCTTTTAGGCTTTCCATTTTGTTTTTTTGAAGGACGCTGTCCAGGTGGTGTAAGGTAGGTTTGCATGGTTCTGTGTGCAGGTATTAAAGTGCAGGGAAATTAAAATGCAGTGCTTTTCATAGTACTTTAAATTGATTAGGACTTGAGTAGGACTGTTGGTACTGATTTAAAATAAGTCATCTCCATTGAAATAAAGAGACTTAATTAGGTGCTATTAAAAGCATCACCCTGAGAAACTGCTGAGGACTTTAGAGTAGATCTGAGATCCATCTGTGGTTCTGCATGATTAATTCAAAATGGGTGAACCCTTACAAAGCACCTACAGTACAGAGTACACACTCAAAATCAGTAATTCACGTTAAAAAGAAAGAAGCTGATTGCCTATAAACATAAATTATTTTTATCCTCTTTTATGATTACAAAATGGTTCACCTCTGAAGTTTTTGTGAAGCTCTTCTATTTTGGGGGAAATTTTTTTAAAATTCTAACCTTATTGGGTTACAGCAGAGTCCATGCTCAAAGCTGATACTCAAAATTCATTTCAAGATAATGACTTGTCTTCAGGTGTAATTTTTACCCTTGATTTGAACCTGTGGCATTTGCTCAAGGTCAATCCACAATTTATTTGCATTTTTTAAATCTCCTTTTATTTACCATTTTGAAGTTTTGGTTGTTGCTGTGGAAAGGTGAAGGAATATCATCTTTCTATGTTGTTTGTGCTAATGTTAATGTATTTTAGTTAGGCAAATGTTCATTGTGGGCGAATAAAGTTTTAGTATAAAGTTGTATTTCCTTGTAAAGACTGCAAAGACCCGTATTGTGCTTCCTTCATTCAAGAAATACAACATTAGCTCAAAAGAGCAGGTTGATAGAAAAGAGTTTGGTCTACAACAGCAGAGAATTGTGAGGATTTCATTTGATTGGCAGCACTGCTTGTTTTAGGCAAATCCTTTTTGATGTGAGCTAATAGATGTTGCAGCATTAAATCCTGGAGCTTATCAGGTGTTTGGAGAGAGTGAAAATTGTCTGTGCATTGTGCATTGTGTGCCTGAGGCACTGCAGAGGTGCAGGAGGTGCTGAAGGCTCTGAGAGCTCGGGGTGATTCCCATGGGAGCACTGGGGGCACATCCCTGTGGACAAACCCCCAGGTCAGCCTGGCCTCTGCTGGAGGAGCTGAAACAATCTCACAGGTCCCAAGGCATTATGACTTTGAAGATCATTAAAATGATGTCAGGATCTTACTATTTAATATTTTTCAAAAATAAAATTTATTTTGACCATGAATTACCTTCACAACACAGCATTGCATGTAAATAGGGTAATTTTAATTTTTTTAATATAGTCCTTTTCAAAGAGAGCTCTGTGTGCTTATATATGTTTAGAAATGTTAGAAATTATTCCTATGGCCACAGACATTTGATAAAGCAGAGTGATTCAGCTTTACCTTTGCAATTCTTAATGGTCACTATAGTTAACAGAACTACTCATACCTCTAGACAGTAAAACTAATGCATAGAAAATGAGAATTGTGGAAGGGAAGAGATAGAGTTATATGGTGTCTGTAAAATGTGTTGCTGGTAAAGATGAGAGGCAGTGTAGAGCTTTTAAAGAAAAGGAGTGAATTTAAACTTTCTTCTTTCAGTGTTAGAGGTAACAAAACCAAGAGTAAGTGTAGAATAATGGGCTAAAATGGGAGGGGATGAAATTTCAGTCATCTGCTAAAGCAAATTATTCCAGTTTTACCAAACAGAATAAAAAAAAAGAATTTCTGAAGGAACTGAGTGGTAATAAGGATTTTAGTATTTCAAAGAGAAGTCTTAAGACAGTAGTGTCAATTTTCAAAAGGCTGAATAGATACTCCTGAACTCAGTTATTGTAAAGCAGCAGGTATGACTCTGAGAATTATTAAAAACTACTGCTAGTAATTGCAACTGAGGTGGTTTTTTTTGATGCCTCATTTGTGAAGAATTGAGTAGACCAGGATTGTGATGTTCCTGAGTCTTTCTTCTGGGTGACTTCTGTGGCAAAATGACAAAATGAAAAACCTTCTGAGGACTTAGGAAATGAGTCAAAAAAACCCTTAAAATAGTGCCAAATTAATTTTATTATATTGGTTTTATTCTGCTGAGATGGACAAGCACTCATTGTTAAAGCAAAAACTTACACTACTCTGAAATACAATACAAAGTGATTGCTGTTCTCAGTCTACTGAAAACTTTCCAAAATGCTGTGTTTTCCTGAAGCTTTAGGCACCTGCACTTGCCAGTCTTACAAAATTTTGAGTTTCTGAATGTATGTGTTTTACCTTCTAAAGTTTTTTTCCCCTGAATTTCCCATTCTTTTGGTGTAGGAAAACCATGATAACAGTTTGGATATAGATGTGGACAGAAGTCTGACAATTAAGATGGAAAGCTTGTAAATAAGAATAATATAAAAAAAAAGTTGGAATGCACTACATAGTCACATTTTGCCTCTCTTCATTTTTAGATAATCGTGGTGCTTCTGTGATGGAAATTTTCCATACTCCATGTATTTTATTCTCCTTTGACCTTGTATCATCTCTGTCACCTGGTACATTAAACAGCAGTCAGGTTCAGAGCCACTCATAACTGATAAAGGACTAAATGAAGTTTTACCCATCCTGTGATTATCAGTCTAATTTTCAGGTGTGAAAATTACTGTTGTAATCTCAGAAGACAGTGACCCATAAAAGGTGTATGATTGAAAATCAGATCTATAATTGAAAATGTGATCATTGTTTCTTTAAACCCACGTTGCTGTGCTGGTGCCAGCTGGCAGTACCTGGATGTGCCCTTGATTAGCTGTCACTGCCTGCTCAGGCACAGGCATCAGGATGGATGTGGGTCATGGAGATACTCTCCTTTGAGATGAGAGAGGCCTTATTAGAATTTATTTTTTTTTCATAAGAACAGAAGGAAGGGATCACAGGGGAGGGAGAGATGTGCGTGGTTACCGGTGCTGTTGGAGCTCTGTGAATTTCCACTTTTCCTCATCTTCTCCACTCTTATCTGGCAAGGATTTCAGAAACTGGGCATTTAAGCCACAATTACAGTAATTTCACGATTATAAGCCGCACCATTTTGACTAAAATTTTGGTCCAAACCCAAAGTGCGGCTTATAATCAGGTGCGGCTTATATATGGACAAAGAACGAAAAGTTGCTGTTTTAGTTTGGAGGACAGGTGTCTGCTGAGAAAGGCAGGAGCTTCTCTTTGAAATGGAGAATGTAACACCCCTCCCTCCAAATTATAATTTTGAAATCAAGGGGCTTTGGGGCAAAGATATGGGAATTAGGAATAACAGTTCTTTACTTGGGAAATTAAAATAGAAATACAGTACTACAAAGAAACAAACTCCAAACCCTGACACAGTCAGAGTACAACCTGACACCCGTCAGGCAGGGTGTTGGCAGCAGTCCCATTCCATGGTGGCTGCATCCTCCTGCAGTGACAGATGTGATTCAGTTGAAGCAGTGCTCCTGTACAAGGTGCAGTTTCCCTCCGGAGCTCCAGTGGTGATGTGGAGAAATCCGGTTTTCCTCTGGAGTCCAGTGGAGAAAGGGGCTCCCTTAGTGTCCCAAACCCTCTGTTTTTATCTTGGTAAGAAATGTTGGGCTCTTCCCCCTGGCTGGAGCAACTCCCAATGGGATGCAGTAATTTTATCAGTCACACAGTGGGACTCAATGGCCATGAGCAGAAAATGACTGGCTGGAGGAAGGATGGGTTGTGAAAAGATAAAGAACAATGCCCTGCCTGGTTTCAATGGATGGCCCATTAGCAGAATATTTCCCACTGAGATAAGGATCACTGTCCCCACCTGGTCTCAACAGATGGTGATAGAACAGATACCTTTTATCACACTCTGTATTGCAATGTGCGGCTTATAATCAGGTGTGGTTTGTAATCGTGAAGTTACTGTAGTTTTCCTGATGATTTCTTCCACTCACCTGCCTAATTACAGACACTGGTGGAGTCTGCAAACCCACCTGGCTGCAGTTGGAATTGCCCCTTCAGTGTGGAGCACAGGCTTGGGGAGATGTGCAGCCCCAAGAGGAGCTGCCAGGGATTATTGTGGGCCCTTTCCTCAGGAAGGCATTGATTTAATTCTAACATCCTGCAACACTATCTCAAATTGTATGCTGAATAATATGTTTTTCTTTTCTTTGTAACCTTCACATTAATGCAGTGATTACTGAGTGGCTGGAAGAACTGGAATGACTCTCATTTTTTTTTAAACAGCTTATGCCCTTTTCTTGCTTGGTATGTTTAAATATTTGAAGTTGCAGCTTTAAAATAAATTATTGACAAAAACATCAAGAGTTTCTTTCGTTACTCACTTGCAGGGTTACCTAAATATGCAACTAATCACCACAGGGAGTGCATAAAAACCAGAAAATAAAACATTCTTACTGCAGTGTCTTGCAGTGTGTTGGCTACTGATGCAGATACATTCAGAGAAGGGTGGTGCATTGGGGGTAGATAATGAGTGGTAGTGAGACAGCTTTTGGATAAACTGCAATTTTTGATTCCCACTTTGGAAAGAGTACCCAGAAGAATTATTTTGTATATTTTTAGTAGTTTCTTGTTTCAGAAGTTGACATATACAGTTACTGTTGTTGCAGTTGTACACTGCAAAATTCTTCATTACCCTCTTGGATGTTTTCAGATGTCTGCTATTTTTATTAATTTTTCCCATTCTTAAAAAAACAACAATCCAGCTTTCTGCTTGTAGTAAGAAGTAAGCACTCCTCCTAAATGCTCAGAATAAAATTACACAGGTAATAAAATTATCAAGTCAAAATGTCCGACTTCAATTCTGTTGCAAAATCCTGTTTGCAGTGTGTAATGCAAATAGAACAATGTAGGCATACTCCCCTTCTAGGGGAAGTAATGGAATAATTGCTAGCAGAACATTTTTCCCTAGGTCAGAAGAACATTTACTACATTCCATCTATGGTTCATAAGCAACCATATTGATATATTTTAATTAGGAACAATTTTAACAATGTAGATATGCAGTTGTTATACTAGATTAGAAACTTCCAATTCTTTTCCTGTAAGATGTATTGCTTCAATTTCTCTTGTTGCATCATGCTGAAACATCATGTAATTAAAGCATCATGGTTCTTTTCAGAATATTCTCTTGTAGACAGGTAGCCTTGGTGAACTGATGAGATTAATACTTTTATCTCACTTTCAAATATGTGAAAAGTGATGGTTTTTGCTCTCAAAGGCTCCTGTAGAAAGCACTGATGGAAATAGTGCTCCATCATCAAATATGACTGATTGGATTTTAGAAGCTGAGCTTTTTACTGATGTTAATTTTCATGACAAAATAATTAGAAAAAAAACCACAATTGTCCCTCAACCAAGTCTGGGTGAGCAGACTGTGCACAGAAAAATGCCTTGGGGTCCTCTGTTGCTGAGAGTGTGATGGAGTGATTTGTAAGGCTTGTGATGAGCAGTAACACTGGGGACAGAGGTGAGGAAATACCAGATTTTCAACCAGCTGCTCCATCAGACCAGCTTGGGTCCAAGTCAGCTCTAGCCACTGCTGGTTTGTTGCTTTCTGCTCTCTCTTTTTTTTTTTTTTTTTTTTTTTTTTTTTTTTTTTTTTTTCCTATGTATTCTGATTGAGTAGGTGGAGAAGTAAGAAAGGATGGAGTGCAGTCGCTGGGCTTTGTTTTCCCACCCAAGGTGCTGCACAAGAACTGCTTTAGTGCTGGTTTTTATTTTCAACACCCTGTTCCCAGCAGGGGATCTGGCTGCACATCTCCCCATGCTGTTGCTTCCTCCAAGAGCCGCTGCAGTCAGAAATCCTGGGCACAGCCAGCTGCTGGTTTGTCACTTGGTGTGTGGCAGGTCAGCTTCCTAGTTTTAATATTCCTCAAATTTTGGATCCTGTGGGAACAGCTAGAGCTGCCTGAAGTTGCAGTCTCAGAAGTTGTTTTATAGCTGCTTCCAGAAAATTTCTTAAGTTGTTTACACAAAGGAGCCAGGGATGTAAAAGATTATTCAGTGACTCAGGAGGAAATAAGGAACATCCAGTGCTGTGAGCTGCAGAAAACAGGAAGAAACCCCACAGGTATAAAATCAACACAAAATGTGAAGAAGGATATTTTCCTGAAAAAGTCAGGTATTAACTACACAAACACTTTTGTTACAGTTTCCTTTCTGTAAATTAGCTAAAATATAATTATTGGCAAGTTTCCATCAGTTTGAAAATACATTTGTTAATCACTGCCACTTATCTGTGATAAAACGCAGACTTCTGGTCCGTGGGTGGTTTGTTTGCTTTAATTTGTGGGGCTTTTGGTTTTTTTTCCCCCTGTTTTTTCTCTGAAAGTGATTTGTATTTTATGAACATTCAAGATTACCTGTGAACCCATTTTTGCATGGCATAAATATGGGAAAATTCCTTTTGAGGTTTATTAATTAAATTATTCAGTTTAGTTGGCCATATAGGTCTAGTTTCTGACTTCTAGCAGCTTGAGTACACACTGAATATGTTTATTCATTCTTGTTAAGAGCTAAGTAAGTATGTAGAAAAAGGAAATGAAGGTTGATACTTTTAAAATTATTAATATGGGGAATCATGGAGTATCACAAGAATCCATTTTATTTAGGGACTATAGTATAAAAAAAAGCCACAGTGTCTCAGAGCCCACCACCTTCATTTGGGTCCAATATTTGCCTCCAGACATTTCAGTAGGTGCTGTTGAAATGGATCTGAAGGAATTATCTGGCTCTTATGTTAAAGCTCAGAGCCAAGGAGAGGTTTTGAGCTGAGTGCCTGTTGTGAGTAGTGGATCTGCTGGAAAATTCAGTGTCAGGGCTGCTTGGGAATTTTCACATTGGTATGACAGCTCTGCCAAAAGCAGGTACCCACTTCAGAATTGGTGAGATCTTTCTCTTCCATCTCTGTTTATCAGGACTCTAATTATAAGTCTTCTAACTTTTAAATGGCAGGAAACCCAAAATAAATTTGATAATATATGTTTTATAGAGATCATCCTTGCCTTATTTGTAACTAGAGTCAGACAGAAAGAAGACATTTACTCTGGAGGAAATGAAAGGTGCCATTAATTTCTTTCTCTAAGTCAAAACTCCTAGTTTGGATGGGGTTCTGCTAAGATTTCTAATATAGTGATATGCTCTCACCTTTATTAGTAGAAATATTAAAGCATATATGGAGTACTTGACAACATCACAGCTTTTCTTGGCACTTATATTAGGGATTATTTATCCCTACAATCAGTGGTTCATTTGAGTTGCTCCTTAGAATGTCCAGGCTTTGCTGGAGCAGTCCTTAGTGTATCTTATTTATTTGGTTTTCAGTAAAAAGAGCACTGAAAAGTTTGCCAGTAGGAGCACCTTGACTCTTATTGGGTGGCTCACATTTCCCAAAGAAAAATAATGGATAAAGGGCCTTTGAGGTGTGTTTTGTAGGTAGGTTTGGCCATTAGGTAAAATGGCTATCCAGGGAAAGAAAAGCTGGATTTTTACATTATCTGGAAGTATACTGAAAAAAAATCAATTAATCTGGTAAAACAGCCAAGAAATTCCTGATGTTTTTTTCCTCTGAGTACTAAATTTGCTTTTTAATTGAGTGGAATATATGTAAAGGGATGATTTTGATACCCATTGTCATTCTATAAATGCTTTTTTATAACTCTATATGTGTGCAGGAGTGCTGGAACAGTGTGATGTTCTTAGTGCTGTGAGGACTTACACTGGTTTTAAGTGAAATGTGATCTTGGCCCTGCTGGGTCACTATACATATTAACTCTGTATAATGTAGCATAATGTGTTAAATCTACAAATTTCCTGATCACTTCTCTGGTCTTTTTTCTCCTAAAAAGTGTAGGAGAAACCCATATCTTTATTTCTGATCATAGAACCATAGATCATATTCTACTGCTTTAAATAGAATTCCATTCCCTGGAAAAACAGGTAATTTAATGGTGAAGCAGACTGGGAAAAATGAAATGATAAATTTCCAATTAGAGTCCAGTGATACTGACTGAGTAATTTTACTTGCTGTAATTTTGTTGACAAATATTTACATAAAGAGTTCCTGGTTTCCTATTCTTACCTGAGCTTGGGAAACTCATGCAGCATTTTACTGCTTTAGATCCCTCTAAACACAGAGATTGTGTTTGTGTTCCCTTTTCTGGTACTGACAGTCCTTGGTTTATTTACATTTTTATTTATTTATAGCAATGTTGCCTTGAATAATATTTACCTGTATATCTGTTCAGTGATATGTACATGTGTGTACATATGGATGTGCACACAGAGTCATTAAGGCACATTTGGATTTAAATTACTTGTTTTATTTGCATGTAATTTATATGTAAATCTGAAAACAAATAGGAAAATATTGATGTGAATTTCCAAAATAACCTTTACAAATCTTTTCCACAGTTTGATAAATCCTGATTTAATCTCACTGGTCTAAAACAAAAGTTTCTGCCAGATCTATTGTCCAGGACTCTTAAATGGCATAAAATTAAGCATATGTACAGATACCTGACCAGTGAGAAACTCCAAAAGCCAATTTTATTTTTTCTAATCTAACAGTGGACTTACTTGAAAGTCATGCACCTGGGCAGTTTTGTACCATTAAAAATAAGGGCACTGTGTTAAATTTAAATTGTAAAATTACGTGGCATAGATCTGAACATGACTTTATGGCATTGCTGCAGTTTGGTGACCTTTGTGTTTATCTAACCTTCAGTGAACTGTGGTTTTGTGTTGTCAAACAGATCTGCTTATTAATGCTGGAATTGTTGATGTCATTCTTAAAAATCATCTCTTATGGGACCTTGCCAATATACCACGAAATAAAAATACATGTTAAAGCCTTTTTTTTTTTTTTTAATGCAATCAGGCAAAGTATAACCTTGTTTCTGAGCAATTCAAAGTACAAATTTCAGCAAACAAATTTTTTGTATCTGTAGAAAGATCTATAGGTATGCAACATAGTCTGTATTAATCTATTTTTAAATCCATTTTTCTTGAGATAAGTTATTTTACTTGGTTGGGGGATTTTTCTTTAATGTGATAAGAATGGGAGACATATTTTCCTATCTTGTGACATTTCAGTAAAGTTGGGATCAATAGGAATATGTGAAAATACCTTTTTGGCCATAAATGGCTGTGCCAGTGTTTATACAGACTTCTTGTGTTACATCTAGCAGCCTGGATAACATTGTGTTTATTCCTGCTGCTTTGCCATCTTTTCTGTCCTGGGCCTGCCTTTCTTTAGTAAAATGCTTCTAAGAATTTTCTTTAATTATGGCAAATGAGCTGTTGATTTCTTGTAGGTGCTAATGGTGCATGGGCTCACTGAAATGAGCTGCTTGCTTTATTTCCATGTAATCTCTCAGGCAGTCCTCAAGATACAGAGATGGCTTTTCCTAATCAGGCAAAAATCTCATTAGCTTCCAGAGGAGACTGGTGTGAGGATAAGAACAAATAGCATGGTGTGGAGCTTTGGTGTGGTGAAGACACGAGGAACAGAACCTGAAGTCAGAGCAGAGCTGTTGGTGAGCCTCAGCCCCCAGAGGAGTGGGAGACTCCTCTGGGCAGCCTTCTGTCTGGAGCTGAGATTTGCGGGGCAGGCTGGAGTCATGTTTAATTACAGTAATTTCACGATTATAAGCCGCACTTCTGGGTGTTGGCAACTGTCTTGGGTTACAATACAGAGTGTGATAAAAGGTATCTGTTCTATCACCATCTGTTGAGGGTGGGGGCAGTGATCCTTATCTCAATGGCAGATATTCTGCTAATGGGCCATCCATTGAAACCAGGCAGGGCATTGTTCTTTATCTTTTCACAACCCATCCTTCCTCCAGCCAGTCATTTTCTGCTCATGGCCATTGAGTCCCACTGTGGGACTGATAAAATTACTGCATCCCATTGGGAGTTGCTCCAACCAGGGGGAAGAGCCCAACATTTCTTACCAAGATAAAAACAGAGGTTTTGGGACACTAAGGGAGCCCCTTTCTCCACTGGACTCCAGAGGAAAACCGGATTTCTCCACATCACCACTGGAGCTCTGGAGGGAAACTGCACCTTGTACAGGAGCACTGCTCCAACTGAGCCACATCTGTCACTGCAGGAGGATGCAGCCACCATGGAATGGGACTGCTGCCAACACCCTGCCTGACAGGGTGTCAGGTTGTACTCTGACTTTGTCAGGGTTTGGAGTTTGTTTCTTTGTAGTATTGTATTTCTATTTTAATTTCCCTAGAAATGAACTGTTATTCTAATTCCCATATCATTGCCTGAGAGCCCCTTGATTTCAAAATTATAATAATTTGGAGAGAGGGGGTTTACATTCTCCATTTCAAAGAAGAAGTTCCTGCCTTTCTCAGCAGACACCTGTCCTCCAAACTAAAACAGCAACTTTTCACTCTTTGTCCCTATATAAACCGCACCAGATTATAAACTGCACTTTGGGTTCGGACCAAAATTTTAGTCAAAATTATAATAGTTTATAATAGTGAATCCCCATAGGTGGCTTCCTGTGGCTTTCGTGTCCCTCCTTACTTCAGAGTCTCAAGACACTTCCTCATGTCTTGTCAGAACTTTTTTATTCTCCCCAACTCTCCAAGTATTTCTGCTGGACTGGAAGGAAAGAGTACAGGATTTTTACTCTTGAAACTTTGTTAGAAACAAACTATAAAAGATTGTGAACACAGGATGAAAAGGGATAACAGCTCTTAAATCCTGAGGCTCAGTGGAGTTACCTCTGGTGCTGGCCTTGCACCTCTTCATCGGAGTGCTCTGCATTCAACTCAGCTTCTGAAAGCCTGAGGAGCTCCCTCACCTGCTGCAGCTTGTCTCTGCATTGTCACTGCTCCTTTTTTCAGATCCAAACCACTTCTGTCATCCATTGTTACTTTATTCAAGCCTCCTTCTGCCCCAGCTACTCAGCAGTGCTTATGACAGCATTTTCCATGGCCTGCGTTTTCCATGGTTTCTTTATTACTGAGCACTGTGATAGTTGACTTTCCCCCTCCCTGTATGAATGCTACTGTGTTAGCTAAAAAAATACAGATGGCCACAGATTTTCACTTGTGCAGGTGTCACACTGTTTTGGTCAGTTGTGCTGACCCATCTCTGCTTTTGTATTTATTACATGCAGGAATAATGACCTAAGGTTTAAACTCTTCTGCTGTGATTAGACTTTGAAAAACGACTTCAAAAGAATGCTTAAGAAGTTAAGAAGTTAAGCTTTTACTTGTCTAGTGTAATAGCTAGAGTGTAATAGCTCATTGTTTTTGAGTAAGTGTTACAAGGTACACTGAAAAATGAGTGGGAAGATGTGGAATGTATTCTTAATGCTGGCCATAATACATTAAATAGATTCCATAAATATTTCTGGTCCTTTTTTTGTGAGTTGTTGACAACACTGTTCCAAAATACCCCAGTTCATGAATGGGCACTTGCAGGTCCAAGGAGAAAATCTCTCTGCTTAGAGCAAAAAATGACCAAGCTGAAAGAAAACACAAAATGTTTTTTAAGGGTAATAACCAGTGTGAGTGATCAACACTTCTTAGAATGACTTATACGTGCACATTTGTTTTAGTTTATTTTTACTGATGAGGGGTGGGTTGGGTTTGTTTTAGTTGTTTTGGTCTGGGTTTGTTTTCAGTTTGGCTCTGTAAAAGGAGGGCTTTGTTCTACCAGTGCAGCCCAAAGAAATAAAAATATGAAGGCAGATTGTTCCCATATCCAAACCCTGCACCTGTTCTGAGCAGGGTAATTGCTAACAAGCTGCTCTCTTTTTAAAATGCCAGTTATCCATAGAGCTGACAGAATCCTGCATTCCTCTGGAAGTGGCATTTTACAGACACTCTGAAAAAGAAGTGCCAATGTTTTCATGAATAAAGATATTGACCGGGGAAGGCAATTGTGTGACCATAATCATTGGGACAAGAACTGTAGCAACAGGATCTTATAACACAGTGGATTGTAAAGGGATTGTAGAGGGATGAAAATGATAGGTACTTATGCAAATGGATTAGAACTATCCTGTGCCACTTTGTGGATCTGTCTTTTAATCTCTCTTGCAATCTAGGCCACGGCATTAGTCAAAAACAGCTGGAAAGGAATGGACACAATCACTTAATCACAAAATCAGAAGGCTTGCTGGGGTAATTTCCCTTCAAATAGCACAGTGCAAACCCAGGGCAGGTAGTACTTAATATCAGTTGCAAGCCCAGCTCTATAAAGTACTGTGCAAAGACTGCAATCTTTCTATTATAAGTGTATTGAGTCTGTCTTTTAAGACACCTGAAATGTGACATGAAATTATTCGTCTTTTTTCCATTTGTCAGCTTTTCTTTATGTTTGGGGAATGCAAATGGCAAGAGTTTAATGAAATGATATTGTTGTGATTACATCTGAGCTGCAGAGTGAGACTCATTCTCATTCCTACTGCAAAGCAAATTATGTTTGCTTTTCCTACTCTAATGCACTTTGCCCCTGAAATTCTTGCCAAAATGAGGGAGGGCTGTGATTCTCCTTAGTGCTTTTCTCTGTAGGCTTTGTCCTGGTGACAGAACAACATTAAAAAAAAAAAAAAATAAAAAAAAGAAAAAAGAAAAAGAGACAGAAGAAAGCAGATGATTTATTCAAGGTATCAAAAGATGCCATGCTGGCAGGAGCTGCTACAGCCCCAAATTGCTACAGCCCAAATCTGCTACAGCCCAAAGCTCCTCCAAGATCTTTCACCTGCCTCAACACAAAACCAGGCAAGCACCAGACACTGTTGGAGCTCAGTGCTGATGGTTTTGTGTTCCAAATAACCCCAGTCCAGGGATGAACACCAATGTGCATCTGCAGACCTGGGCTGTCAGGGCACATCAGCCTGGTAAGGTTCACTCTGAACTGCAGAATCTCTGCTTTCAGTTTGAGCTGAACCCAGCAGCAATAATTAAAACTTGAATTCTTTTTCTTAACTTTTATGGAGAAATACCTATTTTCCCACCATTTATCAGCTGGGCTGATGCAGCATGGGCAGGAGCTCTGTGAGAAAAAGCAGTTTGGTTAAATGCCAGCTCTCAGGGTTAGCTTGTCTCTGAAAGTTTGGGTTTCACTTCTTCTTCCAAAGGAGATGCTGCATTTTAACTACCCAATTTCTTCTGGAAAGTCTGGTAGTCTTCAGCCAGTGCCCTTCCACATGCCTGCTTCCACCAGGCATTCTCCTGGTGCTTCTGGCTTGATTTCCATGGTGGAACACACAAAGAATTTTCCAAGAAATCCAGAAAATGTTGTTAGAGTAATTCAGAAACCTGACTTATTAATGCAGCATATTATGCCAATATTTTCTGACCATTTGTTCTTTTACAACAACCTTAGTTGTACACACTTGCTGTAAAAATTATGTCTTAAAGACTTTTTATCCTCATTGATTAACAATAAAACTGTGAGTTGATAAGCTTTAGGAAGGAAGCTGTTTTATTTTTTTGTTTTGTTTTGTTTTTCTGGTTATGCTGCTTACAAGAAAGATTGTAAGTTTATTCAGGCAGAAATATGGAAATGTTTGAAAGTTTTTTGTGTATATTCTACTATGTCTCTTAATTCTTAGTGATTCTTTTTCTCAAATCAATATCCCCTATATTACTTAAAATACATGCTTGTATTTTTGTGTCAAGGGATAAAAAATATTTTTATATAAAATGAATCTAACTGAATTTATTTAATTTTTAAATTTCTATTGTAATGAGAACTTGGGTCAGGTCTTTTTACAGCCTTGTGTAATACAAGCTATTATGGAGGCATAATTTTTTATTCTAAATATGAAACATCTGTGTAAGAATGTTTATTTCATTCGAAAATAGAGAATGGGACTGAATGAGACTACAGCCTTCTAGGACAGGGTCACAGCACTGGTCTATCAGGGAAAAGCAAGTGCCATGGACTTGTGCAAGGCTCCTGGCACTGTCCCACATGACATCCTTGGGACCTGACAGGCTGGAGAGATGAGCTGTGCTCAACAAGGCCAAGTGCAAAGCCCTGCATGTGGGTTGTGGCAATTCCCACATGATGGCAGAGGATGGATTGAGAGCAGCCCAAGCAGAAGGGTGTGGGGGCGCTGGTGAATGAGAAACTCAGCAATGTGCACTTGCAGCACAGAGCTGCATCCTGGGCTCATCCAGAGCTGGGGAGGGAGGGGATTCTGCCTTCCTGTTCTGGTGAGACCCCACCTGTAGAACTGCATCCAGCTCCAGGGTAAGAAGGGAGTGGATGCTGTTGGAGGGAGTCCAGAGGAGGTCACAAAGATGCTCAGAGGGCTGGAGCACCTCTGCTGCAGAGAGAACTGGAGCTGTTCAGCCTGGAGTAGCAAAAGCTCTGTGAAAAGTTTGGAGCACCTTCCAGTGCCTAAAGGGGTTACAGGAGAGCTGGAGAAGGAGTTTTACAAGGGCTTGTAGTGACAGGACAAGGGAGAATGACTTCACACTGAAAGGGGCAAGCTTACATGAGACATAAATTCCTCACTGTGAGGGTGTGGCACTGGAACAGGCTCTGGGAGAAGCTCTGGCTTTCCTGACTGTGTTCAAAGTCTGGATGGGCTTTGAGCAAGCTGGTCTAGTGAGGAGACAGGGTTGGACTGAGCTTATCTATAAGATTCCTTCCAACCCAAACCATTTATGATTTTGTCCATAAATTGTGATATTCAAAGCCATGTCTTGCTGCTGCTTAAAAGATTTTCATGCCTGTAGTGAATCAGTTCATCATCAGCCTGTGAACTGTGTTTGGAGATGGACTACATATTTAGAAAACAGCTACACATTTAGAAAGGAGAGAGAAAGATGCTTCAGCCTATTTGAATTATAGTTGCTTTGTGGATTTTCTGGATATATATGATTTCAGCATTTCCCTCTGAAATTTGTGTTGCAGTGGCAAGTGGGATTTAGCATAGAGGGATGCAGAAGGGTTGAAATGACTCAGGTTTTCCTCTGACAGCCTCAGCCTGGCCTCCCTCCCACAGCCTCTGCAGGTTTTTGGTTTAGCCTTTCTTCTGGTTGCTGCTGCAGGATTAGCAAACTCCTTAATGCTGTTAATACTGTATCTCACATATGGTATGTGCTTTTGTCAGAGCAGTGCTTTAGGGGTCTTTTCAACAGAGGTTGAGTGGAGACAATCACAGAAACTTTAGGATTTGTTCTTTGGTTGCATGCATTGAGATCTGATGGTGAGTGCTTGTAAGCTCTTGGTAAATGTGGTCTTTAGCATTTGGCAGCAGGAGCCATTGGAATCTCTAACATTGGTGTACAGTGGTTTTGTGCATGCAATGTTTCATTTTTCTCTTTTTAGCTATGTTTTAGTAAGGTATTACTCAATCACAAATTACATTCAGAAATGTGTATTACTTGAGGATTGTTTTTGGCAACAATGCAATTAAATGGTTTGTGAAAAAGCTACTATAAATAATGAGAAAACTTGCAGTTGTATTATTCTTTGCGCAGCCATTTTCTGATTCATTAGAGTTAGACTGTAAAATCCATAATAACATTATAGGTAGTGTTCTGTATAAACCACCATATTCAAGAGTATTTTTTCAAACCACATTAATAAAAAGCCTGTTTAGAAGATTAAATCCTTAAATCTCCATCTGTTCCTGCATTGTTGTCATGTCCCAGTTAGCAGATAGTTATGGGGAAACTACATGGTGTCAAAAGCTTCTCATTGTAAGGCTCTCTGTGATGTTTCCTCTTGAATGCCTCTATCTTCTTATCACTCAGAAATCACAGCTTCTGCCTTGCCAGTGATGCACAGTCCAAAGATCTATTTAACTGCTTTTTGCTTATGGCCATTTTGAAAAGCAGTGCGAGGCTAAAAATATTTTATTGTTGAAGAACTGAAGCTTACACTGGTTTAAAACTTTGTAGGTTACAGTCCAAGAGTTGCATTGGTTAGCATCAAAAAAGTTAATTGGAGATGCTCTCAATAGTGGCTGTGCTATGAATTCACTTTATTATAGTATTTTTTCTAATATTTCATCAAATATTGTTTGTGTACCCTAACTTCATAAATGTCTTACAAGAATGTCTTACAAGAATGTTATCACTCAATATCAAAACATCATCATGACCTTTAATATTTTCTAATACAATAATTGGATGCAAATTATAATTTTTATCCAAATATTAAAATCTAGTATCTTAATTTGAGACAAGTCCTTCTTTTTATGCCAGTCTCCAAGCTTTCAATCAACTGGAGACTCTCATCTTTCTCTCTGTGAGTACCAATGAGCTTTGTATGCTCAGTTCTTGATTCACCTCCTTGATATTCTACTTGCACAAATTTGCAGAATTATTTAAAATTAAGCTTTATTTTTAGAAACTGAACAATATTCATGTCTACAGAGAAGAACCTTGTGAATAATGAGGACTTGGTACATTTTTTAGAAGCTTTTGTACATTCATCAAGTTGTCCAGCTTCTGTCATTTGAAGTCAGTTCTGTGGTTTCATGATGCTCTGAGGGAAGCTCCAGTTGTCACCACCACTTGGTTCTGTGAGCTTCTAGTTCTTGTCTTAAATTGGACTCTGTCAAGTGTCATTTAAATAAGACTAATGCTGTGATTTTTAGAATAAGTTTGTGTTTCCTAGCCTGACCTATTAACACTTTAAAATAATTCTTAGTTAAGGGAAAATAATAGGTTAGATCTGAGTTCACTGCAGGATGCAGAAATTCTGTATTTTTGTGGAAAAGCTGTGGATCCTTGCAATGTCAGCATGGCTGTAGAGGATGGAACCACACAATGCTCACAACCTGGGGATCACCCACGGGGCTGATGGAGCAGTCATGCTTGAAGACCTGTGTCTAAGGCTACACAAGCTGTGGGAATTTGTATTTCACAGGATAGGAAAGAAAATGATGGAAGCAGGCAGGCTTGGAAGTGCTTGGGAAGCAGGGCCAGTGGGGTGGAGAAAGGAGGCAGTTTATGCTTGCACCATTTTTTTCCCTGAGTGCTGAAGACAGGAGTCCTAAACTTCAGTAAAACTCCCACAGGTATCTCAGAGGTGTTGGTTGTGGTGATCAAGTTCTTCCACACAGCGATCCCAGGAAAGCTGCAAAGTTCTGTGCAGGAGGGACTGGCCACAAATCCTGTGTGCAGCTGTCCTCAGTCCCTTCTGCACATGAACATCATCCATTGCCTGACACGGGCTCAGCATCAGCACCAGGAGGAGATTTTGGGATGATCAAAGGTTTAGTTGTTCTGGGTGTGGGGAGTGGCACCTCTCAGGTCAGGGAGCTGCTCCTGTGCTGACCAGCCTGGAGCAGGTGACAGAATGGCTGTTCTGCCACTCTGGGGAGGCTAAACATCTCAAAAATGAGCAGGATGATGGGTGCAGGGGGCAGAAGATATGCTGGGGAGTGGGGACATTCCTTGCTGGGAGCTGTGATGGGCTGAGGACTACTGTGTGAATTCTCTGTGGGATTGCTTAGAGATTGTGTTGGGCAAGTCCCCTTTTATTTTCTGGAAAAAAAGAGGACCAGGTAGACAAAATGTCTTTTATAGGTAGAAATGAACTAGCAAGGAGTTAAAAAAACAACATTAAAAAGCTAAAGACACTATTGCTGCTGTGCCAAGAAGGCACAAGAACATTGCCACTTTCTTTTAAGACTTACTTACCCATTTCACACTCATTATAACCCAGAAATGCAGAATTAAATAATGTAATGTGAAAAAATGTTACCCTGCTTTTGGAAGCCTGTAAAACATAGCAGGTGGTTAGGTGGTGTTTTTTTTTTTTTTTTTTTTTTCGAAATCTTACCATGGCATTTAATTTTGAGATACTAAAGGCACGTGTAATTGTGGCAAAGAAACATTTCTGCTTGCCAAACCTAGGAAGAAAAAATGCTGTTTTCTGGGAAGGAAGGAAGAAACAGTTGTACTAGTTTTGTTGTTGTGTTGTTAGATGTTTATGTGCTGTTTGGTCTCAAACTGTACCATGAACGTGGGCAATGCATTCCTTTATTGAAAAAATGTAAAAGGAGTTAAACATGTAACCACAGAGGATGCAAGCCTAAGTGCACTGGTAGTTACAGAAGCATTCATTTAACATTTGTTATAAGCTACTGTTGTTTTTTTTATAACTAATAAGGGAGCAGTTTACAGTTGATCTACTGCATAGAGAAAAAGAGCTTGTAGCTTCAGATGGAATACTTGCAGCCTCAGGCAGTTTTGCTAATGTTTTCTATTACAAATAAGTTTAATAGTGTGCATTAAAAAGGATGTGTATTTAAACCTTTATGGTCCATACCATGTTAGGTGGAATTACAGTAAATTGCTACATTTCATTTCTGTAATTATCTTATAAACTGCTGGTTGATATTGTCCTGAAGTTTATGTTCAGGACATTTTAACACCAGTTGTATTTTGGACAGCTTGCATGAGATCATTTGATTGTCTCTTAGGGGTATAAAATTACATATATACATTTTAAAAAAGAAAGATACCTATTAAAAAAGCATGAGTTGCACACCTTTGGATGGCTCTGTGGAGAAGGGAGGGATCATGATCACCTCCCGTGCTGTGATTGTGAGCGTGCACAGAGCAATTTTCCTGTCACTAATAGTTCTGGAAATGTATGTTTATGAAACGTGGTCTTTTCCTTTTATTTCATGTTTTTCCATTCCTGTAGGAACTTGGAAGTAACAGCCCTCCGCAGAGGAACTGGAAGGGAATTGCTATTGCGCTGCTGGTGATTCTAGTTGTTTGTTCACTCATCACTATGTCAGTCATTCTTTTAACCCCAGGTAACCTACTTCTTTATTTTATCTTATTAAAGGTGTATGATTCATAATGCAGTCATCAAAAGCAATCAATGTTAAAGTGTCTCTTGCCTTTAAGCATTTTTAACTTGTGGCTATTAAATTTGGTGCCTGTAGGGACTTGGGAGCTGTGGAGTCATTCCAGGGCAGAAATGTTTGGGGTTGGAATAGGTCCTTAGGATTGGGTCAGCCTTGAGGGGGCTGCAGAAATCCTTGTGAGCCTCAGCAGGTGTGAGCTGACTTCAAGAGTTTGATTTTGGTTTTTGGTGTAATTTCAGATTCACAGATGAGCTAAGAGAAACTTGTTTGCCAAGGAAAACTGATTCCGAGAACGCAACTTTTCAGTGAATCGCAAACATGGATGTTCCATGTGTACATGCACAAGCTTCTTCCCTTTTCTTTCTTTCAGAACCAAAAAGGGGAAAGTAATGGTTCAGTCTCAGAAATAAAAAAAAAGGGAGAGGGCAAGAAGTAGACAAAAAGAGCAAACACTGCACACATTTTAAAGAAAAAAAAATCTTTGAATTAAAATCTTTGTTTAAAGCAGAAAGTTACTTTGCAGTTAAACAATGGTTCCAGGCTGTTTGGCCACCTGATGAAATGAAATCCCAGATGGAAGCTGGCTGAGTCTGTGCATGAGCCAGTACAGCAGCAGAGTGCTGCTACTTTAAAGGAAGGTGGTGAGGCTGAATGGAAAAGGATCAAAAAGCTTTGCTTGTCAGAGGGGATGAGGCAACTGGAAAGAGTATGCAGGAGCACTATGGATGGGCTAATTCCTCTGTTTTGTATAAATATCTGCTCCTTATGCATGGTGCTCTCCAAAGTGAGTGTTTGCTTATTTCCACTTAGATCATGTTGAGAAAAATGAAAGCAAAGTTGTGCTGCTTTAGTCTCAGTGAATAGGAACCTTCTTCAGGGAATAATAAAAAAGAGATTTTGAGGGCACATGGTAGTGTATCCTGGAACACTTTAAGACAGAAGACTGATTTTGTTTTGAAGAGAGGCAGCTTTTGTTTTGAAGACTTGCAAAACATCAAGTGTTTGCTGGAATCTACAATAATAACTTTCAGTTGTGGGTCTTATATCTATATAGAATTATTGATGATATAAAAACATAAACTGAAGAATTGAAGGCATTCATAGAAAAAGAATAAACAACCTAGGGGAATGTTAACTTTTAAAAAAAATATGTTAAAAAAGCGCAGTGAATTACAACATCTCTGAGGCTGTTTCAAAATCCAGAGATCTTGGTTGAAAACTTGTGTAAGCTGGGACCTACATTTCAGTTCAAGTCATGCGAGTGAAAACTAGTTCTGTCAGCTCAGATGCTCTAAGATATCCCAGAGAGACTGTGAGGCTTGATATAAATAAAAACCCTTCTCCCAGAAGGATCTGGGTCTGTAAAACTGAACTTTCTTGTGGGTTGGAAGTGCTTGCCATGGAAAACTTTGGAGATGCATTGTAGGACAGGTATTGCCCTGTTTTGGCCCTAATCATTGCTGTTCCCCTTTCACTTTCATCATTAATTTGGTTGATTATTATGAATTATTAAGATGGTTTGGGGACCAGATATTTTGCTACTCTGTTGGACTGCTGGCAGGTACTAAGCACTACAGCTGAAGCTGTTTTTTGTGGATATGTGTTAAGATGACTTTGGGATGTCCAGTATTTGAGGGGAGGAAAAAAGCAGAGACCCCCTCACATCTGGCTATTGTGAAGTGCTCAGTTCCAAGTTGATGCTAATTTGTTATTATAAATATTTGAATTTGAAAATCCTTCTCATACAATATGATAGGTCTGAATGAAGATATTCTGTGCAAATGTCCTTTGTTACCTTGGGATGTTTCAGCATTAATTTCCAGTACTATTTTGAGCATCAGAGAGTTCTCTCCCTGTTTAGTTCTGCCTGTATGGATGGGTGCTTTTTAGATTTCATGTAAATTCCCCTAAACACTGTACATCATGCTGCTTCTTTTTATGGAAATGATGATAATTTCAGATGGTTATTGCTCAGAAGCCTGATTGTTTCACTGGTGTTTTTTGGAGGCAAAAGTGTACTTACTGATATGCCAAACACAACAGCAATGATCTCTTTTGCCTGCAATTATTTACACATTGTTTTGTCCACAATATAAGAAACTCTTAGATCTTTGTACACTAACAGTTGTCATTTTACTTCTCTCAAATTTTGAGCAAGAGTTTTTCTGCTTTTTAACAGAGGGATTGATGCTTCCATATGGGATGGCATGTTTTTAAAAGAAAGTGCAATTTATTTGCAAAATTAATTTGCAAAAGACAAGAGATTTTAGCTTCCACTAAAGATAGAAATGATATTAAAAACAAAAGAAAATTCTTGATTTTATTTTTGTATTATCTTTTATTGCATGAAATATAACTTGACTATATAATACTAAGCAGGATCTCAGTTGAAATAAGAGGTGCATCTTGACCTATTAATATTCTAGCTTTTGTTCAAATCTGAAACCTCTGTGTTACAATTATGGTTGTGGTTTGAGTAAATGTATAGTACTAACAATATTAACAACATTTCTGATCATTTTATCTTGCTTTTCATTTATTATAATGCTCAGAATCTTTATAAATGCCTTAGTATTCTCAACACAGAGATGGAAAAGTGGAGGAATGAACCATCCAGTGTAAAACATTATTGGCAGAGTCTGAGTGAACTCTCAGCCCAGTAACCACTTATTGAGGCTCAGGAACTCTGTGTGAGCCCCCATGGACTAAGGAGTACATTAAATAAACCCCATTGCTCCCAGCAAATGGAAATTGCCACACTGCTCCATACCTGGGAGTAGAAGGCTTGCAGGCAAATATCCCTGCTGGTTTTCTTCAAAATTAGAAAATGCAATGATAAAGTGCACAGAGATGCCAAAGAATGAAGTTGCCCTTGTTAAAGCAGAGGACTGGAGTGGAAAAATATGAAAGTTTCAGAACAGGAGCCTGTCTATCCTCTGGGGCAACTGCAGTATGAATCTAGTGATTTTTGTTTAATATTTGGAGCAGATTGCTGGAGAAGTATTTACGAGAAAATAAAAGAGAATACCTTGGGAAATAAATATATCTTTATATTGGGAATTAGAGGCCAGTGCAGAGATACAGGTGACTGTCCATGAGATGCCATCATTGGTTTGCATGTCAGTATAGATATAACACAGGCACCTTTCTTCTGCTTTTATTCTATTTCCTGTTTTTGAGGTTTCATCTCACACCTGCATATACTGAAGTAGTCATAGGTAGATTTTTACATATAAGTGCCTTTAAATAATTTCTGCCTTAGAATCAACTTATTCTTGCTTTGCCTCACGACAGTACATTCCAAATTGTAGGAATTATGTGCAGACCTATCTGATCAACCACTGTTGATCTGTATTTCAGAACTGACAAATGTTCAATTGAAAGTATTAGCAGCTGAAAGCTTTTGTATGAAAAACCACTTAAGAGCAGCCTAAGAGTTGTATGGATTTGGCCTCCTCTATACAGGTGTTTTGCCACAACACTTAAAGCTGTTTTTTCCCCTTGGGACTGACACTAGTTCTATGTTCATGTTAACTTCCAGCTTCTGAAGGTGTGGAAGATTCAAATGCCTTTTCTAGGAGTCCCTTACTGAGCTACTGATGTTGGCATTTAGACCATGCCTGCTGATATGTGCACTTACTGGTGAGCAAAGTGGCACCTGCCTCTAATCATAGACTCCAGGAAAACTCACTCATGATGGGAAAAAAAGGACACCCTTCCAGAAGAATTACTTGAGAGAACATTTAGGTCAGACACACAGTTAGAAAATGCTTTTTGTGGAAAGGGTTGAGAAAAATCAAGCTCTGGGAAGAGAATCAGTTTGGATTATGTCCAGTAGATAAACTGTTCAGGGTTAGGACCAACCTCTCCAAACCCTCTCTCACACTACTTTTAAAGGAAAAGAAAACAAACTACAATTTCTTTTTTTTTTTGGGTGATGTGGATATATTCACTGCAATAAGACTCAGGTTTCTGTTCAATTCTGTATAACTCCCTGTAACTACTGTAAATTGGCATGCAGGTTTTGATATCTGACTATTTTCTGGCAAGATTCTTTCCTTTGTCATGATAACACAAAGTGAGCGATGCAAATTCCCAGTTACACCTGCTAGCTTACATACAGTTTACTAGTGATGTTTTTCCACTTTTCAGATGGCATTTACCATCAAGCCTTTATCCTAATTCCTAGTGTAATTTTGTTATTTTCAACAGAAAAGTCAGTAGGGAGCTTCAGTTAATGGCATACTACAGTACATAATTATTAGTTTTATTTGCTAAGTTAGCAGGCAAATTTTATGAGGTGTTTAGACTATATTTAACTTGCAAAAATAATATCCTATAAACTCATGAAAAGTAGCAAGGCCATCAATTTCAAGTTTTGGAGTCCTCTAGTAAGCACACACCAGTTTGTCACTTAGAATTAATACATGCCAGTATGTGAACTGTTTTTAATTGAATGTACAGTTAAAAGTACTAATTTATCTTTAGTATCTGATTTTGTTTGTATCTTCTGTAATGAGTAATTTGCTATACATAAAAATATATATATAAAATTTCAGACTGAAATACAGAAATCTGTGGTAAATACTGTGAGAACATTGGAAACGTCATTCCTTCAAGGAATAATTAAATAAAATTTAAAATGGAAAGGGAAAAGAGATAGTAGGCTATTTTGTAATGTAATAAATAGAAAGCAGTAAAAGGAGATCTTTAAAATAAAACAGGTACATCCTAGAATCAAAGGTTAGTTTGGGTTGGAAGGGACCTTAAAGATCATGGCATTCCAGGCCCCCTGCCTTGAGGGACACTTTCCACTCTCCCAGGTGGCTCCAAGCCCTCTCCTGGGTTGGAGAACCTCCAGGGATGGGGCAGCCACAGCTTCTCTGGTGCCAGGGCTGCTTGAAGATGGCATTTTTTTTTTTCAGTTTACAAAAATTAGCTGTAATTTAAAACTTACTTTAAAATCCCATTTATATTGAGATTTCTTACCAGGGATATGATAGAAAGCAGAGAGCAGAGTTGGTGTTCCTTTCTTCTCTGTACTCAGCTGATGTATTGTTTTAGTGATTTTATTTAAGCAGTTGAAAAAAAAATCCCTCACAGGTAAGGCAGTCTTTGACAACATAACAGCTTGTGTGAGCTTGATTGCTAGTTGGCAAACTGGCAGGAAATAAAGGGTCACAATAAGTAGAAACAGACTCAGGTAAGGTTACAAGGGGAACACATTTGGAATTATAAACAGCATCAGGGCCAGGGTGTGTTGATTCCAAATAGGTGATGGAAAACAGCTTGTTGAGGGTAGGTTGTCAACAAGGGTATGGAGAAAGGGGATAATGGGCATGTGAAGAGCCCAGTGTTTGATGCTGCTAAGTCAGAGGCAGTGTTTTGAAGACACAGGAATGTATTTGTGGAGCTGAATAGAGCACACATAACAACATGTGCTTACTTTGAAGATAAAAACGCAGTGTGTGGCAGGAGCAAGAGCTAACAAGGTCCCATGATGTGTAAACACAGGGATTAGGTATAAATCAAGAGAGATAATGTTGGTCTGATGTAAAGCTCCAGTAAGACTGCAAGTGGTAGATTGTGTCCCATGCTGGACTGGCAGATGAGAAAAAACCAAACCTAAACTGACTATTTTGATTCCTGGAAGGTAGGAAGAGGGCAAAAGGCTTATCTAAGGATTAGAGTGTTTGTCTTATGAGAGAGGATTTGGACAACTCTGCATGCTTGGCCTTACAAGACATGAAGTGCAAGAAGAGTTGATTACAGTGGTGAGTGCATCGCTGAGCCCTGCTGCCCCCTGGGAGGGAGCAACATGAAAAATGCAGCAGGGCTGGGGTGTGAGCAGCTGGCATGGCCTCGTGCCCATTGTAAATTCATGATGTGCATTAAAAGGGAGTTTCTCTTCAGTACACTGAGGATGTACCTTATTAATACCAGCTGAAGTGACTGCAGCAGGCAGTGCTGACATTTAAAGGTAAAAATATCATAGTGCTGTCCATTCCAGCGAGCTTTCAGCTGCCCCTCTAATTGAGAAATTTGGCTGAATAAAGACCAATGACAGAACTATTGATTGACTTTATTCTCTTTGAAGGGTCACGTTTTCATCCAAAATGTATTACAGGATATGACCTTTACAAAGCAGGTTGCTTTGTTAAAGATGTCCTGGTAACATCGTGGGTTGACACAAAGATAACAAGATTGCTGCTTGACTGCTGTGATGACAGACACATACAAAAAGAGTATCTGTCATCACAGCACTGTTTAATAGCACTAAAGACAAAAATCTGCCCAACACAAAGTTCCTCTCTTGGAAAGAAAAGCTTGTAGAGAAGAGAAAGAGTGAAGTATTTTATGGTAAACTGGCCAATAATGCAAAATTATTTTACAAACCTGGCTGGGCATTCCACTGGTTGTTTGGGAAGTGCACAAGTGCATCTTTTTGCAAGGGCACAGGTAACAAACAGCACAGCTTTTGGCAGCTGCTGTTCCAAACAGCCTAAAGCAGTCAGGTGAAGTGCAAGCTGCTGCCAGTGATTACTGCTTGGGATCGTTGTGGGTTTGTCTTTTCACACTAAAACTTTTGCTTTGGTAGCAATGGTTCAACATCACCACTGCTAGTGCAGCAATTCATTGTTGAATTGTTGCTGCTTATTCATTTAGCTTACAGCACAAAAGCACGTATTTAGAAAGCTTCTTTTTTAGTTTTCTAAAGTGTGGAGATTATTTTAGATGCAGGAAAATGGTTTTATTTTGTTTTGTTTTGTAAGTCAGTGTTGGCTAATGTTCAAAGGCACAATATTCCTGGGTTCTGTCATGTTTGGGAAAAACACAAGCCTTTAGCCAAGGTATGTTGTTCACTAGACAGCAAGCACAGGCTATAAAAAGTGCATGTAGATGTTTTAAAATTTAATTTTAAATTGTTTAGTTGGTGAAGTTGGTTCCAAATTTACTTGCAGGAGATTTTTATCTAGTTTCTCTCAGTGTGAAGTACCCAATATGGCAACATCCTTTGGCTATCAGGAAATTTTGGTATTGGTGTGTAATTTTTTGTGGTGTGGGGCTGTGGTAAGAAGGAGATTTACTGCAAAAGTCCCAATATGATAAAAACCCAAACACTAAATCTTGTAGCTTGCCTGTCCAAAAGGTACCAATTATTTGTTTCCTGAAGCTTTACTAAACAAAAATGATACTTTTCCTTTTTATGGAAAAAAAAGAAAAAAAAGAAAAAGAGCAAGATATTGTTACCAATTTCAACAGGACTTCTGGTTCTATAATTCTAGTGTTTTGCAAACAACACTGAGTATATTGTTTTCAATAATTATCTAAAATGATCTTGTTGTGTTTATTTTAGATGAACTCGCAAATTCATCAGAAAACAGATTATCCTTGGAAGATCTCTTCAGAAAAGAGTTCATAGTTCATAATCCAGAAGCCAAATGGATTAATGGTAAGTTTATAAGATCTCACTTAATTTGAAACTAGGTAAAAATTTTAAGTATTGAATTATATTATCCAGTCACTGAGGAAAAAAAAAAAAAAAACTGTTAAAATTTCAAACTCTCTTGAAATTGGCCAGTGTCCCAGTTTTCCTTGCTGCTCTGAATCACGTCTCTTTCATTAATTTTTGAAGTGGCTTTCTAATTTTAAAGCTCTGTCTAGTAGAAACCCACTAAAATTATCTGTTCATGCTCCTGCCTCAGTTGGAAGCAGTGATGAGGAATTATGTGTAATAACTGATCTTGTTTGTGGATTCACAAGAAGATCAACTCCATTAATATCTGAACTTTGGGATTTGAAAACTGGTTCTCTTCACATCTAGAAAAGACTTGAATATTTCAATATGCTAGGACAGTCATAGTAATTTTCTGATAGCTACAAACTCTATTTAGTATTCTAATTTATTAAATGATTTGTGCATGACATGCAGATTCCTCCAACATTAAGCAGTTTTAATGTAAAAAAGAAAAAATCAAGCTCTTCTTTTCAACTCATTGACTTCCTTTTCTCTTGATGCCTGTTCCCTTTCCTCTGTTTGTAAGAAATGTACATTTAATGCATTAGCAGCTGTCTGGTTTGTGTCAGTGTGGTAATCTGGGTGTTACTGCAGGTGATGGAATCAAAGGAATTTTGTACACAGGATTTGTGCAAAACTGGGCAAGGCAGAACTGTTGAGGAGTGCTCTGTGCAAGGCAGGAGCCTGGCAGTCTGGTGACTGTGTGTAAATTCTGAATGACTTTGCATGGAAATAATGCTTCAATTTTATCAAATTTGGCAGTCAACTATAACTAGAGCTGCTTTACTTAGCAGGGAGCTGTGTGATTGAATTATTGCTTTATGATAAACTCTGAAGAATGAAGTGAGTGTCATAAGGATAAGTGCATTTAAAAGCAAAAGCATAAAAAGTGTGGTCATGTTTTTTTTGTTTTTGGGGTTTTTTTCAGGACCTGGTCTGGTGTTATTTGTTACCCATTATTTTAGGGCTAAGGGAAGAAATGCTCAGTTTAGTTTCCTGCCCCTCCCTTTTCCCAGCTACTCCAATAACATCTCCCCTCTGTGTTGAGTTGCCCTTAGTTTCTTCTTTGGGCTGGCTCCTGTCTGCAGTCAGTGCAAAAAAGTATGATGCTGGGTAAAGCTGGAACAATTCTTTTGCCAAGAGGAGAAGTTTCTTGTGTTTGGTAGAAAACTTTTCCTGTAAGAATTTGCTAATGAAACCATAAAGTGGGTTTCAATTTAGTTTTGTTCTCTGCTAAATTCACAAAACAGCTGCCTCTGACCCCACCCTATCTAAAAACACAGCTCCTAGTTGTCAAATAAAGTTATCACAGAATTGTAAACCAAAGTGCCCACTGAAAGCATAGTGGAAGATGATCATTATGCTGGTTCCATCTATTACTCTTGTTACTTAAAAAATCCATGAGATTATTCTCCTAAGAACTCTAGTAGTTCTTCATAGCATGCGCATAATATTCTATGCATAAAAATAGTACTAATTTCAAAAACCAGGACAATAAAACTCAAAGGCTGTGGATGGAGTTATATTAAATATCAGTGATGCTATAAACATGTAGTTTATTGTATTTCTTAACTCTCTTCTACAGCCTGTAATAAGAGCAAAGCTTCTTTTATGAGTTTTCCAGATGTGGTAAAAAGAAATGTGGAATTGGATGCTAAACCCTTGCTTGGATACAGGTTTCTCCTGTGGTCTTCAAGGTCCATCCTAAAAAGCCTCTACAGTGAAATATAATTTTATTAGCATCATGCAAAAGCTGTAATTTGTATTAGTACCATGCAAAATATTGTGTAAACAATCCAGTCTAAAGGCTATGAGATTGTACAGCTATGACCTTTTCCATCTCTTGAAAGCAGCATTAAAAATTCTATTTTAGGGGAAAGACCCTGTGTTTTATTAACAGTACATTATCCACTTTTTCTGCAATGATGGTTTTCTGAGTCAGTGTGAAAACTTCTAAGCTTGCAGTTAGGTGTTCTCCTGATTTTATTGGCCAAAGAAACAATGAAGTCTAATAGATTTAAAAAAAGAGGAAAGAAAGGACATTTTGTTTATTAGAGTATGTGTGTGTGAGAGAAATAAAGAAAAAGTGGCAGTATTTAAGTATTTATGAATTGTTTAATATTTTTGATAAACACAGGAAAAAATGTACAAGTTTGGTATTTTTTTTTAATTTTCCTTGAAAATAGCCAATATAGTTAATGATATCCAATATCTTGGGCAATAAAAAAAATCAAAGGGATAGTCTTGCAAAGCAGCATTTCTACTTCCTTATTTTTTAAACTTTATTTCCTGGCAATGTGGCATTGCAGTGATGGCATTATATGCATGGGAAATGAAATCTCTGACTTCAGATTCATTACTGTGCAGCTGGAGGGGAGCATTTGGCACTTTCTTTGGGTATTGGCAGGGTAAGTGAACTCTGTGGGATGATTTTAGCAGAAAATAAATAGCTACTTACTACCTTTTGCTCCTCTTGGAATAGGATAATTTGTGTCCATCTGGAAGTTTTATCATCTTTACCTCCTGGGAAGGTGTAGGAATAGAGATTGAAGATAGGTCTGGAGCATGTTTTGTAGAAAAACAAAAAGAAAGATTTAAGGATTTCAAGTGGAGGATGAATCACTGTCTGTAGGTAATGCCTGGTATTTAACTGCTGCCCTTTAATGAAACCTTCCCTACTGATCTTTGAATTTCTCTGACATTATCTTCCAAGTGCATTATTTCTTCCTTGTTTGAAAGCTCCTTCACTACAAAATCCATCCCCATGTAGCTATTTCTAGAGTACTCTTTAATAAGAGAAGCCCTGAAATGCAGAAGTTTTCACAGTCCATTTCCTTTTCTGCTTGAAACTGAGTCCACAATTTTATGTGCTTGCCACCAAAGTCAATAATCATGCAAATACCTAAAGTTGGAGAGGAGATGTTGGTCTTTATCTGAGATAATCAGATGTTGCTGAAGAAAATAAAAGAAACATTATGAACTAGTCTTAAAAGTGACAAAATATATTCCCATTTTATATAATATGTAAAGATGGACCTGTGCAGACATTCAGATTTCTTCTTCCTTTCCATTTCTTCTCTTTCTATTTTGGTTTATTTCAAAGGCACTTTATATTTTTTCAAACCTGACTTGGATTTTTTTTTTCTTTCTCTGAAAGAATTTCCAAAGGAAAGGGTAAGAAAATATGGAAAATAACTAGAATTTTTGTTGAAAATAACTTAGTACTGTACTAAACTTTGTTAGTTATAAATCTGATCACTGGCTGAAAAAGGACATGGTGGAGAGTACACACAACCATTAACAGTCCAATCCCTGTTAGCTGGAAAGGTGTTTAATTTCAGAAGGCATTCCAGTTTTGGAGACCTTAAATGAGAGAACATCTTCCTTTAGCATTATTGATCTTCAGATTTCTAATAGGAAATTAGAATTTAATGTGGTGCCAGTGAATAATGGAAGCAGTTGAACATGACAGCTCATTGATGATTTTTTTCAGGATGCTTTCCCAATTTCTCTTAAGTTACTTAGAAATATGTATGCTGCCCTGTGGGAAATATTGAGGACTCAACAGATTTGCATTTTATTACTGAGGTCTGTGCTTACATCTCTTCTTTCAGGGACTATAGCTGTTGATTACAGTAAAATTCAGAATATTTGTGTTTATTCCTCTGTCAATATATGAGTTGCTTGCACTTTTTTCTTTCCAGACATTCTTTGCCAATCTTTCCTGTATATGATAGAGTGCACTGGTTCCTTGGTCACACTCTGGCTGATGGGAGTGTAGTCAGCACAAATGACAGTATTTTTTATATTTTTTAATAAATATATTTTAATAGAGTGTTGCAGAAGGAGCTGCAGTCTGAATGATGTATCTGGAATCCTGTCTCGTGCTAAAGCTCAGCAAATCACCTGAGCATGTGTATTTTTTTGTATTTTTGGTGTGTTTTTTTTTGTGTGTGTGCCAGCAGGGGAGAAAGGGTTTGCAGTGACATTTCAGGGGGAAGCTGAGTTCCTTTCTTTGCCCAAACAGCCCAAACATGAATGAAGATTCCAACGAGACCTTAAGGAGGAAGGCTGTGCTTGCACCTCATTCTCTTTCTGTAGCCCCTGCTTTGGAATTGGGTTTGTCACTTTGTCCAGCAGAAAATCCAAGGTTGTGCCAGCAGTCTCAGAAGGCATGCCCTGTTCACTTTAATTTTCAAAGCAAATAATTTCTTCATGCACATATATTTTCAAGGCAAAGATTCTTCAACATTTTTTTCTTGTTTTTTCTTCCTGGTTTATAGTTTTAATGTATTTCATCTTTTGGAGGAAACCACTCCATCAAAGTCAGAAATATTTTCACTCCAGGTGCATTTTAAAATTTTTTTTTTATTTTTTAACTCAAACCCTTACATTAACTTTACTTGTTTTAATTTTGGGTTTTTATGGTATTTCCAGATTTCCTGTATTAGCCTCAGCAGAAGCTTTCATTTGCTGAGTAACTGCTAATTCTGATGTGGGCATCATTATTTTTATGCAGTGAGGAGAAAAGAGAATGAGTGATGACACCCCTTTTGAACATCAGAAAAAACATGGGACTGGTTTAGGGAGGAAATCCTTCTGCTTTCTTCACATTTATTTTATACAGTCTCTCAAAGGAAAAAAAAAGAAAAAAAGGAAAATTTGTAATTTTAAAAGCATTTTTACTTTACAGTTGACCAGTGGCTTCACTGTCATGTTTTGCAGACTCTATATTACAATTAACATGGAAAAATATTACCTGGCTGAAGAATTACATTACTTTATCTTCTCATAACATGTTTGCTTTCCTTAAAGAGCAACTGAGAGAGTGTCTGCCCATGACTTTATCTGTGGATGTCCCTGGCACGTTTCTCATGCTGCACTTTGTCACCTGGGGAGTGAAATGTGTAGACAGTGGCTTTTGCTGGAGCTGGTGCTCCCCTTGGGTCTCTGTTGTCTCTTGTCTATCCTGAAAAATAAAATAAAAAGTGAACTGGGAAACCTGGCATGAAGGTGGTTGGAATTGCTTTAAAATGATTTATGATAAAAATGGAAGTGGTTTGGGAAGCAGGGCACATAGATTCCACAGCAGCACATATGCCAACTTTGTGCAGTAAAAATATGGTTTAAAACATTTGGCACTTCTTAAAGGAAGCTTTTTCTGTGCATGAGATCAACACCAACTTGTTTTCCCAGAGCTGAGTGTGTTCTGATGTTTGTTGATGGAAAAGGGTCAAGTGCAAGAAATAATCCAACTCTGAGCAATGAGAGAAGAGATTCTGCTCCAGAAATTTGTTGCTGAGTTGGATTCAAGAAACAAAGAAATACCTCTTTTAGAATTATATATTTATATATATTGGTATTATTCTTGCAATGGATACTAAGAGTGAAGTTCTATTTATTTTTTTCCCTGTCCCCTAAATGAGATGAGAGTTTGGAATGCAGCCATTGTGTGCAGGAGCTTTTTTGGAGCAGCAGGGGCTGTGCTGGGTGCTCACATATTTGCTGTGATGTGATGCATTAATGCTCATCAGGGCTTGGGCAGAGGGGTGTGCTCAGTGTCACTCGTGCCAGCTCTGCACTGAGCTTTCATTTCTTGTTGGAATCTCTCTGAGCACAGCCTGGAGCTGGAAGCAAGGCCAGGGAGTTGTTTTGTTGCCTGTGGCTCTCTGTGAAGAGTTTATTTCTGAAAGGCAGCAGAGGGGTTGGATTTTGATTCTCTGTGATGCACAAAGCAGCTGGTGGAAGAACAAGTGAAAAAATCCTAAGATAGCACTCCAGTCTTTGGAGGTTTTCAACTAAAACTCTTCTGTCCTAAAACTACAGCAAGTTGTGTGAAATACACACATAGGTTTTGCCAAGTCTGAAGACAAAATTTTGAGAAAGACCCAGAAAATTTGAGAAGATATATAGAGCAGGCTGGCTGATGTTTCTCTCAGAAACTGCTAAAAAGGGGAATAAAAGGCTTGATTGATACCATTCCACTGATTTCTTAGAATTACTTCTTAAACAAAAGAATTCAAACAATGTTTTTGTGAAACAGATTGAATGATTCAATTCTCTCATTGGGGAATGACTGGAGGAGTTGGGGCTGTGCTGGTGCTGATGCTGCAGATTCTCTGTGAGCAGCTGTGGATGGTAATTGGTCATTCAGGGAAAGGTGGTGGAGGTACCACCCCTGTATAATGTGCATTGTGGTGTCCTTTGATCCAGGAATTGTGGTTTCTCAAGCAGTGGACAATTTTGGTTTAGATAGAATTTTTATTTTCTCATTGGTTTTAGTTTTTGTGGGTGGTTGCTTTGGTGTTTTCTCCTCATTAAAATTCTTTCTTCCACCGTTTGTGCCACAATAAGGTTTTTCCCTCAGTTTTCCCTCCTGGTTGTGGTCTAGTCTTTAAGCAATACTGGTGGCAGTGTCACAGATCTGCCCTGCCCCAGCACAGTGTCAGTGTCACTGTCACCTGCTGCACAGACTGTGCCCCTCTCTGCTCCTCTGGTTTTGATGTCCCCAAGGTGCCACTTTCTTCCTTGCTTAGAAGCAGCTCTAGGGCAGTTTCTGCTCAGATCAAGGATGCTGATCCCTGTTGCTGCATCGATACTGGTGCCACTGTTAATGATTTTTAACAAGCATTAAACAGTGCTGTGTATTCAGGGCCATTAACTTGTGTCACCATTGTACTCTGCAAATGACTTCTCCCTTCTCCACCAATATTCTCTGTACACCACGACAACATTGTGTTAGTTGTGGCCTCTGCAGTGTCCTGTGGCTGTTGGTTTTTCTCAAGCATCAACCATTATTGATTTCAAAATTTTTTTTTCCTGGGAATTTTTTTCTGACATTTTGTTTTTGATTTTTACTAGGTGTGTTGTAATTCTTCCACAGAGTACTTGAAATATATTTCCTTAAGAGTCCTTGTTTCTTGTAACAACTTGCTTCTAGTTGTATTTATTGAGGTGTAGCCTGATTCCATGCTTGCTGAAATCTCTGGGTATGGGACAAAATCCAGAGACTAGGATATAAGTCAGGAAAAAATGAAATCAAGTATTCCAGGTAGTGGGAGGTCAAACTACCTTTTGCCACCAATAGTCAAAAACACAGATAATCATTGCAATCCTTTTTAAAATTTATGTCCCTATTGATTTTTTACTTATTCCACAGCCCAAAGCATTAAGAATTTAACAAAGACATCAATATACTTAGAAAACATTTACACAGGGAGAGTGTATCTGTTGCACAATGTGTCTTTTGAAAGAGACTAGCAGAACGATTTACATTTTCTAATCAGTATTTCTGGGTAGTAACCTAATGTTGAGAGGTTAAGTACAGCAGTTCTGTGTGTGAACCCCTGGGACAGTGCACCAGACACTAAATAAATCTGAGTTCTCCCTGTTTGCTGAAGCTAAAGTCTCCTGAGTGCAGTGCAGGAGTAAGTTTGAATCTTCCCACAGTTGCCATAGTGATGTTGTGGAACAGGGAGCCTTTTCTCAGTAACACATTTCTGGCTAAGACAGCAGTCCTTAATGTGATCAACAAGTCTAAACTGAATGTGCTACATCATTACTCCTAGGATGCAACCCCCTAGGGCGAATATTTTTTTGTTACAGGAGCAAAGCTGAGCAGTGAATAAAGCATTTTGGAATGGAAACAGATGGTGGGTGCTACACAGCAGACTTATGAGCTCCCTCCAGACTTCCACATTGTTTTCTGTTACTCATAAAGACTTCAGGGATGTGTCTGTGTGCATCAGCAGCCTCATGTACTCATGAAGAGTAATGTTTTCACCCTGTGCCTCCTTGTTCAGTTTTCCCCACTTGCCATCACTGGTCCTCAGCATGAAGTGCATCCATTGTCCAGCTGGAGCTGCAGCCCTTTCCCATGGGATGCATTTGTAGTGCCTGTTAACTTTTCCTTTGGAAGCTGCTGTTTGTACCTGCAGCTGCTTCATGATCCTTCTTAAAGGCTCATTTAAGTCTGCTCTAATTTGTTCATCAGCAATTGGATTTTCTTCAAAGGAGTGCTGTGCAGGAGGGGATAAACCTGGAATTGTTGTGTGCAGCAGCACAGTTGGTTGATTCTGCCTTGTTTCCATTTGCTAAACCAAATCCTTGAATTTTCGTCATTTTTTGTTCTAGACACTTTAACAAGCACTCAGTTGTGTTTTGTGGCAGCTAAATAAGCTGTACAGTGCTTAAAGTCTGTGTCTTTAAAAGCCAAAGTTACACATTTCTAATCCTTACATTTTGTTGTCCATTAATTTTTTTCTTGGATTAAGAGACAGTAAAACCAGTACTTTGTATGCCATTCTGTCTAGCTCAAATGTTTGCATAATGGATGCATAAAAATTGCATTTTTAAACACTTTTGCATCTATGAAGGTATATATACACACATATTTATTTCACTTGTAGTCCTTTTTTAGTTTTCTCTCTGTAACTGATTCTTTTGTGGCAGATTTCAGAGACACTGACTCATATTTGCCACTCATCCATCCATTTTCCTGGTGTGTTTTGCCCAGGACAGGGTTATTCTTTGTATGAGAATGTGGTCGGCACTTGAACAATTTTGCTTGTTATCTCTTTCAGTGTGATACAGAAGGACTTTAGTAAATTTAGTATATTTATGTTTTAGGTTTTAGTACCTTTGAGAAAGTGTGTTTGGATTTATCTGTCTGCATATACTGAGCTCATGTATTTGGGGTTGTTTCAGGGCCTATTCAGTGCATCAATTCTGTTGAATTTTCACAATCAGTGTTTGTGCTGAGCAGGAGGAGATGGAACCTGCACAGTTTTGATCCAAATTGCATCCAGTTGCAGTTTGGAGCTGTTCATTTTAGGTGCAGCAGGACTGTAGGGAGAAAGGCACTGGAGGAAGAAATCTGCAGAATGAAAGCATAAAATGAGTAACAGCAGAAATATAATGAGAAAAAAGGAAAACAACTGGGTACAGAGAAAGCAGAAGTGAGAATTTCCGCTTAATCAACCTTTCTGACCCCTGGGAGAGAAGGACTCTGTGGATCAGGAGCTGAGGCTGATGCTGAAGTCACTCCTGGGGTGAGTTACTCACGAGTTGAGCCCCAAAACTGCACCAAAGCCACATTATTGACCAGTCCTGCTGAAACACTGCCCAAGGAGCAGCTGGTGGTGTCAACTGCCAACCACTTCAGCCAGAAGTTCTGCTTTACCTCTGCAGCTGTGTCTTTATTTAGGGATGTGTGAAGTGCAAGGAGAACAACAGTGCTATAAACTTTAAATTATTACATTTTTTAACAATCAGATTTGATTGTATTTTTAATTTACTGCTGTAGAAATCAAATGTGTCCCCCATACTTTCTGTGTGGCACTGTAGAGCTGAGAGGAACCAGAAGCAACTTGATATTTGCTTGTTTCTCCAATCTGACAAAGTTTATAGGCAATTTGTAAGAGAAACTTGTAATCATTAGAGCAGCCATGTATTTTTGTTTTCTAAATCTGTAAATACAGATTGGCTTTGACCTGTTAATACTGCAGTAAAAACTCAGAGCCTCTTTAGTGAGATAAATTAAACTTCAGGTACTTTGTAAAAATAAATTTACTCAAACAGGGGAATGGAAGAATCAATCAGGTTTTTGACAGAATTTAGATATCAGCCTCCCATGCTAAGAGTCATTCAGCTTTAACCCAGTTTTTGCCTATGTTTTCCATGATATTTTTCTCCCCAGGGATAATGCACATCTTTAGTTTTGAGAGGGGTATCTATAGCTGAGAGTTCCTTGTTGAATGCAGACCATCTTATTTAACCAATGCCTCAGAGGGAAATGCAGAGTGTGATTTCTGCACTTGCACACTACTTTAGGCATAGGACTGACTGAATTTCTTCTGCATGTGGAATATTGATTTTTAAGTTCAGCCAAAGCTAGTTGGAAGCCTAACGTTTTCTACAAATCTGTAAGTTGCACTTGGAAAGTTAAAATTAGGAGTGCTTTAAAAATGTGGCCTTGAGAACCCAGGACTTTTGGGTTGTCATTTTGAACAATAGCAATACATGAAGAAGATAAGATAATTTGTTTTATTGTAGGACAGACATTCCATGAGAATTAGTTTGACTAATTTCAAAGATTAGGTTTTGGCCCCATCCTAGAGCAGCCATCTTTAGGATAAAAAGGCAAATTTGTTTCTTCTCTTGTCTGCCAAATTGGGTCTGTTAATTCTGTAATGATGATTCAGATAATTATGTATTTGTTATCAGGATCTCAGCTGAGACAGCTTATTTGTGAAGGTCACTAAGCTGTCAGATTCAGAGTGGCAAGTATGGTTGGCAGAAGATATATTTGTTAGAAATATTTTCTGATGATTTCTCTTTCTTTTTAGTTTTCTCTTGCAAATTTTGTATGAAGTTTTCTGTGAAGGTTTAGATAGTTTGCTTCAAGTGTGCTTTCACACATTTTGGAAAATGTGATTTTCAGTTTTGAGTGTTGTAATCTTGTCTTTGGCATAGTAATTTCATTTTGACATCATTATTTTAATGTGTTTTATATTGCTTGGCCACACTCTTTTATTCATGCAAAAACGATGTATTGTGTTATTGAAGCAAACAGTTCAACATGTAAAAGCAAGTATTTCAATATATTATATTTTAAATTCTGAGGAATATTTTAACTTTAACAATAATGAAGTATAAAGTTTTCAATTTATTCTAATTTGGAATAAAAATTATTCCACTATCCAATATTTATTCCTCTCTATGGGCAATTTAGAGAAGGAGGCTCTAAGCCATATTATCAATTACAACTCCAAACCACATCATAAATTTCCCAAACTGTGATGTCATGTTCCACTCATGGAAATCTGTTGCAGAGTTAATATTATAATCTGCTGCATTTCCATTGATTCTTGATGGATTCCAGATGTACAGAGATGTGGAAATGAGCTCTTGTTCTGAGATGTTTCAAAGGTAGATGTTAATTCTTTGCTTTCTGGGCAACTGCACGTGTAATGAAATTTATGTAAGCTATGAATTTTTATCTTTTTTCCATTTTCATACCCAGTGTTGTACCTTGTCCTCTTAGAGGCAAGGACTCACTGTTCCAGCAAGTTAGCTCTTTCTTTTTTTAGCAATTTAAAATGGTCATGTTACATGTTACATAAATATTCCTCTCTGCTTAAATACTCTGCTCTCTTTTCCAGCTATTTTCTGAGCTCTTATTTTGACAAATTGCTAGTTGGAAATAATTTGGCCTCAAACTTCTCGCTGAAGACCGTGATTAACTCATGCATGTTACTATAATGGAAATAAAAGCAACAGTTTGCTGTGTTATTCCAGAAGAAATAATAAAGTTAAATGGTATTTTTACCTTCTTAGCTAAAGTCAGGGCAAAGAGTATTGAGAAAGAGCTGAAAGTGAAGATAATTTTTTTTTTTACTTCAGGTACTGCCATTGCCATTATTGTTTGATGTGTTGTATATTGAAATAGAGGCAGACAAAATGTCTTTCATGACTAAATGCTTTCTGTCTCAATGCCACCTTCAAAACATTTTATTAATTTTAACCAGACATCTTTTGAATATATGTCTGTCCTGAGTACTGCAACACACAGCCACTAATTGCTTCAACTCTAGATTAAAATATACTCTTGAGTTAACAGTTGTTTTTTATTTTGTTCCTCATTAGGAAACTTAACAAGTCTGAGTATTCAATAATTTGCATTATTTTTTTTCTCTTTGCTTGGTGATTTTCTGGATTGGGCAAGGCCAGACTCTCAGGAAATAAAATGTCATTGCTTTTATGTGAGAGTAGGACTTTGCAGAGCTGTGAGAGGGAACTTGAGTACAGTGTCATGTTTTAAAAATGTATTTCATTGTTACAGTGGCTCAAAAAAGGAAATTTGAGCTTAAGTCAGAATATACAGATATTAATTTTTAATTAAAATTTTAAAAATGCTTGGAGTTTTTGTTATTTCTAGTAAATGTGATTCCTCTGCTGAATAACAGTTTGTAATGTTATATTGTGGAATAGATAAAAGAAATAGTTGTAAAAATCTTGATTTATCAGGAAGAGTTGATTTTTTAACATCCACAAGTGAATATGATGCTTATATAAACTAATTTAAACATAAGAGTTTTCAAAGCAGCATTTTTATTTCTTAGATGTGAAGGAATTTAGGGATTTCCTTGCTTGAGAGTTGATTTTTAGAGAAGTGTGAAGAGCTCAGGGGTCAGGGAGAAGATTTGGTTTTCTAGCAAATAAGGAAATGGATGTGGAGAAGCTGTTAACAGCCACTGACTGACAGCACAGGGAAACCTGTTTGATGTGGCAGGAAAAGATGGCTTGTTACATGCATTTTCAAAGGAGGTTTTTGTTTTGTTTTGTTTTGTTTTTTTAACAATGTTGTTTGTGCTGGAATAAGAACTGGGGTCTGATCTGTCTGGAGGTTAATCTTAATGAATAAACTGTGTCAGAAAAGGGAGATATGCATCTGTAAGATCTCCTGTGCTTTTCCTCAGAGCTTGTGATGGTCTTTTTCTTCCCTGCTTCTCAAGGAGGGATAAAGCTTAATGCTTTGTCAGGGAATTTACTGAATAAATGAGAAAAAAACCCAAACAAAGTTAATTAAAAACTTCATTTGTTATTTTAAAATACCGTAAGTTCACCATCTTTATTAAGACATGATTAGCTGTGTGTCCATAGAATCACAGAATAGTTGACAGAGACCTTTAAAAGTCCTTTAGGAATTAGGGACTCACCCCTCTGCAGTGAGCAGGGACATCTTCAAGGGGCCCCATCCAACCCTGGATGTTTCCAGGGATGGGTCAGCCACTGCCTCTTCTGGTAAAAAGAGTAAAAAACTTCTTCCTTACTTCTAACCTAAACTGATCATCTTTTAGCTTCAAAATATTAGCCCTTCTCCTGTTGCAACAGATTCTGCTGAAAAGTCTGCCCCCAAATAGATAATCTAGATATAGCAACACGGTTTGCTGGTGGATGAAATCATACTGATTCTTTGGGAGGGTATTAAAGGAAGGACCATAGAGAGGAATTGCCTGATTTTATCTTTACCAGAATGGCAGTGAAATGTTCTTTCAGTAATGGAATATCTTTAAGCATTTTACCATGACAGCCTTTAATTATAAGGGTGATTATTTTTACTGCATTTTGTGATTTTTTTTTAACATAATAGCAAACTAATTTGCTGCATTCAGTTCTTCCAGTGAAGGAGAAATATTTTTTAAGTGCTTAATCTGAATTTAAATTAATGCAAACCTTTGTACTCAACTTGCATAGCATGCAAGTGATAACTTCAGAAAAATACAGCTTTGTGACACACTGATTACTTTTGTAAAGATAGAAGTATATTCTCCCTTTGATGAGTGTGTCTAACTTCCATTAGTGCTAATGGGAGTTATGCATTTATGCTTTGAATAGTCTACACTCCAATTAATTATAACACTTAAAGGAAATGTGAGATGTTGTTGAAAGTAGACATTCTTTAGTGTTGAAATGGGTTTTCTCCTGAATTTCTCCCCATTCTCTCTCACTCTGGGAATGCTTTCACGTTGACTGACATATTGTCACGAAATCTCGTAAATATGAGCATTGTGTGCAGTTGAAATTACATTGTGACTTATCCATAGTTAAACTCACCTCACATGTAGCTCTTGGATATGTAGCCAACCTTCTGGCAGTCTCTTTTTTCCCTGCTTACCTTTAGGTGACAGCTGAATATCTGTTCCCTTGATTATCAATTTCAGGCTTAACCTCAGATCAAGTTTTACCTGACTGAAGTTGAGATAGACTAGAGCTGTGTTCCTCATGCCTTACCTTAATCTTGTTGTGAGCAGAAAACAACAAGCAGCAGCAAACAGATCAGTTGTCCCTGCATCCTGTGCTTCAGTCTGATTGCAAACAGGAAACAGCACTTGAGAGGAGTGTGAATGGCTTTGAGGAAAACAAGGATGAGCCCTTGCTAGAAGTCACTCACATTGAAGGTGTGCAGATGCAACAGGCTGGGAACTAAATCTGGGAACTAGAAGCAGTTAAACAATTTACTCTTTAAAGAGACATGTAAGTGTAGAAGATCAGCACAAAGGGAAAGAAGATGAATCCGTTGGACCAAAGAGACCTAATTATTTATTTCCCCCAAAAGTAGCTTATTAATATTTATCTCTGTTACTTCTCCCTGATGTGCAACACTTGGAGGCATCTGACAAATCCACTGTAAGGCTGAAACCTCCCTGTGAACCACGGGGGTTATTTGGGGCTGGAGGAATACAAATTTCATTCAAACTCCAATTCATGGATCTCAGAACTGAGCAAGATCAATAAGGATGTAATGATGCTTTTAATATTTATTCTTGTTCACAAACAACATAAAATTTGCATCTCAGCTTTGTCACAAACCAGACTCCGCAGAAGTTTTTTTTTTTTTCTTCACTTTTTGTTTTTTTTTTTCTCTTGGCCTGAGGGACCCTGATGGTGGCAAATGCATAATGCATCACCTAGAGTATCTGCCAGAAAGAGGGAGCAGGTTTCTGGTTATGGTTAGGGTGTAATAGTGCAATACCTTGTTTTGTTATTGGATGTTGTGTCTTTGCCTGACACACTCAACTCTGTTTTATGGATTCTGTTTCTTTTTGTCTCCAGTTTAATATTATCCAGAACAAATTCTTTCTACATTTAGAGAAATTTCTTCTTGTATTTGTGTACTGAGTTTCACATTTTGTCTTGCTGGCTGAAGGCAGGCTCTAACTTGACTGCAGAGCTGATGATGGAAATCCTGACACCCTTCAGTGCAGCAGTGAATGTGCTGATACGATAGTTTAGTCTGAAAACATCTAATTATGATCATGGCAAAAGAGCAAGTCTCTGTGGGCACATAGATTTCCTCCCATAATGCAAACAAAAGAGAGTCTCAAAACTGTAAGTTCTGTTGTTTCATCTGTTAAAATGGGCAATTAATCAAGGCACCAGGAGAAAACTCTGCTGATAGTGGGGAGAGCTGGCACGGATCTTTCTAATTTGTGTTGCAACAAATTGAGAGATGTAATCTCAGCAGAGGAGGATGTTTAAATAAAATTAGAGCAGTGATGTGAAATGACAAAGGGAGGAAACTGAGAGGTAAGGATGACATTCTGTCTTATTTTAAAGCAGCTGTGAAATGGAAAAAGACCATCTCAGTGGCTTGTGTTGTGCTGAAACAGATGAGCTGTCAGCCCTAAATACAGATTTCTGGCTTGGAATTTGAGTATGCTATATCAATTGCAGTCCCAGGATATATAAATAAATATATATATATATATATATTTGGGCTGTGATTTTCTTGCTTTTATTGCTCTTCAACACGACTGGAGAATGGATTAAAATGCTTTTATTTCAAATAGGAGCAAGCTTCATTGAGGGTGATTTATGAATATACATATGATGTATGAGTATACATGTTAAATATGAGTGAATTTCATCTAGACCTCTGTGTGCCTACCAAAACTATGCTTGATTAGGTTTAAATAATTTTGGTCTCAGAAACCAAGATTTACATCTGTGGTTATGGGTATATTAGATCTGTAACCTAAGCGAAAAATAACTTTTTTCTTCCATGAAATCAACTGTCATGCTTAAGTTTGGAGCCAGCTACTTTTTTTGGGTTTTGGTTTTTGTTTGTTTTTCTTTTTTTTTTTTTTTTCTGTGCATGTAAACTTAAATATTCTCTTAAATGAAGACTGGAGTGTGATGTAAATCTTTGTTAGGTTCTCCACTGAGGGCCATATGCAACAATAATTCCAGGTCTTTAAAGAGAACCTGGGTGTTATAATGCACATTTTCATAAAGGAAGTTCTTCTGTGAGACAAAGTTTGGATGGATTTGGAAGTCACTATCCAGTAGCAGGCTGCAGTTCCTCCCTTTGCTTCAGTGCAAAAAGAGCTGCTTCTCTGAACAGGAGCCTTATGGAAATAATGACCTCAGTGAATATCTGCATCATCTCCATAATATATTTTCTTTATCATTGTGCTTTATCAATGAGAAGCACATCACTGTCCCTGGTTTGACATGAGGAAATTAAGGCATAGCACTGAAGAAATGAAAGCAATAGCTAAAGAGAATTCTAAACTCCCTATTTCCAGGGTGGAAATGGTGAGAGAATGTTGCTTCAGGCTGTGTCTGTGTCAATGAGCAATGTGAGCCTGCAGGAGAGGATTTTCTGAGGGAATCAGCTGATGTGAGGACCAGCTCCCACCCTGTGTGCTAGCAGGGATGTTTTATTTCAGCCCAGCTGCTGAAATGTCCCAGAAATGCATCAGGTGCCCTCCTGGGGAAGTTTCATTTCACCATGCAGGACTCCAGTTGTTGTGGTCAAAGATTGTTCTGTGATGTCAAGCAAAGCTTTGTCAAAGGCAGGAAAATGAGATGGTGAGAGAAGCATCTTCCAGGAGTGGTTTGGATGTGGCTGGTTCTTAGCAGAGCAGGGGAAGTTACAGAAGGAGGAGATCAGGGGAGAAGAACTTTAAGAGGAGAATAAATGCTTTCTTGATGTCTTTTCTGAGTCTGTCTTCTCTGATTTTTAAGTTCATAGACTTTTCATAGCATTGTGGGAAGGGAGTGGTTCTGCTAAGTGAATTCAGCTTTCTGTGCTCCCTTTCCTGAGCTTTTATTATTGCAGGGCATTCCTCCTAACCAGGAATATTGATTAGCCTGGGAAATCCATCATGAGCATTGTTCCAGTGATTTATCTCTATATATCTTGCATATTGTGGTGATGACTGCCTTGCAGTACCAAACCCTGAGAGAAATACATTCCAGACTCATAAAATGTTTCTGCAAAACAATAAAATGATTTCACCCAAAACTCCTGGGTAGCAATAAAGAGTAAAGTATAATTAAAAATAAAAAAAATCTGTTGATTCAATTTGCATAATATGTATATTAAATCCTCCAGGATTTGCCTGCATTGCTGATCTCTTTTAATTGGGCTTAATTGATTACCAAGAGTAATCCAAAAATGTTTGTGGTATGTCTAGACAGACATTTACAGTTGAGTGCTAAACTCATTGCAATGGCTATTTAATTGATTTGAATGAAGAGGAGAACTTTTGCTTAATGGCCTTTGCCTGTTTCATCTCAGCCATCTTTTCTGGCTCTGTCTTCTGTGATTTTCCCTGTGACCCTGAGGTGCCATGGAGTTGATTCTGAAGCCTTGCAGTAAATCACAGTCAGGGTGGATGGCTTTCCTGGGCTGGGATTAAAGATTGGTGCTGCATGACTTCTCTGGTAAAGCCCAAATATTCTCATTTACAGTAGGCACAACAGAACAGTTTTTTGTCTGTGCTGTTTTTTTCAGGATTTGATGCAAAGAGGGATACTCAATAATCTAATGGCAGCTGTGTGTTAGGTTTTGGGGTTTGGGTCCTGAACACTGTGTATTTTCTTTTAAACATGTGCCCAACACTGCAGGAAACTGATTCTCATTTAATGAGATTACTTTAAGCTAACATTTTATTAGAAAGTTATTTTTTTAAAGTGTGTGGTAATTGATGGGCAGTTTTAACTTGAATGTCATGAAAAGTGCTGATTAGTATGATGCATTTACAAAGAATGTACTCACACACTCCTGTTTCTCCTGAATGAAGCTCTATAAAAATTAAATACATGTTACTGGAATGGAGCCACTTCTTGCTCTAGCCTCAATACATAGTAATTTCTTCTTTGCATGCCATTTCTAAATAAGCAGTTCCCCAAAAAGCTAAAAGCAAAAAAATTCAAGTCTATACAAAACATAAATTAATGGCATCTTTGAATAATAATATCTTACAGCACTATCTAGCCCTGCAGTTCAATTTTGCTGACAAAATCTTTTCAATCACCTTTTTTTTCATGTACACCTGTCTGTCAGTTTCTAAATGCCAGTATTTAGCACTTAGTGCAAAAAAGAAGTGATTGTGCTCTAACCAATGGCAGAAATGTTGAGGGAATTCAAGCTGCTTGCAGTTGCTGTTACAAGTGAATTTCAGTAAGTTTTTTATTGAGCCTCCATATTTTCCCCTACTCTAATGTGCTGCCTTATCAGTGAATGATGAATTTTAGGTAAAGCATAAAGAAATGTGATGAAGCTGGAGAAAACAGTAAAACCAAAGACAGAACTCTGGAATCCCTAAGTGTCATTCAAGAAAAGGTGTTTTCCTGAAAAACTAAATATTCCTGTGCACATCAGCACCCAGTCAGACAGAGCTGTTTAAACTAAAAAAATAAAAAAACAGGTCAGAATGCTCACTGCCTGTGCCCTGCTCCCTGCTGTACCTGCCAGGGCAAGCACTGTGCCTGGAAATGTGATAAACCTCTAAAAGTATCTGTGAAATAATTTCAAGGGAATTGCTCTGCAGAAAATCCCACCTGCCCCCAGGGAGGTAATAGGAGGCAAACCACTTTGTAGTTGGTGAGGGATCACAAATTTAGAGCAGTTTTAGCTGACAGTGTATCCTGACAGAACTATATGAAGATAGTGCAAATTTGAAACCCAAGGATACAATATTTGAATCTAGAGTTTCTTTTATTTTACAATTATATTAATAGACTTGAGGGATTTGTTTGTTTTGCCTCTCTCACTTTGGTTTCATAGCAACACATGCCCAGGACTTTCAAGGGTTAATTATTTTTTATAACAATGAACTTAGACTGAAATATTCTTCCTTTACAGGCTCAACATTTCCTAGACAAGTCAGTCTCATTTGTAAATTCCAAAGCTGTGTGAAGTGAAAAATTCAAGGAAAAGTAGTGTTTTCCACCATGTACTTGAAATACAGTGGGCAGGGAATGCTTTTCTCCAACAGCATAGGAGTTAATAATTTAGGTTATGTACATAGAAATTGTGACTTCACCTTATGAATTGAGAAGAAAAGCTTATTTCCATGGATGCTGGCTTCTTACATTTTTGGAAATGACCACGATCCTGTGTTTCTGCCAAAAAACAGAGTCCCATTGCTCTTCTCCCTGTAAATTTATGGCACATCTACTTTGAGGCTGAGCATACCTCTGTTTCCATAGCTTTGCCTCTTGTGATTTTTTCCCTATGGTTGAGTCTGTGCCATTTCTTTTGGGTGTGCCCAAAGTGCAGCAGGTGGAGATCCTTGTTGTTTGTCCAGAACTGCAGGATAAGAACTGTGTTAGTGCACACAGCTCAGCCCTTAATGCTTGCAGGACTCTGTGAGGAGCTGAATTCTCTCCCTCAGAGCAGTGAGATGTGCTCCACACTTGTCTGTAAAGCCACTGCACTGACAGCCCCACTCCATCATATTTAATGTGTCAGGGATAAGTGGGGAAACCCTTGGGTGAGTGTCCTGCTGAGATACACCATTAGTGATGAGTTTCATGGTAGGTGATTATCCCAGAGGTTATTTGGGGTTTTTTAGCTTTGCTCTTTGCAATGGGAATCTTCAAATATTATTTTGCTGGAGAGGGGATAATATTTTCTGACAGAAGGAAACAAAGTGATTAAGTGGCTAAAGTGAAGATGTTGTTGTGGTAAATTTTTGATTCAGGAACTCATGTTTGCTGCATGTGGCCCTGCACTGTAGAGATTCTGGATTCTCTGTGGTCAGATCAGCCATCCCATCTGTGTGTTGGTGTTGTAGGACCTTGTGCATAGCTGGAGAAGAAATGATGGTAAATAAGATGGCAAGAATTTATTTTCATTATCTTACTTTTCATGATCACACTAAGTGGGAGGAATTTGATGAAATCTTTGTTTCCTAACAATTAGAGGACAAAGAAGGAGATACTCCCTTATTAAACTGGTAAATGAATGGTCTGAATGCACATGTAGCTCTGTTAACATCAATGACATGGTTGAATCCAAAGCAATAATCAGCTGTTCCCAAAAGTGGACAATCTCCTTTTTCTTTTCTTCCTGCAGGATAAATTTAGGGAAAATATCTAACACAAAGAAGCATCAAGAGTGTGAGAAAATGGAGTTATTAACTAGCACACTTATTTTTGCAGGAGCTGTAACGGGCAGCACCTTGCAGGGACACCTGCAAAACCAGACCTTTCATAAAAGCCTTGCAGCCTAAATTTAGATGAAGAGCAAAAGAATCTCAGGAGCACCAGTGAGAGAGACACATGACTGCTTAGTTGAGGTTAGGAGCGAGAATACTGGCTGTGCCAAGAGAAATAGCAGTAAATAATTCTAAATGTGTGAATTACATCAGTCTGAGCATGGTTAGGAATGTGACAGCTTGGTTTCTGAATGTCCTCCTCAGTTTTCTGCTGCAGTGCAGCTTCCCTTGTTGAGAACAGGCCCTTTGTGATGGAAGGTGTAACACGTGCCTGGCAGTGTTACTTTGCAATTTTAAAATTAGCACCTCAGCTGTGTGTGGGCAGATTGCTGAAGGACTTTTGAGCCAGCATTTTTCTCTGCAAGTCTGATGTTTATCTAATAAGGCTTGAGAAGCCACTGCAAAGGCAGAGTTCTACAAAAGTGTTTGTAGCTTTTGTCAGGGTACCTAAGACTTGAATGTTGTGGGGTTTAGTCCAAACTGTGAGTTCTAAACCTGAGTTCCAAACACTCAAAGCATGATGGTTGTCTCTCAGTTAATGTTATAATATTGTTAAAAAATCATTTTATCTGAAAATTGGTCATATACATATTACATGGTTTTGTAAGTTATGTGTGTAGGATGTAATATATTGTCTGTATGGGTTAATGGGGTCACTCACAAATCATGTCATGGGTACCCCAATACAAATAATGACAATTCTGAGAAGGGACAGAGGTGGGCTGTGCCCCTGTGCCCTGTGTCAGACTTGCTGAATTTATTCCCAGTGGGGTGGAGGATGCTGACAATGAACTGGGTGTTCTGCCTCACCTCACAGATCAGACAGAAGGATAAACTTTCAGAGAGGAATTTCTTGTTCTTTGGCCTTTGCATAAAATAAATATCTAAAAGGCATGTGCAAAGTGCCTTCCAGGTTTAAAAGAAATAAAATTACAGAGAGCATGAGGTTAGGCATGCAGTGATCTCATCTACCAGAAATCCCAAACTAGGCAAATTCCTCTGTTCCATTGTGATCCTGAGGTTATTAGAATGGCACAATTAAAATCAGGATTTCAGACATGTTACTCAAGGTTATGCTTTCACCATAAATGTGCTGTCAAAGCTTTGCTGAGTCTAATTTCTGGTTGCCTCAAGATGTCCTGTGACAGCAGGATCAAAAGGTTCATTACATGTTCTGAGGAAAATTTTTGTTCTATCCATATTATGTCTTCATTTGAATATCATCAAGGAAACACTTCTCTTTCAGAGAAAAGAGGCAATATATACCTTGTTTCTCACAGTACTTGAGGCATTATCAGGTTATTTTTCCTGAATTGAATATTTAATCTTAACTTTTTTTTTGTTTTCTGTTTCCAACTGTATTATTTTGCTTTTCATAGATTATTTTGTGTCATAGAAAGTGAAACAAACAGGTACCTATATAAAATGGCTGATTTTAATATGTCCTTTTCAACACATCCCCTTCTCTTATGAAGTTTGATTTTCACAGTCAGATCCTGTACTACATTGAAAGCATAAAATATCTGGTTTTCTTCTGTGGTTTTTTTTTTTTTCCTAATTGCAGTCAATTCAGAACTCAATCTAGTAAACAAATTCTTTGAAATACTCTTCCTAGTGCTCTTTGTGCTCGTCTCTGCTGGCAGCATTTTATTCCTTGGGTTTGTGGGCTACTGCACTTTACTGGAAAACAGAAAGGAGAGTGCTGAAATGAACCATGAATGTTGTAATATAATCTGTCATCTGGACAGAACTGTCATGGGGTGGGATATAAATTTGTTCTTCACAGAGCAGACTTAGGCTCCAATTTGTGGTTCTGCCTGAAGACCAGCCCCAGGCTCAGTTCCATAAACAGCTGTGGGCTGGGTCAGCTCCCTGGCACCAACACAAAGCTTTGGGAATGGTCCCCATTTAAAAGGGAAAGAAAAAAAAAGCCCTGCATGAATTGTGGGCAGCATTTGTGAGCTCAAATTGACTCTTTAGTTATTGTCTGGTGCCTACTTCTTTGGGCTTCACTGATGGACTAGCTCTGAAACCAAAACCTCATCATTGTCTCTACTTCCCTCATTTTGTTGTCTGTGGTGTTGAGCATTCCTCCAGACACTTTGGGAGAAGAGACTCAATGAAATGAGGATCTATTTTAATGCTAAAGGCTTTTCTGATTTTCATGATGGTTCTCTGGTTGCTGCTCTTGAGAGGATAAGAAAACTGGCACTGCATTCCTGGCTTTGCTGCTAATGAGGCACCTGGAAAAGCGCATTTCTTGTTGGTACACATAAACTTTAGAGGCTAATAACCACCAAAACACAGGCTTTGGATTGTGTGAGAAGGAATCACTCTTGTAATGGAGTTTTGTGAGTGAGTTTGGGCAACTTCCTCTCTCCTGTATAGCTGTGAAATGGGATTGAGATAAGGAGAGCAAGTGGAGGAAGATCTTGATGTCTTCATCTGCAGGCAGCCACCTCCCCTGTGCATAACCCTTACATGCTCTGGCACTTGGTGTTATTACATGTATTACATGTATTCTCCTTCTTTCTTATAAAATCCCAATGAAACCCTGATTTGTGAGAGCTGCAGAGTGTCAAACTTCCAGGTGAACAAAGACAGGGGAATTCTAAAAGCCTACTATAGTTTTCTCTATATCAAACTAATTTAGCTGACATTGAATATTGCAGTGATGAGCAAACACACAAAACTCATAAACATCTGAATCTAATATTCAAGAAAAATAATTAGGTTGTAAAATGAGAATCTGGGTTAAAAAAAAGAGCCAGGAAGTCATGACTCTACTCTTGACTTCCATGTTGGCTTTATTAATTTAATTACTAAAATAATCATTTTTACAAAAGACCAAGTGCTGTGATATTGGTGATGATGGACTATCACTTTGGTTCATCCCTCATTAGTCCTTGGAGTTTGACTTTTAAAACTGAAATATTGTTAGTGGTTCAGTCTGCATAAATATGGTTTGCTAAAGGTTGTGGTCCTAGAAGATCTGAATTAACAAATATAGGAAGGTCACTTCTCTATGGTTGTGAAGGTCAGTCTCATCTTTTTAATTCTATTAAATTTTATGTCTTTCTATCTGCTGCTGTATCTACTTCATTATTTTATTTTGGCAGGGTTAGATATATAACTTTTCTGATATGCTTTGGATAAATAATCATTATGTTGCATAATTCAAGAAAAGATCAGACAGTCCTGAATATTTGAGTATCCTCTGTCCAAGAGGATGCAAATAATTTCCATTCATTGTCATTAACATTAAACTTCTGAAATTCTTCCAAGGTTTCTCAGCCCTTCCTCCAGCCATTTATCAGGAGGAAGTAGCAGGAGCTTTTGATTACCATTCAGATGGCTCCTCTTTTGTTTTATTGACAGTTTCTGTGGTCCTTCAGCCTCATCACCTTTGCATTCTTTCCTTGGAAACTGCAAAATCAATTTGGTTCAAAGCTGCATCAAGTGTTGTGTAGTCCAGAGGTGGAACTCGTTGTGCAATATGCAATGAACATTTTATCCTCTACAATCTTGCACAGAGTAGGTTTTTTTTGTTGTTTTGCATTTTCCCCCCTTCTTTCCATACTCTGATGTGGCTGTGTTGACACAAGGGTTGTAGGGACATGGACAGGCAGGCAGAGACTCTCCCCTTCTGTGGGATTGGAAATTGGCTCTTGTTTCTCACAACATATCACCCTCTGGTGCATTCTGGAGCAGGGGTTGTGCAGTGCTTTGTGCTGCAGGGATTTCATTTTGGATAGAATGATGAAGCATTCATTGATCCTGAGTGCTGCACAGACTGTAATAGGCAAAGCACTCGACCACGAGTGGGGAATTGGACTCCAAACCGGACATCCAAAGTCTCCCACATATTTTGTGCAATCCAATGCTGCATAGTTTAAAACTATGTAATTATAAAATTTAGACAGGGATCCTAATCCCAGTTATTTGGTCACCTGAAGTAACAATGCAGTAAGCACAGAAAAGAAGGGATCTTTGAGAGTTTTTAAATAGAGAACGATACTGAAGGTGAGCCCAGGAACCTGTAAGCTTCCACATTTCTGACAAGTGACATAACAAAATGATGTCGAGCTGAAAGAAGAACAAGAGGAAAACAATTCATAAAAAGGCATTGAAAGGAGAAAAGTCTGTGGCTCTGAAAAATGCCCTGTTCTCTTTTTTAATTTCACTAAATTCCGGTTAGCTAAGTGCCTGCATGCTGGAATAGAAAGTGGTTGGTAAAAAGCTTTTCTATAATTTAATAAAAAACACAGCAGTGTAGTTCTGGAGTAGAAAAAGCATCCAAGGTTTCTTTTTGCTGGAATGTTTGATTACAGCACTATTGTATAATTTTATCACACTACAATTACAGGTACGTGAAACACCCTGTGCCTGATAACACAGTCCTTTCATACAATTTAATTTCTGTTCTTAAATGGTTTCTGTTTTGTAATGCTCTGAAATACCTGTTCTCTTCTCAGACTAAAAGTTTCAAAGGTGGCCTGTTTGACTTACAGCCTAGTTCCCACTAAATTTAGCTGTTTGCAAGATGAATGGTGACATCTAGTCATAAGGAGCTAAAATTTATTTTTAATAGTATTGATAGATGAATGCTGAGTAGCTGTGGTTGTTAGTTCCATTCCATTAGCAATTGCAATAAACTTTTGGGATGAATGTTCTGTAAATTGATGACAAATGTGTTATCAAAAAGTTTCTTCGTCAAGGTCAAGTTGTGCCAGATGCCTCCAAAATAGTCTTGTGGAGTTTTTTGTTTGTTTTGTCTTTTAGTGTTAAAATATCCCAGTATGGGATGACAGAGTTGTAAAAGGAAAGCAAAAAGGATTGTCTGAACAGCTGATGTGGAACATATTGAGATTAATTGATTTGGCTTTGTTCTTCCTACTCAAATGAAAGGTTCTTCCAGCCCATGATCTGGAGTGCCCTGAGCTGCCTGGTGAAAATGTTACTCCTTGGATTTCATTTCAGATGGTGTCTCAGGACATAAAAACCTCATAGAGCAAAATTATGTTTTTAGCCTCCTAAATCCTTTGATGTTTCTGTGTTTCGCAATTACAAATTTTAAGCTTTTAGCTTTTCCAATTTGATGCTAGGAGAAGTAGGCATTGCAAATGTGAGTTGGTGTGCTCTGGAGGGAGGATTTGTGCCTGATTTGTATAGGATGTGACTGGAGCTGAGGCTATGACTGTGTTCTATGTTCTATGACTGTGGAGAGAAGGGAAAGACAAAAATCTGCATTCTGCTGTTCAGCAGAGCACTTAAAACATTAATGCACCAGAATCCCAGACAAAACTGAGAGAAAATTGCAATAACAAAGAATAATATCTAATAGCCTTTGGCAGATCTTCACAGCTGCAGGGTTTCTAATGGCAAAAAGGAAGAAGAAGCTGTGCACCCTAATAGTCCTGCACTATTTTTCCTGGGGCATCTGTGTATTTACCAGTGAGGAGAGTCTGTGCCTATTTTTGTGTCTAATTTGATATTTTTATTGTAATAGTTTTTTTCAGATTTTTTAAAATGGGTGTGTGTAAGGCCATGTAAAGCAAATCTTTAAAGCCATTAGGATAGAAAATATTGTAATGATTGAAGCACCTCTAAAACTTAGCTTAGGTGCTCCTACACTGTTTGCTGCACTGTTTGAGACCTGAAGAATCTAAAATGGTCCTGTACATTGTGTGTACAGAAATTCCATGACTTCAGCCCATCTGAGTTTTTTTTTTAAGGCTGCATGGCAGTTTCTTAATTGCTGGAAGAAGACAAGAATGTAACACATGAGATCTGCTGGGAAAAAAGTGATGGTCCTGGTTCACCATCAATTCAGGATTTACTAGGAGTTTGGTATTAAAATATTTATTTGGCTCTAAATTAAGGATTTTATTGCATTCAGTTGTAAACCTTTAGTTATGGCTTATAATTCAACTGACAGAAGCTTTCTTAGAGCTTTCTTAGGATTTAAAAGGATTTATTAACTTTGTATTTATCCAACAATTTAACTAATTAGATTATTTGATTCAAATACAATATTGAAGTCAGCTTTCAGCATTGGCTTTGATTGCTATGCTGCTTTATTCCTAAATTAATGTACAGTTATTTGCAGTAAAACTTGGGGTTTGGTTTGATGAGTTGCTTTTTCCCCCCCCACTCCCTTTATTGATTAAAAAAGTATTTATATATAATATCAGGTTACATTTCTTTCAAGAAAAGTGGAATTTCTGATGACTTGGTTAAAACCCTGAGCCATTTTGTTTCATTGGACATATGCTTTCTCACAGTTAGTGACAAACCCTGGGACAAACTCAGCAGCAATCTTGCACATGGTTTCACTAAGTAGCAGATATGTCCCAGTAAGAATTAAAGAATTTACATCACCTTGTGTTCACTGAGTCTGCAGGCATTAAAAATTTTGCCATTGATTTCATTGTAATAAAAGCTTCATCCACTCATAACTTAATCTATTTCTACTTAGGTATTTATTAACTCATAATTTTAGGTTCTTTTTCATCAATATCTGAATTCCAAATAGTCTTAGAGTTTTCAGTCATGCTTGGGACTCTGTTGCTTCACTGTGCCTGTGTTTATTCCATGAGGGCAGGATTTTATTCAAGAAATGTGAATGGGATAGAATCCTGCTCATAAAGTGGGAAAGGAATCTAATAGCCAAGAATCCTTTTTCTTATACTGTTAGTTTGTCTGAGTTTTTTTAGTATCCACTATAATGCTGAAAATAGATGAAGAATATCCAGGTTCAGAGGACAAGTTTTATGACCAGGTTTATTCATAGATTTGGAATAATCTAGCAAAAGAAATAATTTGCTGAACAGTTTTCTGCATTGAGTATTCTTCAATGTGAAGGCTGTTCCCTGTGCCCCACAGAGGAAGTTTGGAGGAGTGGGAGCCTGGCTGAAGGGACATTATGTCACTGTGACTTCCTTTGTGCTGCAAGTGCAGTGGCTCTTAGGAGAAGTGATTCACTGCCCTTGCCAGAATGGTCCAGAATAAATAACCACTTCACTGAAGAAGGAACATTTTTCACAGTTGAATTTCTGAGTGCATAATGCCAAGATCTCATCAATGTCTCTTCTTTCAGACACAATGTTTGGTTATTACTGCTAATGACAGTGAGTTATAAATACTGGTTGCTCAATGAATATTGCCAGCTCTGTCCCACTCTGGGGGAGGAGGGTGGATTTTTTGATGCAATGGGAGTTTTTTGACTGCTAGTTTGGAGGTCACATGTCCAAACAGCAGTGAGAAAGGGCTGGCAGGGCATATGGATGGAGAACTTTTCTGAAGGCTCTGATGAAATGTTTTCTTCCCACGTTCTTCTGCAGCTTATTAGTAACTATTTTCTGAGTCCAGCAAGCATTTACCATTCAGTAGCGTTTAATCCTACTGTATTTTACTATGTGGCTTCATGGCAAGCAAGGCAGATGAAAATCAAACTTCTGCTTAATTAAAGCTGAAAAAAAAAAATCTGAAGGGCAAGGAAGTTTTTCTTCCCTACTAGTTTGTCTTTATTTTTGTCTCCAACTATAGCAAAGCTTTTTATTGGTTTCTTTGATACATCTTCACTGTTAGGTCTATAGCTATAGGACACTGACTTCCACACAATTAAAATTAATGAAGAAAGCATAATGGACCTTCTTTTAAATGGCTGAAATACTTTAAGGTGCAAGTCAATGAAATGCTAATACAAGTTTAATTCAAAAACTTGAAAAGATGCATCTTGAGATAGAAAGATGTCCTTCAATAGTAGTACACTGGTTTATGTTGAAAAAAAGTTGTTTCTTATATTCAGTACTCAATATCTAAAGCATCACCTGTATCTAAGAGTCAGCTACTATAAGGACTATTCAAAAATTGAATAATATGGTACCGACTTTAAAAATGATAGGACTGCACACAATGTGATGGTTGCAGAAAAGCTTATAAAAATAATTTTATAAAGAAAAATATTTGTATTTACATGTTGTAAAGCAGTACTTCTGTGGGTGCTTGAATTTTATAATTGGTTTTATTATCTTTTCTTAGCAGAGAAAATATTCTTTGCAATTTCTCACTGGTAGCTAAGTAAAATAATTGATTCAAAATTTTTTTGGTAATTAAAGATGATAATCTTTTCTTACCTTATTACTAATGTCATATGTAATATACTGACCATTAATTTGGGCAATTGGAAGAGTATTTTTCCTCATAATTATTTTAATATATTTTCTAGGGAAGAAACAGAAAAAAATAGGATCATATGTCTGTGATTTCCCTGGTTACTTTTCATACTTTAAACAGAAAGAAACTTTCAGTCTGGCAGCAGGCAATATGGTTTTTTGGGTTTTTTTTTCACTATTAGAACCAACTGAAGGAGTTCGCCTCCATGTTTGCTACCAGAACCTTTGTGGTTACACATCCAGTCAGTTTAACAAGCATTCCTTGTTATTTTACTTTATTTTTCTTACCCAGTCTTCTGTAGTACAAGATTTAAAGTAATTTTTAAAACCCTCAAAATTCAACCCCAGGAGAAGTAAAGCTAAAAAAAAAAATTAAATCCATGCTTGGAGCCCATCACTAAGAAGAAAGAGCCCATCCAAAACAGCTTCCCAGTTTATATGTCAGAACATTTTCTCTTCCTGCACTTTGAAAGTTAGAATGCAGGGCTGTGGAGGAGAGAGAACAGCTCATGAACAACTGAGTGAATGAGTTTTATATTGCAGTAGTGAATTTTACATCATTTAGTGAAATGCTGTGATAAACCCACATTATTAAATACTATGCTGCATAAATGCAATGAAAAACCATTCATGTGATTAGCATTTTCTTACTGCATACCGAGCACTTCTTTATTGAAAAATCTCTACTATTATAGAACAATTTTCATTTCATAAGAATACATCCATCAGAAGAAAAATGCTATAAAGGTTAGATATAACTAAATGACTCAAAATTTAGAAACTCATTGTGTGCAGAAGAAAGGACAGTGGGTGATAAAGAACAGGAAAGAACAAAGTGATTTGTATATACAAAGGCCTAAACAAAGAGCACTGATCAGAATGTGAAATGGGGCTTCAAATTCATCACACTTGCATTTCTCCTCCCAACCATTTTAAATTTGATGAGTTAAGTAGATTTGTTGGAATGATTTTATGAATAAAATTCTTCCTTTATTTTTTCTCAGTTAATTTTATGGAGTTGTGGGTATTACAATACTTGATATAAGATTTTTTAAGGCTTTTAGGTGCCTTGTCAGGCTGTTAATGCTGTGTTACATCAGCAGTTAATGCCACATGGAAAGCACAGGCTTGGAGGTTTCTGGGACCCGAAAAACCCAATAACCAAATGCCATTGTTGGAATTGATGACTGAATGTGCCAGTCAGCTTCTGATCATTTAATATCAGGGGAGTTCCTCCTGCACTTTAACAAAAATGTGCACATTAGCTTCTTGGGATGTGATTAACAGAATGAGTCTTTTAGAAATTCTGGAGTCAAAGAGAAGTGAAGAAAAATACTGGAATCAAGTGCCAATGTAATTACTGTTGAGGTGCAGTTTTTTTTTTGCTTTTTACAACTCCAGGACAGTGATTGTGGTTGTACACAGAGGGGGAGTGGGGTGGAGTGGACATTTATTCTTAGGTTTTTGGGATAATCTCATGTAGGAAGGAATTTGGAATGGCTTAAATCTGTCTGCCTGTCTGTTTTAATTTTTAAATATCATTACTTTGTATAAGCTGCAAGAAACCTTTGCGTGCATGTAAGCTGCTTACTAAAAATCCTTATAAAAAATAGATGCTGTGACTTCATAGTAGTCACGCAACAAATGCTCACATTTTTCACTTACTTGAACTCATCTTATAAAAATAATTTGCTTGCTAACTGACCACAGAGGGCAAGTTGCAGTGGCAGTCATGATTTTTTGACTCTTAAAATCATCTTAAATTATAAAAATATCGTTCCTTGCTGTTTGGGGTGGCCATGGCTGTTGTGATCAGTCCCATGATGCAGATGTGCTGTTGTCACATCTGTGCAATCAAAGGACAGAAGGAAAAGATCAGCTTTTGGATATAATTATTTTTGTATTTTCCCATAAACCCCTTTGCCATATTATTGAATTGCCTTACAGGTATGATCATATTTACCTATGCAGGAATGAAAATGTTTTTTTCCCATTTTAACGGCTGGAGAAATGAGTCAGAATAGGAGTGATGAGTCTGCCATTGAGACCTCTACATTAGTGTGAGAAACTGAACCATAGTATTTTATATCCCAGACTTGTATCTTTGCCCAGGGGTAATGAACCCTTTGAATTGACTCAGTCTTCTAAGCCATGAAAAGCAAAAATGTGGTATGTGACTTAATACACCCTGCTCTCCCTCCTGCCTCTGCTAAGGGACAAATACACCAGAAATCCCAGACATTGCTTTTCTATCCCTTGTCCCTGTAGGAAAAAAAAAAACAAAACAACATCCTACCAGGGTAATATTCCTGGTTTACACTCACAGAGAGCGTGGCTGCCCGTTTTTCTCTCTGCTCTTGTCTCAGTGGCACGTTGCAGCAATGAGAGGCGGCAGAGAAGTGAGAATTGAGAAATACAACTTCACTCTTTATGGGGATTTGTTGCAAAGCTGCTTCTGAGAAAGCATCATGTACATACAGAACTAGTGGTACTGGAGTTAGCACAGAGAACTTTGCACTGGTTTCAAAGGCTCAAAAAAGCAAAGAGGAGGAAGTTAATCAAAGATCAGTTCCCAGAACTATTAGCTTTGGCTCTGACCACAGAGGTCATTGCACTGTCAGTTTTCTTTCTTCATCATTCTCAGTCGGGTCTGTACTCACCTTTACAGGAGGAGTGAGTTGTGTAAAACACAGTGTAAGATAAATCTGAAATATCAAAGCCTTTCTATTAAATGTCAGCCTCTGTTTTTCCCTTTAGGTGACAAGGTTAAAGGGGAGTCTCAAAACTCCAATGAGTTACTTTCCTTTCCTTCCTGCTAATTAAGAGACCACTATTTAAGAAATAAGTGACTGACCCACATAACAAAACTTATTAATAATCATTTGTGAACAGGACTCTGTAATATTTTTCCTATATATCAGAAATTAATCTGGTATTAATTATGTGATTCCAAAGTCATAGTAAAATCTTTTGCTTGTGTATAATTAGTTTTTTTTTCTACCACTAGGGACAGTGAATGAGATAGAGCAAAGCAAGTGATTTGTATTCACTCCTACCAGCTCTAGCCCTGTCTGTCTTTGATTTTAGTGGAGTAACTCTTGATGAATAATAGTGAATATTGTACTTTGCAAAGCACCTGTGAACAAATCTGTGGCCATTCTAATCCAGCACTTTGCAAACATCTGGACCAAAGGCTCAGACTTGCAAACTCTTAAGCACAGAAGCATAATGTTTGATGTGAATCACCATATTGATATCTGTGAGCCAATTTGGATGAAACATTGCAGCCTTTACACAGCACTCAAGATCATAATACAAGAGCAGTTGGAAAGGACCATTTTGTTATACCAGGAGTTTTCAGATATTTTCACAATGAAGATCACTTGTCAAATATTCCTGGGGGATGTGGGACACTGGGACCTAAATCAGACTTCTTCTTATGCCAGGGAAATTGTAATATTTTAGACTGAGTTTTCTGAACTGATTTTGTGTTACAGTGTGCAGAGGATCACGCCTTAATTTTGAGTAACCATTACATGAATGGTCATTGCAAAGAATTTAATTCAGTGAATTGAATTCAATGGCATTACTGCACAAAGAGGGATTCTTTCAACCAAAACCAGTTTGAGATTCTTGGGGAGCAAACTTCCCAGAGGTTTAGCTGGAATTCCTTTAGTGTAGTGCTGTTTGCTTTGGATCAGGGCTCTCATCAGGATTAACTGCAGGTCATGTAAAAAGCAAGCAAACAAGAAATAGAGATTTCTAAAAGGGTGAGGATTTTTGTATATCTTTTTGGAAACTCCTGGGTTCTGGGGATTTGACTCAAAGACCTCTCATTCTTCCTTGCTGTCTTTTCTGTTTGTTTGGTGATCCCAAGGAGATTTTTATTCATTGTGTGCCTTTGCAGAAATTGTGAAGACCCTAAATAACATGATGCTAGTGCACTTGATGTTTTCTTGGCACACAAAAATGGTTTCTGCAGCTCACCAACTCTTTCATTAGTAGTGCACTTGACTCAGCCTACCTCATTTCAGGAGTTCTGCACTGACCCAACATGTAAAATCTATATTTAAAGTAAAACTTTCCTATGAGTCACTGTAACACATTTATCTATGTATGTTCTGGAGGGGAACATCCATAGCAAAGATTGTTCAGGGAATTATTAGAAGCAGCTGACTGCTCTGTGTTTGTCATCCAATATCTGCAAATATGTGGGATTAAAAACAATGCAGTAAATAAACTCCTCTGCTTTGTTGCCTCAAAAAACTGCACAAACCCAAATTACATTTATTTGATGAAAGGCTGCTACCAACCAAAGTGGGTCCATTTGTATTTTGATTCTGTTTGGTGAAAATTGTATTAAAGACTGAAAGGCATTCTCTTTTTCTTTCATGGATAGATGTTGGTCAGTGCCACGTCAGTTTGGAACACAGTCAATATTAGCTGATGGAATTATAAAAATGTTTGCTATATGATATTGTTTTTTTCAAATTTTATTGTAGTATTTTTGTTTTGCCAATAAATCTATTCTAGCATACAGTATCTCAACCAGCTACTAATACAGAATTCAATGGTAGGTCCTAAAATCCCAAACTCCTAAAATACTTAATGGATTGGTGGTTTCGGTTTTGGGGATCTTTGTTTTGTTTTGTTGCTTGGGTTTTTGCTTTGAAAGATTCACTGGCTTGGTACTGAAAATTTGATAGATTTGGAGGAACAAAATGTGCAGACAGGTGTGGACTTGCTTCATTGAAATTTAAATTAGTTATGAATTCTCAGGAATGAAATCAGCTCTTTCTGTCAGGAGTGTCTTGTGGAATTTCCCACAGAAATGCAGTTGCAATTGCCTGTGGTGAAGTGAGTGTTTTTTGAAAGAACTGAAATCTTGACACAGTCAGAAGGTTGCCTATAATGTATATTTAATTACCATCGTGAGGGCCAATTTTCTTTCATGTATTTGGAGGCATATTTTATGGTTAATTTGTTTTTCAGTGTACAGAAACTCCAAGCCCTGCCTTCCCAGTGCCCATGTAAAATCCTTGTTGAGGTGGTGCACAGGGAGCTTAGAACTCAGGAGGATATCAGGCTGAGGTTTTGAGGGGTCAGTATTTCACGTTCTATTGAAGCCTCTAGCAGTTTCTTCTCTTTCTCTCTGTCAAGGATTTCAAATTCTGAGCAACCATTCAACCACACACTCTCATTTTTCATTTCAAAGTGCTTTTCCAACCATAGTCTCTGGTTTTGTTTTACCCATTTCTGTAACCTGTACTTGAGATGGAGGATTTTGGCTTCAGTTCTTAGACTTTAATGCTGAGAGACTGAAATACAGGTTTTGATTAGTTTTACAGGTTTTATATGTTTTTTATATTTTCTTTTTGTTTATATGTTTTTAAACACTGAAGTTCTGCCTAGTCTGTGGATGCTTATCTGTTCTGTTGTGGAAAGGTAGATGTAAATGGGACACAGTAGAGTACATTTTAACGGGTTAAGAATCAGCTGACTGACAGACCTTAAATGTCCCTGTCAGTGGGATGTCTAAATGTCATGAGAATGGGTTGGAATGGGGCTCCCCTTGGGAGAGCTATGGGTCCCACACTACCCAGTTTGTTCAAGAGTGAGCTCAGAGAATCTCTGCTGCAAAAATTTCCTGTAAATGATGCTAAAATCCTCATGAGAGTAAAATAATCTATATATCTATGTCATAGAGAGAAACAATACATGCACTCCAAGAGTATTTTGTATTTCTTTTAAAACTAATACCTGTAGTCCTTGGAAAGAAATGATTATGCTGCAGTCATAATGCTGTTTTCTATTTTAGAAACCAGTGACTCTTGAGAAAGGTTCACCTGTAATGATGAGCAAGGACATGTGAGTTTCTAGTGTGATTTTCTGACAAAAAGCCAGCTCAGGGAAGTGGTACCAGCCCACAGCTCCTGCAGCTGTTGAGCAGAAGTAGAGGCAGAGAGAGATGACTTCCAGCTCAGGATGTGGAACTGGCAGGTTCAATACAGGAATATTGCCTCCAGTTGAGAGACATCCAGCTTTGGAAGCATTTCCGAGGGGAGATAGGGGCATGGAATGTAAAATCTTTAAGGAGAAGATGGATTTTAAGAAAGATTTTCTTCTGTATCCTGACTGAATATTACTCAGTTACTGGATTAAAAGATTTTCTGCCAAACTGACTGTGAACAAAAGCATCTTCTACTTGGTTTGGCAGGATCCCTGTCCATTTTCTGTCTGTTTTCAAATGCATGGATTGAGAAACACAGAGGACTTCAGCTGGGGGATAATATATTGATCTGGACTGGGGCTTGAATGCAGGTAGACATACTGTTCATTTCTGCTATGTAATGAATGTACAGGAGCTACAGCACCTGGAAAAAGGTGACATTAAAAAGTAAATCCATTTGCCATTTAGGATGCCCTGTGTTTAGGAGGTAATTGGGGGCTTTCAGGATCACAGTTTTTGCTTCAGTTCCTAAGGAATTGAACACATTTATTTGGAAGAATGAAGGCTCAATTCTTCATTCTGATGACCCAAAAGAAGTTGATTATACTCTTCTGAAAATGCATCCATATCCAGCACCAAGTGAAGCCTTATTTATTGCATTATTGTGTCGCATTTTGACAACTAAATAATTCTGAACACTTTTCTCCCAGAGAAGGAGAAAAGAAAATGTCTCAGGATGATTGGCATCTCTCTACCTACTAAGTGCAGAACATTAAAGTGATAGATGATTTCTGTACAAGTTGCTGAAAGTGGAAGTTTCATTCAGGAAATGTTGCCGATAGCTCAGTGTGGTGAAAGGTCAAGGTGCAGGAGCACAGTCTAGCCAAGTGAGCTGTCATAGACTTTGTGTTCTTTAAAAAAAACCCAAAAAAAACCCACCCCAAAAACAAAAGCAAGCACTTGTGCATTATGTTGTTGTCATTATAATTCACTAAAGAAATCATGGGTTAATCAGGATGTTAAAGTATCAAGGTGCACTTTTTGGTTGTCAGAATTCACCTCCTTCAGTTCTCGTGTTTACTGTGCCCACACTTGGGCAAGGCTCATACAATGAATGACTTCTCTGAAGATTCTACCTGAATGAATGAAGGAGAATGAGGAGAACACTTGTGCCTTGCCTTTATTCAGGTTCTTTGTATCTGTGAACTTTTTTTCCTAAGACTAGGAACAATTGAATTGTTTTTGTTCCTCTAAGACTTGGCTACTCCTCGCAGTGTGCAGAGAAAACTGCTATTTGTTTTTTGTTACTGAAAGATCTGGGTTGTTGAATAGCTGTCAGACTTGCTTTTATCCTATTACATCTTCTCAGGGAGTTGAAAGTGCAGTTTGATATCTAGGGAGAAATATCTAAAACCTCACTTTTATATGTTTCTTTCTATCTTTCATGTTCCCGTTCCCAGAATGTCTTTGTTTTTTCTCTTTTTTTTTTTTTTTTTTTCTGAAATCATAACAGCCATGCAGAATGTTTCTGTTTAGGCCCATTCTGTATTTTGTGTGCTAGAGTATTGCAGTGATAATCAGTAGCCAGTCTAAAGATGCCTGTGGGCATAGTCAAACCACAGAAAAAGTGTGATCACATGCCATGGGACACGCTGGAACTCTTGTGGCTGCTGGGCTGAAATATCCTGGTGTTGCTCCTAATTGTGCTTGGGGAAAGCACCTTTTCATCTTGCATGTTTGCAGATGTTGTTGTTCCTCGTGGGAGTCTGGTTTAGTTGGGTAGCCACAGACCTGGAGCACTGTTTGAGAGCTGGAAACTCAGCAGGGATCAGCCAGACTCTATTGGATCTGCAGATTTAAATAAAAAATAGGAAGAAACCCACCCCAGACCCTTCCAGGTGCAGCACACTCTGCTGTGGTGCTGGCATGTGAAAATCTTTCTTCAGACTAACCTTGGTGCTGGAATTCAGAGATGATCACGGACATCTTAACAGAGATTGAGAATTCCTACACCTGCTATAATCACTTAAACTTGGAATTATTTTCTAATATCAGTCTGCAATGTATAGAGACTGGGCTCAAATCTGATTTTTGGAAAACTCCCAGTTGCAAACTCCTCCAGTGTCTGTGGTGCTGCTCACTGAAATGACAGGGTTATAGAAGTTGCCTCTTGGAAGGATAGAACAAGTGACAAAGACAAGAAGTAACTAAAGATATGTCTAAGGTGAGATACAAAATGAGAAATTAGCACCAGTGCTTAGAAAATATTTCTCTCTGAAGAGTGAACTTCATTTTTACAGGAATGAGGCAGACAACAGAAGTTCTGCTTAAAATATATTTAAAATACGCTTATAAAATCTGCATAGCATTCCTGCCAGCACCCAGAGCAGAAGTACAAATACATTGCCTGCATTTCCAAAGAAGTACTGGCAATTTTTCACCAGGTTCTTTTTATAAAGTACATCTTGGAGGTTTAATTGGTAGATTAAACTGCAAAATTTGATCTGGCATGGTTACTGTTTGTATCTTTAAAAATAAAACGCCTATAAATAAACAGCACATTCAGAGCTAATGTGAATTTGCATGGTTTAAATTAAGTTAATGATAACATTATAATGAATTATATTACTGATGTAATTGTGTTTTTTATTTTTATCGTTGTACCTTTAAGTTTTCAGGGAGAAGGATTTTTTTTAAACTATGATAGGACAAGTTCGTGAATGTCAGCAGAACTAAAAACATCAGATATCACCTTAGATTATAATAAACTTCTAAATATTGCAAAATCTAGGGCTTTGGACATGATAGTTGCAGAAATGTTTGGAAGCAAAGATGTTGGCTCTTCCTTTTTAAAAAATCTGCACTCAAATCAATAACTGTCTAGAGCTCCAACTTGAATCAGTCTTTGTTGATTAGGTGAAATTACCCTGGCATTGAAACCAATTGGAATTGCTGAAAACTCTGTTTTGTTCTTCTGTTAGTTGCTGTTAAAAGTCTGTGTCAATGGCTTCTGTCAGAATCGAAGTGCATCAGAGCTAGTGATGATAAAGTAGATTTCACTGCTAGTGAGGGACTGTGATTGATATTTAGGAGTGAAGTGTGCCCTGATAACTCATGCCTTCCCCCTTTTCAAGCTTGGAATACATCATTTGAGGGGGAACTGAGATGGAAAGAGGCATAAATTTGTGGGAGAGATACATATGGGGATGAAAGGAATTTGCTGTACTTTTTCTTGAGCCTCTGGAGATGATGCAGGAAATTATTTATTATTCATGACAATTTTGCAATCAAAGCTGACGGCAGTAAAATATGTGATTAATAGACTGTTCTTTAATCAGATCACCAATATGAATAAACAGATAATGTGTAGGAGGTATTCCCATCTGCACATATGTATTAAATATTATTGAAAATTACATTTTTCTTTGTCTTTGCTTCAACTGTATATCAAATAATAAAACTTAGCTCTCCTTGAGCTCCCACCTCAAGCTTCCCTATTTCTATGTGCGCGCTTGATCGTTGCAATGCTAATATTATTGCTTGATACTGTGCTTGGTGCAATTGATCTTAGCCCACTTATTCCCATTGATCAGAGAGAATAGGATTTCAGCTGGGTTCAGAATAGTTGTACTCCCTCCCAGTTTGTGATTTCATGCACGTTTGAGTGACATAATAGCTGCTTTATCCGAGCGCTGTGTAGTTCAGCAGGCGTTATCATGGGTGGATCATAATGGCTTTGCATCTTCGTTTTGTGACATAAAGCTGGTAGGGAGAAACATAACAAGAGCAGTCATTGTGAGCCACTGCTGTGCTCCTCTGGAGACAAATAGCAAGGAGCACCACGGTTCCTCACTCCTCCGTAAATCACCGCGGTGATTGGGATCATCGCTGGGAGCCTTGATGGCCCACATTATGAGACCCTGAGATTTCAAGTCTCCCACCGTTTTTTGGAAGGTAAAGATAATTCTGCAGATAGCTCAGGAAAGGTGTTCTCTGCTTGTTCTGATAGCTGGAGCTGCCAGGATAATTATTCTTGAGAATTCATGCGTAAAGTGGTGTTACCTTTTTAATGTCCCAAAATTGGCTGTTTTAATAGGAGAAGTTTCTAACATTTACATCTCTGTGACAGCTATAGTGTGCTGGAGGATAAAACAGCTCTATATTATCATATATAGGAAGATCTTTTTCAGTATGATAGCAAAAACCTGCTAAATAATAATCTTTGTAACATAATTACCTTCCCCTAGCAAGTCAGAAAGTGGCATATATAAGGACAATTTTTGAGACAAAGAGCATTACTACTTGCAAACTTTATCTTTGCAAAGTACAAGAGCTAAGTCTGTATTAGGAGACCATTCTTAACTCAAATGTCCTTTCAAATCTTTCTGTGCCTTTCCACATTATCGTGGGACTGTCCTTGGGAATACTGAGCATTCAGCTCTCACTGTCTGCCTGCTCTCAGAAATACTCCATCATTTGTGATGATCCTGTATCTAATGTACAGATACCAACTTTACTTTTCTGTGTTCATGGCCATTTTAATATATCACAGCTGAAACTATGCCTGAAACCTTGGTCATTATTCATTCTTCTTTATCCATACTCAAAAACAGGTGATGATCACTCCTGGAAGTGGAATTAAGTGAGGTGCTTTCAGACAGCACAGCCTGAAAATCCAGGGAAAAAAGAGCAGAGCATACTGTGCAGCTAGCATTTTTGAGAATGCATTATTGCTAGAAACAAAAGTAACATGAATTATTTACCTAGAAATATTAAACTGGCTTGAGATCACTGCTGGAAATAGAGAGAGTTCTGGGCCTTGTGAATCATTCATGAAGCTTTATTTAACAGACTTCTTTTTGTCTTCGCAGATCACTGAATCGTATTTTATAACTTTCAGGATGTTTCTGTGGGTTTCATTCTACTTAGGGTAGGTAGGGGTTTTTTCAATGCTGTGTAAGGAAGCACACAGATCAGTGAAGTTACATTTTTATGTTTGTTTTTTTCACTCATCAGGAGGCATGGAATGGGGCAAAGTAGCATGGGGAAGGAAGAGGAGGTGTGTTATAGTTTCTGCTTGATCAGATACTTTATCCCATGTTTGCAGACACTGGGAGCTGAGGCACCCCAATAACTGAACCCATGGATAGGATGGCACCCCAAAGTACTCTAATGTTTGCTTATTTTTCAGGAGATTGTATTAAAAATACTGCTTTATAGAACTAGAAATTTGTTTTCCTACATGTGAATATTTACTCTCTTAACATTTGGAGGTGCACCAGCTAACACTGATTTGTAAATATTCAAATGTGGGCTTCTAACACTATTCTTGGACTTTTAAATCTTACATAGTTACCAAGTCTGAAAGTAACATTGCTGTGGAAATAAAGGGGGAAAAACCCCATGAATTGCTTTGGAACCCCAATGCAAACACTTGGTGCTTGATGTGGTGTCGTGGTGAGCAGTGGGCTTTTCCTCATAAATCCTTTTCTAAAGGTCATGAGCAAAACGAGGTGGGGGAAAAAAGGAATCCTTGCTAGATTTAAGGAAAAGAAGATGAACTCTAGAAATATCAAGACCTCTCAATTCAGAGAGGAGGTCTTCCTCTTTCCCCTGATCAGAGAAGAGTTAGGACTGCTGTTGCCATGAGAGGCAGAGGAACTGGAGATCACAATGACATCCCAAGTCGTGCTGGCAGACATGGGGTGTATATGACAAAGAAGTGCGCTGAAAAACACTTGAACAGGCAGTCTAATTCCAGAACAGCACATCCTCTGAAAAATACACAGCCCAGCAGGTTATATATGTAATTATACAATGTTTCTTTACATTTCTTATAAATATCTGGTGGTAAGAGAGATTTCTCAGCAATACTGCTCTTTTCAAATATACATTTAATAAAAACCATACAACAACCAAGATCTGTTGGTGGTAGTCAGAGGATTTCGGTTTGTAGCACAGGTCAGATAATTTTTGTATGCAATCTGGCTACTTGCTGCTAGAAATGATACATTTGTAAAGAAAAAAAAGTTAATTAATGAATAAAATGGATTCTTCTACTGGCTAGGCTTTCTCTATTTAGTGGCCAAGATTCTTCTACCCTATATAAAGACAAGCCAATCAATTTGATTTATCAATAAAGGAAGAGGAGAGTACAAGTGACCTGCAGACCTTTGCATCCCCAGGGAGTGAATGGAATAAAATCCAAACAGTGATTAATTTCTGCTGATAGCTTTAATTGTTTCTACTCCCCTGTGACTGTGCAACAGTAGTGAGAAAAGAGTGGCTCTTAGTTCCCTGCTGCCTGCCCAGGTGGGGGCTTGCAGGGGTACATCACTGAAGGAAGAGGCTTTTCATCATCCAAATTAGAAAGGGAATATATTCACCTATATAACTTCCTCTGAAAGAAGGGATATACATTGGTATTCAATTCATTGATATTCAATATTGATATATTTATATACATCAAATGTATATACAATGCTATATGTACTTATGGTGCCTGTGGAAATACACTGATTTTATCCTAAAGTTGATATTGGGTTTCATCATAGGATTTGTTTTAGAGCTTCTCCAAAGAAGAATATAAATTGTATTTCTGCATTCACTGTATGCATGGAGTTGCCATTTCTCTGAGTTTCTTTTTCATCTTCAATAAACCTGAGACAATTAGAGGAGAAGTAGGATTGCTCCTGTGTGACACCTGTGTGACAGTCTGCAAGCCTTTCCTTTCACAGGCTGATTGATCCCAGACATAATGGCAGCCCTCAGTTCTTCTTCAGCATTGCATGTAGTTAAAGCAAGGTTTGGCTGCTGTGGGTGCTGAAGTGATTGTGTTTTGTCCTTTCTGATATCAGTATGAAACTTGCTCATTTTCTGCTAAAACCTAACTGAATGTTTTGCTATAGCAGCTGAACTGAAGAAAGAGAGAGGGAAATATGTGCATTTATGTAAAAATTCTGACTGTGGGTCAGTTCCAATACCGAGATGCTTAAGGATTTTTGTCGAATGGGGAAACTTTGTTTGAGGTAAATGAGGCTTAAAGTTATTTTGAACAAATGCAAAGGTCTAAATCAAAAAGTGTTTTAGGAGCAATTCATGGAACAGGAAGGAAAACAAAGTTCTTTTCTATCTTGTAGTGTTTCTGACATTTTTTTTAGAGATGTGGCAAACCTCTTTTCAGTCTTCTCAGTTCAATCAGTCTGAAAAGTCAGGACCAGCCCACACAAAGGTTAAGACAGGGATAGGTTATCTGTAAGGTCAGTCAGATCTTACTTCTACAACTTGGCTTAGAGCCATTCTGATTGCCATTGAGGTTATTTGAACCTGATTTTGTGCTTGCTTGGGTGACAGTGCCATCTGTTATGTCAAAAGGCATAGTGGTAAAACATCTCCAGCTGAAACACACAGCTTGAGCTCTGTTTTCAAAAGCTGATCTAAGTGATTTTACTTTCCTCTTCGTTTTCTTCAAAATACTTAGCTCTCCTTATGATCAAACTCTTAGTGTGGTTCACCCAGTTCCAAGGAACCTCTAGCTTCTGCCACTGAAGTAATTTCTCTTCTAGAACTAAAAAGTTATAGTTTGGAGGAATTAATGAAAACTTCTAACTGTAGATCTATGAAATTTATTATATATCTTATTTTGCCCAGCTTTTTCAGACTTCTCTCTGCATCCTTTCTGCAATATCAGTTAATATTGATAGAAATTGAAGATGCAGGAATCTTCAGTCATCACAACATGTCTAGGGAGAAGTCAGGTGTCTCCTTTCTCTGTTAAAAAAAAATTCAACCCACATTAGAAATAGGACACCATTAAAATAAAAACAGGAGTTTAATGTACTTTATAATGGTTCTGCTTCTCTTATGTTCAGTGCTAAGATCACTGTATTTCAAATTTGTGGAAGAAGTGTTAATGTCATATCTTCTGTATATGCTATAAAATGTACTTTTTCCCATTGAAAGAAATATCACAGGCTAGCATGTGATAGGCAATATCAGAATACAATCTGCAGAGAGTAGAAGTAAATTCTCTGTGTCACTGGAAGGATTCAGACATTTCAGAATTCTGAAGCTGAATTTTAACCTGTAAGCACTCATTTTCTCTCTTGGACTGCCACAGTTCCCTGCAGGTGTTGTTGATGTGGGTGCTTAGTTGAGTTGGATGTAGTATTTCATTTCAAAGCCAGTTTAATTTCAAAGCCCCATGTCTTTAACTTAGATAATTATAGCCTGTGCTGCTACCTCACATCAGTACTGGGATAATCTGTGCTAAGAAATACTGTGCACAGTTATAAACCAGACACCAAGTGATAAGGACTTATTAAAACCCTCCAAATGGCCTTTTTTAATGGGAAGTCAGTGTGGTGGTACCACACACCATATTAAATTGATGAGCAGGTAGCTTTAAAAGGCAAAATTACAATGGAGGTATTACATGTAGCACCATATAAGGTGCTGCACCTAGAATATAATGAGGTTAAAGTCCTTGCAAGATTACAAGAAGCCAGTGGGGAAAGTCACACCATGGGTGTGCTGTTGCTTCTGCAGGAAATTCACATTTTCATTTTGTAGCCAGAGTGGCACAGAAGTCCCCAACACCTCCCTTGTGGACGGCAGCGACCTCTTTTATGGTCAGAGATCACTCACCGCACATTAATGGTGGTCTGAGAGTTCTTGTTTCACAGCCAGGGCACGCAGGACATGAAAGAAGACTCAAAAGCTGATTTTCTGAAGTTTCCAAGGTTGTTTATTCTTTCTTATCTAAGGAATTTTCTCTCTAGCTTACAGCGATCCACTCTGCACTTCGTTCAAGGCTCTTCTCCTGCCCTCCTGGGCTGGACTTATCTTGTATACTCCAAATTATACATACACTGTTTACAATCCATCTCCAACACATGACACCCACATTGCACTGTCCAGTTCCCCCCCAAACCAATCCAGAATTGACATCCCAACCCAAAAGATGGATGACAAGAAGGAGAAGAGAGAAAGGCATACCATGCCCTAAATCCTCCATCTTGTGTTCAGACCCCTAACACAATTTTTAAACGCTCCAATCCATACTCTACCTGTCTTTGTGACTCTGTAATTCTTCACACAAAGATGACAACTTCTCCCAGGGACCTAGATCGAACCCACAGGGGCCCTGGGCACCCTGCCAAGGCCTCCGAGCCCCCTGCCCAGATTCCAGGGAAAGCAGGGGAATATCCTGGGCTCCCACATTTCCTTGCTGGCATTTGCCACTCTATTTCTGTCAGAGTGAGTGCTCCATGACTGGAGGGAGAGCTCTGCTCCCTGTTTATTCATGCTCCACGAGGAGCTGCTGTCCTTGTGCAGTGGGTTAATGACAAAGCCCCTGATTGTGCATTCAGGCTCCGACGCCTCCGTCTCTGTTCCAGAATCACTCCTGACGAATGTCTAGGGCAGCCACTCAGATATCTTCTCCATCTATTGAAAAATAGCAGGATGAGAAGGGAGGTTTGTCAGCTCATTTTGTCTGCTGTAGATTTGAAGCGACTGGGAAATGTTTGTCTGTAAGTATGAATTTGCTTTTGAAATCCAGTGAACAGACTTTTTACTTCAGTGCCTTTTATTTGCTCTGAATTTCCTGTGACACTCAAACATTACCTGCACAGTTCCTTCATGAGTAGCAATAACTCTTAATGTTGACTGAATGTGAAATATAACTGTTACATTTTATGGGAATATTTGGGTTTGTATGTCTCTCTGTGTTACAGGAATCACCAGTTGGTGAGCTGAAATAATCTCTTATGTCTTCATTAATGAGAATAGACTTTCTTAGTGTTAGTCATTTCCTCTGAGGGGGAAAGTTTAATTTAAGGAATTCACTGGTGAATGACCTGCAAGAATTTTGGCTTGTTGTCTGTATAAGCAAATAAATACAATTTTAATTTCTTTTTTTTTTTTTTTTAATCTGGATCATAAATATTCGTTCTTGTTCTGCCCCAAGCAATGTCAATTATCTTTGGCAGCATAGTCCCCACATCTTGTCTATCTTCAAAGCAGTTAAGAGAGTTTATCTATTGCTTCTTGCTTCCCACCAATATGGGGCACATTTGGAAATGCATTTTGTGCACTGAGTGTCCTCTGTAAGGGCATCTGCTTCTCTTCTTCTATCTCATGGCTGTGTAATATGACTGATAACAGCTACTGATTCTTTGCTTGAATGTGGAATATAAAAAAAAATGGATTTTGGTTTTAGTTGTTTGTTTTGGGTTTGGTTGTTGATATTGGTTGGGGTTTTTGTGTGGATTTTTGTATGTGGGGTTTTTTTCTTCTTTTTTTTTTTTTTTTCCATTTGATTGCAATTAATTTCCTTCTAGCTATAAGCTTTAGGGAGAAATTAAAAACCTAAGATTTTGCCTTTACTAGTTTATATTGAAAATCCTATTAAAATTTTTATTTATCCATTCTTGTGTCATGTTTAATGGGTTCAGATGATCTTCTCTAAAGAAAAAATTGAATCTAAAAATACCTTTGTACTGGTGTATAGACTCACGTACACCTTTTATTTCTGTTAAACATGTTCTTGTAACTTTGCTCTGTTTGGCAAAGTTATGTCTTCTTGTCGCTGCCTTTTAGAAGAATTTCTGGCTTTTTGGTAGTTTAGTTTTCCAATATGATGTGCAAGAGGTGGTTTTGTGACTTTGACTCTTGAAAAGAGTCCCTTTGTTCTTCAGTGTCATTGTTTGTAACTGTATTAGTAATTAGTATTATTTGTAGCTCTAACTGTATTAGTTGCCCTAGAATTGTCATCAGGTAACCAACCCCATAAGTGTTACCCATTTATCTTCCAGCCCCTCAGGTCAGCTAGAAAAAACTGGATGTAAATAGAATTAAGCCTGGTGAAAAAAACCAAAACAGTGGGGAAAAAAAAACCAAAACCAAGAGTAGTCCAAGGGTTAGACTAAAAAATAATAAATTCTTTATTATTTTGGTTGATGCAACCTAGGCTATTGGAAAGGTCATCCCTTACTGCGGAAATGCAGAAGGAAAACTAGAAACTTACTTTTGTATGCATTCTTCTAGACTTGACAGCATCTTCTCCCAGGAAATACATTGCAGAATTCCTTTTCTAGTACCCTTCCCTGGGCAGGAGTGTTCCCGCAGCTTCGTGTCTGCATGCATCAGTTCAGTCTTTGCTACAGTATGTTACAATGGAAGGATGCAGGGGCATAAATAAACCTGTCATAACAATTGAAGTAGAAATAATGTCCATTTAATTCACTGTGCAAATGGAAAATATCACTGGTTGGAATTCTCCTGGCCACCACAATTTTTGCTGCCATCTAATGAAGGCATCAGAGTCCCCTCTGTCACTGCCAGTGGCACCATGAGCAATCCCAGGATGAAGTGTTATAAACTGGTTCTGTACTCAAGCTGCTGCAAATCTATTTGAACTCAAAGGATACAAAGCCAGGCAGGATGCTTTTATAGCTGAAGTTGCTCTGGGTGACAGGCAAAACACTGTGGATGTGGTGCAGTGTAAGTGATGTAGAAAGCGGTGCCTTTGTCACTGCTGGGCTTTGCTCTCAGGGTTTTGCTTCTATGACTTAGCAGTCAGAAGTTGCCTCAATGCATTAAGCTCTGAAATATTTTAACATTTCCTCTAAACTGACTTACTATTGAAATTTTTCGTTTGACATTTGCAAAAAGCATTCATTAAAGTATAATTATGAAAGAAAGACCTACATAAAGGGGAAAAATATCACTAGTTTTGCACTTGCCAATGCATGTTGTCAGTTATATTAATTATTTATATATTAGTTTGGCCAGCATCTCTGATGCACAAGTAAATCTAAATGAACTCATGATCTAGACTAAGGGATTGGTGCTGTGCCAGGGGAGCAGGTTCAGGTCTGGTCTGAGACGTGAGCCCTTTCCAGGCACACCACTCCCATCCTTTATTCCTCTTTGTGCTCAGCCACACGTCTCAGCTGCTGCTTGGTTCACAGGGCTGGATATCACCCTGTCCTCTTCTTATTTGGCATGAAACTCAGGATTTTAGTAGGCACTGCATCTGTTGGTTGCTACTTAGAAGAGTTAACTTCACTGTTTTTTTTTTAATGTGAACAATATTTTTTTTAAAAATAAGTTTTGTGTGAAATTCTGGAATTGATACTATTCTCTTGCTGTGTCAGACAGATTTATCAGACAGGTAGTAGAATTTCACAACAGGATGAGTATTCTCTTAAAAAGGATGAGTATTGTATTATACAAGGATCTAAGAAATTCTCATGTGGTCTACACAATGTAGCTAATATTTAAAATTTGATAAATATTTGTAGGACTTTTTTATTGCACTTATAATTGGTGTATGAACATTGTCTGATGAAATATGTAAAAATAAATGTTGTATGGAGTTAGATGCCACTTTAGCATTTAACTGTGTTAGGGTATCCTAGCACTGGACTGCTTATCCCCCCTCAGGTGTCTGTTTTACAGTGAAAAATAAATGCAGTGGAATCTCAGATACTAATTAGAAGTAGCAGATAGAAACCCAGAACTTGGAAATAACTCTGTGCTGAAAGATTTCAAAGCCTTTTTTGTCTTAAAAAGCTAGCAGGTTAAAAAAAATGGGATGCAGATTGTTTATCACATTATGCTTTATTTCCATTCCCTCGTGGTGTTTCAGAAGAAGAGTGTTTAACTGGTTATAAGACTGCAGAAGCATGAGTGACAGCTTTTTGTCTTTTCATAGCTGAAAATAAAATTATATTTCATAGGTACTCCTGTAGGTATTGCTTATTTACTGAAAATGAATATATTTTTCTTTGCTTTATATGTTGTATACTCCTGATATTTCTCCTAGAGGTAAGGAGAACAGTGATTAAGTCCTGAAGCGAATGCCAGATCCAAGCTGTGCCAAACTTTCTCAGTTATGAGTTTCAAATATTTTGAAAGTTACAGTTTTCTCCCAGCTGCTTTCCTTGCTGTATGGAATAAGTAACCTGCTCCTGCCAAGAGTTACTCTATATTTCTTTTTTTTTAAATTATTCTTTTCTTTTCTCTCTCCCTCTTTTTTTTTTTTTTTTTTTTTTTTTTTTTTTAAAGCAAGAATTAAAGCACTTCTCTCTCCTTTCTTTTCATCTCCCTAAACCAAATATACCAAGCATGAAGCGTGTCCTCATGACTGAGCACAGACTCACAGTGCTGATATTTCACTCCAGGGAGCTTGGAAGCTTTTCTTCCTCTGCTCTGCTGCTGAGTAAGGAATGTGAAAAGTCTTTCTTGGAATCATTGGTATCAGGCCAAGAGTTCTTGGCATCTGCTTGAAACAAGACATCTATCCTTAAATGTAGTAGCTATTTTCTTCCTAGGAAGTAGTTTCCTTCCTGGGAAGCTCCAATTCTGGGTTCTTTTCTTGGAGCAAAAAAGGTGAAACACCTGTTTCCTGTTCAGGGCTGTGCATTGAAAGCTGATACAATGCTCTTTTTTTTTTCTTTTTTTCTTTTTTTTTTAATTTAATTTTTTTTCTAAGATGAAATTAAGTGTTACAGAGACAGTAATGCCATCACTTCCTGTTAGGTTTCATGTTTTTCATGTTTAGGGAAAATGTCATGGCAGAAAAAGGAATGTTTGTGCTCTGTGCAGATTGAATATGTGTGATTTTATATGGAGAATAGAAATTTATATGCACATCTTAATTAAATTATCTAATAGAAATTGAGTGTTTGGATACATCACTGTATCACAAAACCTGTGCTTTTACCTAACAGTGAATTGTTTCAGTGGCACAAACTGCATTCAGACAGTTGAAGTGGGCACTCTACAGAGCAGAGCAGGATAGGCTCCAATTTCTGACATCTCCTTTGTGTGCTTCACATTGCTCTGTGAGATTAAATAGATTTCTTTTATTGATAATTCCCTCCAGGCGTTATTACAGTGAAAAGTTTTTAAGTAAGGTGTTAATGGCATCCTAGTAGGACTTGTTTTTTTTGTTTGTCAGTTCACAGTATTATATCAAGGGCTATAGTGGATTCTGAACTAAAGTGTTTAAAGCAAGCCTGCATGCTCTTTATAAAGGAAAACTCAACAGGAAATTACAGGCTGGTGCCAGAATTACAGGTCAAAATCCTGTAATCTTGGCTCTGAAATAATTCAGGATAGAAGTACATAATGAGCTCTTTTGGCCCTGAAATCTCTGAATGTACTCCATAAAATGAGTGCAATCTATTCTGTTTTCATCCCTTTGGTCCAGCCTTTCTGTACTTGGAATATATAATTTGGAAGACAATGTAAAATTCATATACTTCATATGAGTATGTTGAACTGCTAAGTGGCTTCCTGTAGTGACTTAAATTTCCGTCTGTAAACTGGAATAAGTTTGTCTTTAAAACTACTAAAAGGGATCTACAATTGGGAATATGGAAATATGGGAGCATTTCTGTCTGTGGTTCAATTAGGTGCATGAAAAGTTTGTGTTTATCATTGCATGAAAAATTAAAATAACAAAACCTTTTTGACAATTTCACCATCAGGAAAGTGTTTACTAAAGTTGATAAAAATGAGTAAGCATAAACAAATTTAAAATCCCCTTTTTAGAAAGATGTTTCATATTCTTCCAAAGTGAAATGTATAGGCGTGAAAATATGGATGTTCTGCTAAAGGCAACGTTACACCAAAACAAATTTTGTTCCTGCTAATATATTTGCATCAGCCCTTTTTAGCATGCCCTATATCCTTGGTAATGGAGTAGAGGAGAAAATGCAAGAATCTTCCTATTCAGGATTTCCTCATGACATAATAGTGATTATTCCAGATCCATTTAATAATTGTTAATTATGAGCACTAGATATATATTTTTCAACTGTGGTATTCAGTTACTTTCCTCCTTTTTTATGGTACAAAAATGAAAAAAAATCCAGACAGATATGTTCTACTTTGATCAGGATATTTTCTATGCGTCCAAAGCAGTTATTGAATAAGTATGGACTTATTGAAGTTAGCATTTTGATGAAAAAAATGACACTTTTTACTCAATAAAATTAATAATAATAATGTTAATCTGAAATGGTAGCCTAATTTAAATTAAAAATAAAAGCTGAATTACTTGAATTCTCTGATCAGAAGCGAGAGATGTGATTCCATGGGATAATTATTAGGATAAATTTGGAAACACAATTTAAATATTTATTCTTTGAAACTCGTGTGGGACTAATGCAGGGAGAATAGGTCTGCTGTTTCACTTGCACATCTCACCTGGAGGAGAGCTGTGCTCCTCCACTTGTTGGGAATGCCTTCAAACTGCCACTAAATGTTCATGCTGGTAAAGAATTGTTGCTGCCTTGCCAAGAATGCCATTGTTCAACCTTTCCTTGATTTTCTTCCTCTTGTGATATTCCCATTCAGCTACATTTTATTTTAAATTAATTATAGAGATAAGCTGCATAAAATGTCCCTTACCAATGTGTCACCTTTGTAATTTTGAAAGAAGCAAAGTGAAGCACATGATGATAATGTTAAGATAGAGACTTAATTGCTTGTGTCTCTTTCTGTTTGGAACTGAGACTTCATCTCTGAGCCAAATGAAATCTGTTGGCAAGTGCTCCAACATACAATCAGAATCCTTTCCATTCCAGTGTGACAGGCTTAATGCTGATGTGTTTTGATCAGAAAACTTGTTTGTGGGAATCTGAGCTTACACCTGAGTTTTCTGTTTGAATCCTGAGGATAAGACACTTTCCCAGGTCATTTCCACTCCACACCCCGTTGCTGCTCTTTTGGAGTTTACCCAGAGTGTGCCAGGCAGGGCAGGACCTGTTGGGTCAAGCCAAGCACTGTCCTGGTGATCCTGCAGTCCCTGGCACTGCCTGTCCAATTCCCCACACTCCAGCAGAACAGTGCAATTACATGTACAGATGAAACAATGGCATCCAAAATGATTGGATGCCAAAGCAAATCCTGCCAGTGTTTTCAAATGCTGGTGCCAAATCTGTGTTTCCATATCAATGCTGATTAGATACCTACAAAGTCACCATTTAATTTTCCAATTACCTGGCATGGTTATTTCCCAAGACCTTCAGTAGTAGGTGATGAACACATATGAAAAGAACACTAAATTGCTTTCATTTTGTGGGTTGAATTTAGATACACAGGTTTTAATACTTCTGGGCAAAAATTCTTAATGACACATGTGACTCTTGAATCTGTAATTTCTATTCAAAGCACAGATGACTGATCAGCAGAAATAATTTAATATAGACAGGTATTTAAGGTTCATAAAAAGATACAAATATCCCAAACCAATGCTTTGATGTGATTTTTATATTACTGGGTGCATGATAATTCTTCCAAGCTAATGATCTTCATTTAATCAACATGTTTTTCCCATAAATCAGAATGAGATCTGGAAGAAGCAAGTTAAATAACTTGATGAACAGAAATTGCCTACCTGTGCTTACTTTTATAATAGAATACTTTGTCCTCAGTAGTATAAAATAAAACAAAAAATTCAGCATTGTCAGTTTACACCTGGAAATTCAACTCCATGACCCTGTTTGGATGTGCTGTGCTGGGTGTGCCAGGCTGCCAGGGGCTGGATTACAGAGCTGGTTAAGGACATGTGGATATCAGAGCTTGTTAAGGACATGTGGATATCAGAGCTGTGATGTTTTCACTGCCTGAGTGTGGGGCTGGGCACGGAGCCACCAGCTCTGCCTGAGTCAGCTTGCTGAGATACCCTCATGGGGACAAAAGGGAGTGAGAAAACTGCAACCCTAAGGCTGCTCCAGAGACTGACCTTTTACTGGGATATATACATAGCCACTATATTAAAATTTTCTCACTTGTTGGGCTTTTCTAGGAAATGCCAGTTTGTATCTGGAGCACTGCAGAAGGAGGGGTGAGCCCTCAGGAGTGATTGCATGGAAGGCTTAGGGAGTTCACATTCCTATTCCAATCCATGCCTGGGCACTTCATTCTGAGGTTCAAGAAGGAGGAATAGCAGAGCTAATTCCTGTGTGCCTGGCAGGGTGCTACTCTCACTCTACCACTCCTTTCCTGTAGCTACTGCACTGTAAGATCTCTGGTTTTTGGTTTGTTTGCATTGGGCATAGATGGGAAGAGGAAGCAGGGATCAGAAAGAGCAGGAATTACCTGTTTGTGCAAATTTGCAAGCCATTTTCAATAGGAAATCTCCTGTGTACTAAAGGATTTTCTGGAGGAGTACATTCCAAGAGTACATTGCATTATAAAACCAGTGCAGGATAATTTTTGTCTTGAGAGCACTACTAACAGCCTAAACTTTTAGAAGAGCAGTGGAAATCTTGCTCAGCTTACACATGACTTTACTAACATTGAAATTTGGTCTGTATCTCTAATATCTTTGTAAATTACTATTTTATTTAATTAATAAACACTTCATTAGACAAAGAATTGTCTAGCACCCCCTGTTTATTAAATCAGAAAGCATTCTCTATTTTAATTAGCATGACATTTTCTATAATCAATTTGATGAAATGCCATCTGCAGTTCTAATAATACTGTGTACAGCAAGGGCTGATTGACATATGTGTTGACTGCAAGGTATCAACCTTCTTGCAGGTTTGCATTTAAAAAAACATGAAATATAAGGAAGAGGAGAACTCTGACTTGCTAATGCTGCTGTTTGTGCTGAAAAGCAGAATTTTAGCTAAACAAACCAAAACTTAGTAAATATTTTCAGTGGGAAAACAAGCATTAACAATCTTCAGGTTAACACTGTCAGCAATTTCAGAAGAGTACCCTGAGGCCTCCTTATTCTAGATACTGTGGAAGAGATTTTCAGCATTGCCTGAATTATTTCCTTCTCTTCCCTTCACTTTTTAGACACTACTTGCTCTCTCAAGACTGTTTGATAAATTGCCTTAATACCTGTTGGTTTCTATGCACAAAACTGCCTGAGTGCTGATCTCCTTTGGGCAATTAGCTTAGGCTAAGATTTACAGTGCTCTGTGCAAATAACCAGCAATTAGCAGTCTGTGTTCTTTCTTTGTAAATCAGCTTTTTCATCAAAGTATTCAATATCTGTATTAGTAGATTCTAAACCCCTTTTGAGCCAGGTTCTAGCTCAAGTTGGTCCAAAGTCCAAGTTGGTCTTGGCTTGTATCCGCTCAAATTGATTGATCCACCCAAGTTTCTCTCAGGAGCTACCATGAAATAAACCTTATTATCAACAAGTCATAAAAATCTAGCAAATATTTTAATAAACTACTTTTGTTTGGCAAACAAAATGCACATTAACTGTACTGTGAATTTAGTAAGAGTCAGGTATTTTGTACTCAAAAAAATGCTGTTGATTCTGTTGCTCCTTGTCAGTGCTAGCAGCTGCAGAGATTATTCACGTTAATCTCAATGAACATGGTGACAATGCAGATTTACAGGCTAAGCAGGTTTTAGTTTTATAATAAGCTTGGGTTGCCACGATGACTGTTTGAGGCTAAAGAATAGCTCCATGTGTATTCATAGGTCAAAAATCATTGCTTCAAACCTCTGAGAATGGAATGGACTAGGTAGAAATGCAAGTCTTGCCTGGCTAAGATGAAATATGCACAGAATAGTGGAGGGTCAGATTCAGTGATCTTCTGAGTCCTGTGGCTTTAGTGAGCCTGTGATGCTGCTCTATACTTTTATAAATTCTAAAGTTCATCCAAGGCAGGATTCCTGCTTTTATACTTTATCAAGGGAGCCCCACTTGTTCCTGAAGCTGTTGGATCTTTCCAAGTACAACACAGATGACTTTAGTTGACTGATTATGTCTCATATCTCTATTGGTCTGCAATCTTTTGTAAAATAGCCCAGATTTAGAGATCTGCAGAAATGGCAAAACATTTCACATCCCCTTTGCTCCTTCACATGGGCACAACTCTCTTCTCTTGACTTGCTGCTGAATTGTGCAATAGCACCTGTGCCAACATCTTAAGGCACTCAGGGAGATTCTTGGAGTTACTTCATGGGAGAAAAAGAATAAATGTGATAAGCAACCTGGAGACTTTTGTGTCACATACAGGTCTAAAGATGAAAATACCACCACTAAAAAGGGAAAACTTCCAACTAATAAAAGTTGGATCAATATTGATGTGAAAGTGAATAGAACACCATACTAAATTCAAGAGACTTCAAAGTATGTGGTAGTGTGTCCTTTCAACTCAGTCTGTGTAATTCAAATAACAAGATGGGTTGCTTAATTTCAGTAACAAGTGAAACTGGAGTTCATACTCTTCAAATAAACCACCATCATTCAGTGTCCTGCTGCCAGAAAGCTAAATCACTAAAGGCCATGGAGACCCTGGGCCAAATTCTTGCACTAGAACAATTCAGGGATTGATTTGCAGTGATGGGGATGTATTTAAGGATGAAAGTCCATTTCCTCTCTAAACAATACAGGAATTTTTATTAGAATTTACAAGGGCCTGGATTTTTGTTTTGGTCCATGTGAACATACCATGTGTAACTGTGAGTGCTACAAAGGAATTCTGTAGCATTTAGGACATGGTAGAATGTGATCAATTCAATAAATGGGGGTGAATTCAATAAATGGAGGTAAAGAAATTATTGCAGAATTGATGGGGGTCAAGCTGCTTGTCAAGTAGGAAAAGTTTTGCATTGATTTCTTTTCATTTTATGGTAGTTTGCCTGTACTTTGACATTCCCTAGAACAATTTATATTATGCCAGGCACAGTATAGAGCTGCATTTCCTGCCAACTCATACCCTTAAACAAAACCTTAGCAGTGCTGAACCTAAACCAGAAACAATAGTCTTAGTGAAGTTATATAGAAGAAATAATGCTTTCATTTTTAAAAATACTTGAGATTATCATGGTGCTGTATTTATGTCATAGTGCTGTCACTGAGGGGCATATTTATATTATCCATATGTACATCCAAACTGATTTAAAATGTATGGATTAATCATTTCAGCAGAATGTATATTCCATGCTCTTTGCCTAGAGATAGGGTAGATGATAAAAATATTTATTTTTGAAAACATACAATAGCATAAGAATTTGGACATTTAGCCCTGCAATGATAAAATAAATTACCACTGACTCTGCAGCTAATACAATTCTGTAAGTGCTGCTGACTGAGATGAATTTAGTTATCACTATCCCAGAATTTTGTTTGAGTTTATTTTCATGTAATATTTTATTTAATGTTGCATTCTTTATGAAAGACAAATAGGTTGTAGAGAACCTGTTGAGCATCAAGTTGTCCTGCAGAGGTGTGTGTCCACTAGGCAGCCTCCTCAGTCAGCCTTGGAAATAAGGACAAAATCCAGATGGAATCAATTCTTCCCAAAGATCATTCTGTATCATAACCCTGTCTACCTCTTTACTTTTTAGTGGAAGTGTTTTTAATCCTCATAATGTTTTTGCCATTAATTCTGCTTAATGTAAGCTTTGGATGCCATAAAATAAATCAAATACCTTGGACAAAAAAACTGATATACAGTTTCAGCAGAGTTGCCTCTATTAAATATAACACTCTCAAATTTTTTAACGAGATCTATGTTCTGTAAAGTGCTGTTAGGTGTTAATTATATTGCCAGCCACTAATTTTTTGGGGAAGAATCCTACATTTATTGTGTATCCTTTTATTTGGTACTGATGTCAGGATGTTATGTACAGACCCTTGGTTGTCATGTTTTAGTAAAGCAGAGTAAACTAATCAGTTATTCAATGTTCTGAAGTTTCCAAACTTTTCAGAAATTTGGGAACTATTATAACTAGGACATTTTCAATCAGTTGTTTTTAAGACTGTTTTCATGTGCATCATCCAGGGCTGGGGACTTGATAACACGTTTTCTTTACAGAGGCTTCCTCATGTTCTCCTTTGCTTAAGACAAAGTGCTTTTTATTCTAGTGATATCCTCAGATCAATAATATGACTCTTCAGGACTGCAATTTGTGCCCAGCTGAGAGCTTTTCACATGATACTACTGTTTGTTTCAGATTAAATGAGAATTCCTTTGAAGTAAGAGCTCTACTTCTCTGAATGTCTTTGTGAAGTGTCAGAGGTCCCTGAACCTCCTTGTGATGAAGGCGCCAAGATAATAAACAAAACAAATCCACCAGCTGTGCAAATAGACAAGGCTAAGGACTAGGAATTGTTTTCTTTTGTAGAATTTCTGTCCCTGGTAACAAAAATTTCAAAAAGAAAATAGATTTATGTCTCTTTGCTAATATTTGCGCTATCAATGAAAAGAATCATCTTGATGTGGTGTGATCATCAACTATCACATTATCCAGCCTGAAAAAATCCTGATTGGAATGGGAATTCCATATTAATTACTATGATTGCTTTTGAAGATTGTTATGCTCTGTGTTTCCATGGGATTCTGATATAATCTTTTACCTGCAAACCTCCGTACATTTCGCAAGTGTTGATTTGATTCACGCACTTCAGGAGTTGACTGTGGAATCCAAGTTCAGAGAGAGGTATAATTACTGTCAGCAAAGCCTGCCTTTTCAAGAGGTCTGACTCGTTTTCTCTTCTGATTGAGTAAATTTTCTTCTAACTTTAGAACAAAGGCTTCCATTTATGAGTTGTTGTATTTTACTGTTTCTCACACTATTTGCTTTCCAAGTGTTTCAAACCTTGTGTAGGACTTGCAAGAAGAGCCTTAGGACTGTGTATTTTATTGTGGTTCTCTTAGGGATTTTAAGGGAAAGTTCTTTTTTTTGAGTGAATTAGTTAATGAGGCACAATGCTATAAATCCTATTGGCAGATGATGTGTAGGAGAGTAGATAAATGAGAAGGAGTAACATTCTGTACTCAGTTGGATTTGGGCAGCACATTAGTGTCACCTGTGGGGTCAAAATGCATGGCTTGGAGCACTGCTGTTCAGTGTCCCTGGGTTATTTATGCCATTTCCTACCAAATAATTCAGTCATAACTGGAGACAGCTCTTTAGCCAGACAACTTCATTTTTTCTGTGATACTCAGCACAATGATCCAGTGCCATTGGAGATTTCCAGTGCTGGGATTCCTAAAAGAGAACATGCAAAATAGCCTAAAGGAAGCTGCAGAAACACCATGTTCTCTAATTGGGAACCTGAAACCAAATAACTGTCTATGAAGTGCTGTTCCTGTTTATTCCAGATGAATATTTGAAATATTTTCTCTTTAAAAGGAGCTGCTGTTAATTCCACAGTTCACAGTCTGATTTGCCTTCCTGAACAGTAGCTCTAATGGCAGTGTCCTAAACTCCATCAATCCCACCCTGCTTCCCAGCCATGGTCCTAAAATAGCTTGGTAAGCTCTTCAAATGAGGCTTCATTAATTTTACAGAACATACCAGAGGACATTCACTAGTGCTGGGTATCTTGAGTTCCTGTGGAGTCAATTAAAACAGAGCTACATTTTTTCTGAAGAAGCAAAGCGTTTTTTTAATAACGTAACCTTTTTCTCCAGTCATGCTTACTTCCCACTTCATGAAATTCAGGATCTGTAATGAATTTCTCAGACATTACTGTGGATCAGGGAAATTTTTTGTGTTTCCTTTAGGCTTAATTTAGAATTTTTCGTATGCTTTTACATTGTTGTAAGTAATTTCACAATTATAAGCCGCACCATTTTGACTAAAATTTTGGTCTGAACCCAAAGTGCGGCTTATAATCAGGTGCGGCTTATATATGGACAAAGAACAAAAAGTTGCTGTTTTAGTTGGGAGGACAGGTGTCTGCTGAGAAAGGCAGGAGCTTCTCTTTGAAATGGAGAATGTAACCCCCCTCCCTCCAAATTATAATTTTGAAATCAAGGGGTTTTCAGGCAAAAAATATGGGAATTAGGAATAACAGTTCTTTACTAGGGAAATTAAAATAGAAATACAGTACTACAAAGAAACAAACTGCAAACCCTGACAAAGTCAGAGTACAACCTGACACCCCGTCAGGCAGGGTGTTGGCAGCAGTCCCATTCCATGGTGGCTGCATCCTCCTGCAGTGACAGATGTGGCTCAGTTGGAGCAGTGCTCCTGTACAAGGTGCAGTTTCCCTCCGGAGCTCCAGTGGTGATGTGGAGAAATCCGGTTTTCCTCTGGAGTCCAGTGGAGAAAGGGGCTCCCTTAGTGTCCCAAAACCTCTGTTTTTATCTTGGTAAGAAATGTTGGGCTCTTTCCCCTGGCTGGAGCAACTCCCAATGGGATGCAGTAATTTTATCAGTCCCACAGTGGGACTCAATGGCCATGAGCAGAAAATGACTGGCTGGAGGAAGGATGGGTTGTGAAAAGATAAAGAACAATGCCCTGCGTGGTTTCAATGGATGCCCATTAGCAGAATATCTGCCATTGAGATAAGGATCACTGCCCCCACCCTCAACAGATGGTGATAGAATAGATACCTTTTATCACGCTCTGGATTGTAACTTGCGGCTTGTAATCAGGTGTGGCTTGTGTATGGACAAAGAATGAAAAGTTGCTGGCACTTGGAAGTGCAGCTTATACTCAGTGTGGTTTATAATCGTGAAATTACTGTATTTCATTTAATTAAGTATAAATCTCTTGCATGGGTTTTAAATAATCTGAGAGAATCAGCACTCAATCTATTCAATTTTGTTACAAATAGTGGAAAATTTGGAACTTTTTTTACTCAAGGCTGATTTAGTAATTGTGTATTTCTTGGTAATTTTGCAGGTTTTGATACAAGTAAATTTAAAGTATTTTTCATAGAAATCCCAATTAATTTCAGATTTCTTTTTTATTGTTTCTTGAGGTATGTTAGATTATTTTTCTCACAAGAAATGATAAATCAAGTGAATGGAAAAAGGAAAAAGTTGCCGACTTCCTCCCACAGTATTTTAAATGTTTTGCAAGTGAACCTATTTAGCTTTAACTCTCCTTTGCTAACATTCAGTTCACAAGAAAACTCAGTATTCTGTGGCCCAGCATGGAGCACACAATAGGGATTGTCTTAAAATAAATAGTCATAACTTTGTCCTGCCAGTCACCAGAAATACAGACCAATGCAGAAATTTTGTTGGAATCACTTCTAAGGAGATGTGAATATGATGTCCAACAAATTATTTTTGTTTTTTGAAAACTTTACTTTAGTGTATGGCCAAAACATGGATGTATTGAATGAGGTGAGCATGCCATAGGGCATAAACTGGTAATTTTGAGGCTCATGAGACAAATCAACAAAACTTGTCTTGTGTGTTGTAATGAGGATACTCTAATTAATTTAACATGCTGGTTCTCTCTACAGATGTATTAAATTCTCAGTGTGCTTGCTAACTGCTTATTTCTTTGTCATTTCAGATTCAGCAGTGGTGTATAAAACCAGGAATGGACACGTTGTTGAACTGAATGTAGAAACAAATACAACCACATTATTACTGGAAAACACAACTTTTGTAAGTAATGTATATTATCTGCTTCTTTCTCAGTGGAAGTCTGCTAACATTTTTTCTTGTAAAAAGAAGGAGAGAGTACAATATATAAAAGTTAGATATGTTCATAACCTAGGTTATATTACATATAAATGAAAAATATTATCCATTTCTCTGTCACTGAATGATTTCTGAATGAAGTTATTTGTTGTTTTATTTGACCTATGTGTAAATAACCAAAATGTTGGAGGATTTGCTGCTGGTTGTGCTTTGTTCAGAGCATCTGAAGGATGGATCATGTGCTTGGCATGTGTGATGTCTATTAAGAAAAAATATTTCATAAAAGGAGGGAATGCTACTTAAATTTTGAGAGATTTTCACTGTTAGAAAAGGGGGGAATTTTTCAGGATTCATCAAAATATTTTCCTTAAGGGAAGTAATATGCAAAGAAAAATGTCCATGTTCATCTCTGGTCTGGTTATTTCTCTGTGCTTTAATGGCAGAGTAGATGATTGAGGATTATTCCTCTTGACCAGTAAAGGATATCTACATGAATGGTTTCTGACTAGCAGTAATTGCTAAGAAGTATTTTAATACTTTAGTCTGAATTTCCTTTTGCTCTGCTTGCCACTGTTATTCTCAGGGATACCACTCACATTCCACCCTGTGATTCTCGTTTATCAGGGTTTTGCAGTATAATTGTGTGGCTTGTCAATCTTTCCTCATAAATACTCCATGCAGACCACTGGCTGTTATTGTTAATCCCTGTACTTTTAATTTAATAAAATCTTTTACACCTGCAGACTCAAAAGGATGATTCATTTTCATCAGCGCTCTTTGGCAAAGGCTGATTTTATTCCTGGTCTGTTCCTGGCCTTTGCTGATAGAGATTCCTCTTTTCAAAGCAGAAAGCCTCAGGTGACCTTTACTTCTAACTCCTCAAAGAAGAGAGTAGAACTTCAGGAGAAAGAATTTGATGCTGATTTCTTAGGTCAGTGTGAAGATGGAGGAGGATGGAGGAGAGAATTATATTGGAATGGAGAGTGTGTGTGATCCCTTCTGTGAGTGCACCCTTCCATATGCTGGTTTGTGCCTCAGGGTGCCTCTTAGCCCAGAAAACGCTGTCAGACAGAATTAAAAGTGGGTGGAAGGGTGATTTTCTGTCAAGTACAAGCCCTAAAGTAGCACTTTGCCTGTTGCCCGTTTATTGAAGAGTGTGTGAGCCCTTGCCTGGCCCTCCAGGCTGCTCAGCCTTCAGTGCAAAGCTGGAGCACCAGCAGCAGCTTGGCCATCCCTGATGGAAAACTGGCTTTAGTGACAAGGCTTGAGCGTCCTCACAGATGAACTGGAGCAATTTTGGCTGGAAGTGTCTGGCCTGTGCTGTAGAGGGTGATGCCAGCATGACCCACCAGCCTTGCCAGGAAGGACAGGCTGCTTCACACTGCCTCTTTCTGCAGAGTTGTTCTTCTCTGGGTTTTCTGTGGCACTGATTTATCCTCAATTCACTCAAACCAAGTGAGCTCTAGCCACTAGATATCTACTGCTAATTAGAAATGTAGGAAACTGATGCAAAATAGATAATGTTCAAGAAACCATTTAGCAATTATGGGAGGAAAAAATAAAAACTTAAGTATATTTTTTTTCCTGCCAAGCTCCTCTCTTTACACAGCCAAAAGCTGAGAGTGTTATATTTAAAAAAAAGTCAATTCCAGCAATTAGTATTCATATGGAGGAAGTATAATAAAAAGCTGCAAACAGAGCAGAAGGCCCAGCAAGTTTGTTGGTGTGTGTTTGGAAGAGAACAGTGGGAAATGTTCTGTGCTGGCTGTTGCCAGCAATCCTAACAGGATAACATTACTGAGGCAGACAGAAATCAAAAGCTGTCCTGTTCTTGTGAGCTTGACTGTCCCCAGATTTGCACTGCTAAATGTAATCTTCTAAAGTTAGTCACCTGGATCATTAATCAAACATTTTCCTCGCTCAGTGTCATATCTGCTTAATCATCGCTGCATAATTAGAATGGTGGTGGTTTAATGACTCTGCAGAGATGTCTTGGATTAATAAAAAATACAGCAGAGATCCAACATAGGCAGTGGCAATGCAAGTTCCTTCATTCTTCCCTATCAAAGGGAAGGGTTTTAGTCATGGAAGAGTCACCTTTTAATAGGAGTTATTAACCTGATTTCAGTCTGCATTAGCTCTCCTGTTTGCCTTTGCTCAAGCAGCAACAGAAATGGCAGAGTTTTCTTAGTAATGTTGATAATTGTCCATGGAAAATTGAACTGCTCTGATAAACCCCTTGTTCAGAGGCAAGGGGCAAGTAATGACTCTTTGTCACCCTGATTGGGCTCTGCTTGAATCAGCACCTCAGAGATTTTCTTTTTTCCCCTCATTGCTCATCCTCTGAAGCAATCATCCACTGGGCACAGATCACTGGCTCTTTTGCATCCTAGAGACTGCCACTCTCCTGCAAAGTACACATCTTTTATCCTTCTTTGTGCTGCTCATTGTGCAGAAGCCAGATATCCCTAGGAAGGATCTACTGTGCTCACAAAGTAGGTAGATCATCAAAAAAGCAGGCTGAAGTTTTTTAAAGAAACCCTGTGTTAAGATATACAAAGATAACAAAATCTCCCAACCTTTAAAAGTACCATTAATAATAGTCATGTACCTGGAAAGAATAAAGGTTAATGTTTTCTCATTCTAGGATGCCCACTTCTCTTACACAGGGGAAGTGTCTATCCCAAGTTCCTGAATTAAAGTACTTTTTTCCACTATAATCAGGTTTTATTTACAAGTAGAATAAATTCTTGCACTTCATTTGTCCTTCTGGAATGGAATCCTTTTTTGTAATCAATTAGTGACACAGTCTGGCCTTTATATAACTAAACTATCAGTAAAGCAATATTATGGGTAGCAAATACAATGCCATAAGTGAAGAGGGTAGCTTGCAAAGCACAAAGAATATTTTCTAACATCTCTGGGTGTTGTTGTTTAATTATGTTTTCTAATTCACATTTTCCTCTGACTGTACCCATGCAGTGCCTCCTGTTTCAGCTGTCTAATAAACAGTTAATATCCTTAGCCAGCAGCATATAAATGTTCACAGCTGGAGGCTGGGCAAGTCTCCTGTTAAGAGGAGCCAGAAAAAGCCCTAGACATTAATCACTGTGTGGCATCCTGGTGTTTGAGATGCTGCCTCCATACATGATTACAATATGTTCTCTATCATCTGTCTGGGCTGCCTATCACCACGATCCTCAGTGACAAACCTACCAGATTGTCAGCATTTATCAATACTTTATTACACATTACACTTCCAAAATCCAAATGTGGCATTATGCCACATTTAGCTAAGAAATTTCAGTGTTTAGCAAGCATTTTATTTAATGCTTTTGCCATCAGCTGTTCCATAAAGTCAGTAGGAGCAGGTTACCAGTTCACAGCCCAGCCACAAGGTGGAGAGCATGGAGAACCACAGGGACTCCTCAGCTCAGGGAGAGTTGTCCATCCGGCTCTTTATTCCAGCTCAGCTTCTCAAGTCTGTTTTACAGCCCTACAGCACAAAACAGAATGGAAAAAGCAAACACAGAGAGGATAGAAAATGTGTGTAGGGACTGTGTGTTCTGGTATGGAACTTAGCAAAAGTGTTGAATTCTCTGAAAGAAACCTGCCTTCGTTTCTCCCTCTTAAAAAAGCTGCAGTAATTATGAGAGTGATGAGTTTTGTTATCCCTCAGTTTCTCTGCTCTTGTGGTGCATATGTTCAGATACCAGGCATGGACCCTAACCAACACTCAGGATCCTCTGTCAGAAATGAGTCTTCTGGGATTCCTCCAGTCTTTTGAGTGGGGATGGTGGGATATATTTTGAATCTGTTGATTTGTTTTCAGAACCAGGCAATACAAGTGGAATTGTTTTCAGTTTGTGTGCTCTAGCATAGGGTCCTGTATTTACTCCAGCTTTCCTCCAGCTGTACACTTCAGACTCTTCTAACACCCAGTAATTCCTGATTTGCCTGGCTTGATTTCTTTGCCTTTCCACAACTCTTTTAAAGCTCAAAGGGAAAGTGCATTGTGGTTCACAGCAAACAATTATTGCTGAGTTTCAAACCTGTTTGCAGAGCTTGCCAGGAGCATACCCTGGAGCCTGTTGGGTTTGTGGACCATCTTTTACACCAAGATGGAGAGGGAAGGACCTTGCTGCCTGCTCTTGGTGTCAGAAGGGTGACAGAGCAGGAGCAGCCTTGGCTCAGGGGTCACAGTCAGGCTGTGGCAGCCCAGCTGTGCCAGCCCTGTGGAGACCTTGCAGCCAAAAGCAGAGAATGAGAGCTTCAGTCTGAGCAGAGCTTTTGGCAGGGACTGTTTTGTGGTGTTTTACAGAGCATTGTTCATAAAAAGCCCTGCTTGTTGTCTTCCTTTTGGTACTTTTTTTGTTTTGTTTTGTGCTCCCCATCACCACACCCCCTTCCCCTTTTGACAGGAAAGTCAGTGCAACATCATAATGCAATTACAGTTCCTTTGTTGATTAACATAGATTTAATTGCAAGAGTAGTTTACATGCTTATATTTTAAGAACGTTGCATAAGAGATTAATGAAAGGGTGAATAATAGTAAATACATTAAATAACATTATATAACTACATAAATAATAATAGTTGTTGCAACACTGGACATTTTAATGACCCACACGTTGTAAATAGGTGATTATGAATATTGTAACATTCTCTCTACTCTCCCATGCTCCTCTAACTGTCCAATAACCCTCTCAGCACAGCTTTTCAGTGCAGGGGTTTTTATGAGGAAGGGTTTATTGTTGCAGTGCACCACTGTGCATTGAGATGGGAAAGCCTGACAGATGGAAGGGTTTGCAGTCACTGTGGTTTGGTGGTGGCCTTTGGTTTTTATCCATAAAAATGTGACCTGTCAGGTTATGGCAACTCTGTGTGGGATTTCTCTAAATCATACTCCTGGTAAGATTGTTCCTTGATATAGTTAAGGGTTAATTATGTAAATGTTCCTGGGAAATGCAAGGGGAAAAACTTCTGTGTTGACTGGTTGGATGTTATTGTCTATCAGGGAGGCTGTGGTGCAAGGCTCAGGGTTGGTTCATGTCTGGTTTTGTGTCCTACATTTCCAGGTGGGTTTGGGGAATTTGGTTCCTGTTTTTGAGAGCCACCCATCCATGGCATAGAAGTCAGCTGAGATCCTGTTTTAAGACACATTTTTGTTTTAAACTGGACAGGAAACCTGAGGGTTAACAGTTCCAAGAGCTGGCATTGCCTTTTTGGGTCTCAGTTAAATGCTCAGGTGACACAAGAGGCACCGCATTAAGAAGTGTAACCTTGGAAACCCAGATTTTTCATTATTCTAATTATAGCACGTTTTTCTAATTATAACCTTTTTCAGAGGTTCCCTGTTTTCAGTGCTGCAAGCCTTGCTCTTCTCCTGGGCTCCCCTCTCTGCTGCTCTCTCATGGTCCATCTTCCCCTTTTGGTGGCAGTGAAGCAGAATCCCATTGTTCCCCTGATTGCTGGTGCCTCCCAAGGGAACTGTGACATGCCAGATGCCTTCTCCTCTTGCAGCCCCTGTAATTCCATCCTGCCTGGCTCCTTTTATGCCATTTGGCCAATGCCTATCAGACAAGTTGAGCTGGATGAACTCCCATCCACTGAGACCCTGTTACACCATTAAGTTAAATTTCTGATACAGATGTAGGTGTGTAATAGAGAGATGTGTAATTTCCCTTTGGTTGCCACCAAGCTCTAAAGTAACATTCCTGAAGGTCTTAAAATACTTCATTCTGGATGAATAATAATAAAAAAATAAAATAAAGCCTTAATGTGTGCTAAGGGATCACTAAATAAAAACTGGAGAAGGAGAATAACAGGAGTGTGGAAGATGGAAGTTTCTGGGGAAAATAAAGCCCAAGAAACTCAAACAGCAGGAGGGGTAAAACCAAAGGGAAAAAAAAAAAAACAAAAACAGACAAATAAGTAAACTCCACAACAGTGAACATTTGTTTAAATCAGTTTTAACTGTGATATATTATTTCACTTAAAACGATCCAACTGAAACTATGGGAAACAATACTGTAGAGTATACATGTTACAAAAATAATTTTATAACTCTGAGCTAGACTGTATAGCACATAACTTCATCAGTTTGATCACTACCATGTTTTTGAAAGATTATGAATAAGGCACTGATTTAAATGCCATTGTAGTTAAAATCCACAAAACTAGTAAACCAAACATTTTATAGTATATGAAAGATGAGAGAGTTGCCAGTACATCAGTAGCTCAGAATTAGGGAGAAATAAAAAGAGCTGATCCTAGGGGCCCTTGCTGAGGATGCAGAGCCTAAACCAAGCCTAAAAATTCTCTTAAACACAATTGTAACAGGTATTTCTGTAAACAGGAAAACACACATTACAGGCAAAGTGAAAATGAAAGAAACACTGACATTGGAAGTCAAACTGGAGAATATATTATTCATTGGAATTCTGTGTTCCCTTTTAAGCACCCATATAGAAAGGTGGAAATTCTTCTTTCCATGCAAAACTGTATTTTAGCAATTCTTGAAAGGTGGATGAGAGAAGGGAGCTGGGAAGCTGAAGGACAAAAGCCTGTTCCAGTTCTCTCTTTTTGCCTGGATTTGGCTTTTACTGTTGCAATCTATGATGGCAGTGAGACCATTGGGGTCATCACATCATGCATCACTGTTCAGGAGAAGAACTAAAACTCTTACTGGGTGAGGTATTCAAAGAAACCTGGAAATGCAATGTTTCCTATGGCTAGACAGGATTTTACTGTCAGTGGGGGTTTGGTCGAGGGAGGAATGAAAGATCAGATATAGGATCATTTATGTATGAAAAAGTGAAATTTTGTCAAATGCAGCAATATAGGAAAAAAGGATGGCAGATATGTGAATTAAAAGCAGGGAAGACGGTGCACAAGTGTTAAAAACCCCACATTTATTTTGTCTCAGAATTATGCTATGGTGTGGATTGTAACCAATTTGAGGATTACAGCAATTTCTCCAGTCCAAGTGTTTTCTGTTGCATAGAGCTGAGGGTTTTCATAGGGATTTCAGCTCTTGATGAGGCTGGGTAAAGGGATATAAGAAAATTCCCTTCCCTTTTTCCATGTGTTCTGCCTGTCCTCTGTTGGGTTTGGAATGGGATTAGGGTGTGCATGGAGTGCTCAGTGTTGCATTACCCCAGTCCCTAACTAGCTGATTCTGATGCAGAGGGAAACCAGCCCTGCTTCTGCATCCCTGGACCCTGCCTAATTAGGCAGCTCTGTTTCTCCCAGTTTCAGAGCTTATTTGTCCAAAATTGCATTTCTTAGAGATCAAGCACAACAAACCCACAGGGTTATAATCACATGGGGCATCATTTAGGTCTGTCTTCCTTAAGAAGGCTAAATAGCTCCTGAAAAAGCAAGAAGCTTGAGAAATTGTGGATATGGAGACCTGTGTAACAACCATCCTCCAGATTCTGGGTAACAAGACACCTGAAGGTTTTTAATTCCCTGTGTATTTCCAATGTGGTATTTCCCCAACACTTCCTTTTAAACTCAAAAATGTGTTCTCCTGAGAGGAGAACAAACCCTTGGGGTCAGAGTTCTCACAAGCTTCTTTTTAATGAATAAAGGAATCTAATCCCTGTAGGGACTGAGAAGTCCAATAGATGATCTCCCAGAAGTTTGTGTGGCACACATCTCATCTCCTACAGCAGGGACTGAAACTTCATTTTAAATCCTTTTCCAGCTGATCTAATCCCCTCAGCCATGGACTCAGGCAGCTGTTGGTTGATGAAATCCCTTAGGCACGGTTTTAGGAAAAAAAAAATTCTGTCTTTTTAGTGACACACATTGTGAGTTTACTCGCCATGTCAGGCAGCAGGGATGAGTCAGGTGATTGTTTTGATTTCCTGTCCTTAATGTATAAGGGGTTCTTTTGGGCATATAATAGGTAGTTTCTGACAAGCCAAAATTGGACTTGTCTTTACCAAAAACAACCAGAATTTTAAGGAAATTGTAATCACTTTAAGTCACTTAAATCTCTCTGCAATTCTGCTAGAATTAAACCCTATTTCATTAAAGGCTTGATTGTAAATCCAAATTAAATAAACGGGCTAATTATGTTTTTATGATAATTTAAAGAAATCAGGGTTGCTATCAGTTTTGGAATTAGCACATGATTTCTGCTGGTTTAATTTTCAGTTTCTTATTTCTGAGGTGTTACATTAAAAAGTATGAAACAGCTTTGTACTCCTTTCACCAAGAATTGTGCCATTATACTAACAAAAAGAAAACTATTTTGCCCAAACCCATTACCATACAGTTTTTGGCATTGAATGTATGCCATGTGTCTGGAGACAAATAAAATATGGCAAGTGAGTGCAAGCTGAATAAACAAGTGGGATTCAAAAGACTTTCAATCCCAAATCCACAACACCCTGTACTTGAATATGCAAGCAGCTCTTGCTGGTATTGCCTGGAACTGCCAACAGCTTGGAGCTGAGCTGCTTGGGTGTTTGCAGGAGGAGCCTCATTACCTTTGTGGTGGCAGAATCAGGGACTGCAAATTCTTCCTAAATGTGTGAAATGGTAGGAGCTGCACTCCCTGGGAATGAATTTGGAAAGTTGCCTGGGTTATACGGTGCTGGATGCTGAGGTAGTGGGGCAATAATTAATAAACTGCTAGAAAGAAGACAAATTTCACATCTGAAAATATTTTCTATGAAGTACCAGGAAGAGGGACTGTTACTCATAGATTAACATGCTTAAAGGTTATTAACTCATAAAAGCAAATTTGGGCAGAGTAGAAAACTGAGTGTTTTGTAGATACAGGAGAATGGTTTAAAGTGTGTTGTCTTTTTTTTTTTTTTCTCCTTCTTTCTCAAGATTGCAGATTTATCTTCTGACTTTTGATTCTGTTATGCTGCTGAATCAAACAGTTTATCTTCAAAAATATTTTTCCTTTAATGCTTTTGGATAACTTGATTCTAACTATATTACCTAGGAATCTGTATATCAAAATAATCTGTATATCAAAATATAGCATCTTTTCAGTTTATTGGAAGCTTCTTTTCCCAGGTACAGCAACTTAGCTACTCTGAATGTAATAGTTTGTGACTTCCTGCTTGTGTACCTTTAAACCCCTGTTGAATTCATTAGTTTAGCAGTGGGATTAGGCTAAGCAGAACAAGATGCTTAAGAAATAAAATAGTGGATAGATCTTGTTCTACATAGCTATTTTTTATTTGTTTTCCTTTTATGGTTTTGTGATTCTGTTATTTTTTTGCTGTCCTACGTTATTCTATTCTTATCTGCATTTTTCATTTCTTTCTTTTTCTTTCATTCTGCAAATAGATGTCTTGAGATTAATTTAAAATTATTTCCTTCGGTGCCCTTTAAAGCACATTCTTATCTTTCTCATGCATTAGATTAATTAAATTATTTCTGACATCAACATTACTCCTTGATGAAATTACAATCTTGAATTCAATTGGGTGTCATGTAGTCTTGAGTGGATGTAAAGCATTATTAGTTTTATAATGCTGTCTTGTGTTTCACTTTGCTCTCTGCTAAGAATTTTCTTTATTTTAAGAAAGAATTTTGATTTGGTTGAAGTTGTTTTGCAAAATGTTTGTTATATGTGGTGTCAGAAGAATAGCAGTAGAGACATAGTGCACACCAATTCTTTTTCCTGCATATTATCTTTAAGGCTAACCTAGTGGTGCATCTCCCTTTTAATCATTCCAACCAAATGTGTTCCTTCATCCTCTGGGAAAGAATTTGTTATCCTTGAACTTAGTGCTTGTAGTGATGGAAAAAAAACTCATCAGCCTCTTAATTGGTATTTAGTGTTAAAGCAAGATTGTTCTGTTGCCATTGTACTGATACCAGCTAATTAGATGAATTATTTAGTGACTCCTTCTTTTGTGAAAAGTACATTGGTTTTCTAAACCAAATTTGTCTTATGAATGGGAAGTTCTTAAATGAGCTGTAGGAAAATTCAGGAAAGGGCATCTTATTACATTGCTATTGCAAACTCACTTTTACTGTTACTTCATTACAGGTAACCTTCAAAGCATCAAGATACTCTGTTTCACCAGACTTAAGATTTGTTCTTATGGCGTATGATGTCAAACAGGTAAGCCAGCCCTTCAAATCAAACAGCCTCTAAATCCAAACTCCAAAAACTCCTTGTTTTGTGTGTTTCATTTGCAATTCCACATGATATGACTTGTGCACTTGATTTCTCTTTCCAAAACCTTCTGATTCAAAGATGGGAAGTTTGTATTTAGATTTAGATGTGTGGAGGTGTTGCCTGGTTCTCAGGAAGGTGAATTGCCGTGGCTCCTCTGAAGTGCCATGCTGCTTTTGTCAGTAGAGTTTTCTAACCTTTAAACTGCTCTGTTGCTACCTGTTTATGTGAAAATCCTATCTTTTGATATTCTTTCTGTTTTAAGCAGCTTCATTAGTCATTTATGGACTGTACAAAAAAATATAAAATTCTAGGCTGATTCATGAATTTTTATTGTTGGCTTCAGGAGTCTGAAGTGTGATAGTCTGGAAGCCTGTATAATGCAGTGCATTCTTTGTTTCTTATGGCATTGAGAGATTTTGGAAGCTACTACAGTGTCAAAAAGAGTCTTGATCAATAATACCATGCAGAGTTTCCTTTCTGTGTTGCAAGATTTATTTTAGAAAAGAAAAAAAAAAATAACTTCATGGATTTCCTCTGTGTATATTGGTGCTTGTATAAAAAGTACTATTAAAATATGAACTGTTCTTCATGAAAGGATAGTTCTGGGTTGATGAACTCAGTGGTTATTTGAACAAGTTTGGGTTGTTTTGTTTGTTCTAACAGTGTTAATATAAAGTGATTTGTTAACTTGGTACTACATCCAAAGGGGTTTTCATCTACCAGTTCTGCTGGATTCCAGATCAAACTTTCCTTACAATATGTACATATCAGTAGGAAAGAGCTGCTGCTATTCAGTTCACTGTTTCTTTGGTGAAGGGTTCCAGTTTTATTCCTGTCTGAGAAATAAATACTGGCTTCTTGCTACTTCCCTTACTGACTACTTCTTATTTTGTGAAGGAGTTTAATAATCCCTCACACTGACTTAAACTCCTCATTTGTTCTATTGAATTTTTGGGTTTGGATGTTTTTTGGGTTTTTTCCCCCGTTTGTTTGAGATTTTCTTGGTACCAACATGTATCACTGATATAGATAAATAAGGAAAACATGACACTTCACACTTTATTGCATCTAAATGTGGTAACAGCAGGGATGAATCCCTGCCCCACGATGAAGATGCTCCATTGACATGCAGAGCTCTCAGTGTAGGCTGATTCTATCAGTTTGCAACAACCCTCTTTCTGTATTTCAGTCTTGGTTTTTTGCAAAGAGAAACTTTTCTGTCCCTTTCCAGTGAAGTTACATAGAAGGAAGAGGTTTGCAGCATTTATATTTTCCATCTAGGGGTTTTCATTGCTCGACTGTATCGACAAGAAATAATTAAAATGAGAAGTGAACAGGGGCTGGCAAGCAGTTTGTGCTGGTAGTCCTGGGTGGCTTTGGATGGGGCTTGTGTTGCTTGGACTGCTCCAGTTGTGCTCAAGACTTTCAAACCAGAAACACCCTGTGATTGTTGTGTCTGCTACGAGTGGTGGTGGTGGTCCTAAACTCACAACAGCTGGATGTTGTCACTCAGATGTAAATAACACCTTAGCTCCTCAATGTGTTGCTTGAGGTGGAAGGAGGAAGAACCAAAATTCATTCATACATTGCAAATTCATATTCATATTCAGATGCTGCAAAAATATATTATTGTGAATAACTGGGGAAAGTCTTTTTTCACCAAATTTTCTGACTCTTGGGATATTTGTTACACTGGTAAGGCACTTTTGTTCCCTCCAAATCTGCTGGAGAAAAGGCATGAAAGGCCTTGGAAAGCCTGTGTATTTCTTCTTGACTAATGCTTCTGAATTACACCAAGGGTTAAGTTAGTGTTCATTATTCTTGTGGTTTAGGAATTTTATTTTTTTCCTCAATCAGAGCCAGATTTACTGCATCTGGATGAGAGGAATTATACCTGTCTACCTTTTCCCCAAAGCTGCTAACTATAAATTATTAAATTTATTGATTATAAAATTAAAATTAATAATCAGTATAACTTATTGGAGAGTTTCCACTTGGTTTCAGTAGAACCAGGCCTGATTCTTTCTTTATATCTCTGTTGAATGTAACTTTTTATGAAACTGAGGGTTTGTTTATTGTCAGAATTACAGCACATGGTTGAGCCTAATAATACTCAGTTCAAGGAAGCACAAGTGACTTATTATAAGTATTTAGTTGATCTCTCCATCTGCTATAAATTGCCACAGATCTCTGGACCTTACTAGCTATGTGTGCCTCTTATTTTTCCTTCTTTGTGAAGATTTAGGTGTGTAATTGTCCTGCAATGTATTTGATGACATTTCTGCTAAGACTGTCAAGACTTTGGGTTTTTAAAATTATAATTGTTGTTTGCATACATCAATCTGTGTTCCTTGTAACATACAGTAATACAGCTGGAACAGATTTATTAATCAACATTTTTATAAACAAGCTAGTGTGTTTCAGCTGAGCAGATTGGAGAGAAATAGAGACAAATACTTCTTCAAGACATTTTGTCATGAAATTGTAATTAGAAACAAGGTTATTTTGATGTTTGGATTAAAAATAAATGTTGAGTTAAATTAAATAGCTGAATATTTATTTTACTGTTGTCAGCATTTTCTTTAATCTATTTTATGCTTGGAATGGCAAACTTTAATTAAATTTGCAGTTGTTTCAGCACAATTAAGAATATCCTCTCTGCAGAACTAAACATAAATCTGCATGAAAATAAGCCATCTTTGAATACAAAAGTAATAATTGAATGGATCATTTAAATTATGCTTAATACAAGGATGAAAACCCTTTCCTGTGGCATAGCAGCTGGTTTGGTATAGCTCAATGAAAATATTATGGAAGAAAATCCTTTTGCTAAGGAATTGGAGGTGTTGAGCACTGATTTGTGGATCAGGCTCCCTCCTGCTCGTTCCCAGCAATCACAGGACACGAGCCCTGGGTCTGGCTGGTGTTTCCTGCTGGAACTCAAGGCTGTGGTGATTGTAGAGGTCCTTTCTGTGTCTGCTTTGCTGCAGTACTCATCATTTGCCACACTCCTGGATTGCTTTTCATCAGTTCTCCAAGGTTTCTGACGCTGCCAAAGCTCCCATGGCTCAGCTCAGTGTACAATGAGCCACATTTCTGTCTGCAGCTCACCAGAATTTGGTCAACTCCACTGAAAAAGTCTCATTGTGCAAGGCAGCAGATCAGAAATAGAAATGCATTTGGGAAATGAGCTCAGACATCCTGGCTGGATGTCAGGCCATCCTGATTCTTCTGGGACAGTGGGAGCACAGCTCCAGGGAAACCATTGTGCCTATTGTATGCAGGGAGGGGACAGTTTTGCAGGGCTGTATCTTTTTGATTTTGCTTTGAAGATTGTCAAGGTGTGAGCAAAGAATGTGACTCTGGGAGACAGCATATCTAAGCCATTAGAGATTTCAAGAGGAAAGAATATTTCACTACTGCTTTCAATAAGGACTGTGTTAAAATGGTATTTTAAACTTTTCTCACTCTTCTGGTGGTAAAATTCACAACTTCCAAAATCTGATTTATAGTTTTGATAGGAAAATGGAAATAAGATGCTCTGTTCTTGCATTAATGGTAAAGAATGGGGCAGTGAATTTGCAGAAGAGTGAGAATTAAGGTCCTAAGAAATTCTTTTGCCATTAGGAAACTTTGGTGTTAATTTGGTATCACAGCCCTCAGCAGAATGTTGCCACTTGTCCCTGGACTCCACATGAAATGAAAATAAGCTTTATTGCAGATATTAGTGAGTTTTTGCTCAGATATCATGACCATGTTCTCCCATTGCTCTTGCCAGAGCACAATGTGCCACAGAAGAGCAAGTGAAGAAGCAGATGAGATAATTTCCCCTCTTTCCTCACGTGATGAAAACCTTGTGGATTTTTCCTATCTACAAACAAACTGTTATTTCCTTTTCCCTGCTTTCAAAGCCCTTCTGAATGTCAAGCTTCAGGATTTTTTGTACTTTATTCTCTTTTCTATTAATAAGGCATCATCTTCTGTTTTCAATACAAGATAATTATGTGTGATTTTTTTTAGCTCTTGGTTCAGAAATGTGATTAAAAACAGATTGAAGTTCAACTCTAGTTCAGAAGCATGAGCATTTATATACTCTCTAAAAAAAGAAATATTTTCCTGAATTGGGACTTCAAAGTATAATCTTTTAGCTAGAGAATTTTAATAAAACAATATGTTTAGCTTAAAAGAAATAGATTTTAACACTTCATATGGTAAGAGCAGGATGAAGAATAACCCAATCCTCTTCAGAAATGAAGGAGAAAAATAATTTTAGCTCTAAATGTCACTCCTCAAGTGGAAATAGTTGAAAAGTTTGTCTGAATACATTCAGTTTAATGTATTAAAGACAAGATTCCAATGTAGCATTAGAAGCAAAGAATCCCCAAGTTAATTCTGCTGTGTGCTGATGCCTGTCACCACTTTGCTGCTGTAATATCTATTTTTAGAGGATAATTACAGGGAATACTGACCACAGTCTACAGCAAATGAAGGACAAACAAGTGACATTCTCATCAAGCTTTCAGAGATTGCCTCTGATACTGACTTAGTCAAGTGCACTGAAAGGATCTTCAGGAATTTGTCTGCAAATTAGGAGAGTCCATGAGGGGAAGAACTCACTGAAGTCTTAAATTATGATTATGTGTTCTGCATTAGGAGATGATCTTTCCTCCAAGCAGGTGGGAACTAAATGCTCAGCTGCCAGTAAACCTCCTGGTCAGTGAAATTGATCTGTGGATTTTTGTTCTGAAAAAGTTGAAAGGTAAATAAATGCCTTGCACTATGTCTTTTTAATCACAACACTGGTTTTTACACGTGCAGGTGTTTTCAGGATAGTTTATCCTGCTTGTGGAAGTCTGGCTGTGAGGAGCATTGCCAAGGCTTGGAAACACACATAACGAAGATGAAATGAAATCTGTCACCTAACACATGGAAACAACATTTTCTCAACAAGATTATTTCATACAAAGAAATAACAAAAGACTTTTTAAACCAGCAGCAATCTGGCCAACAATATTTCATGTAGCACTCTCTATGAAGTAAGGATCTGATACAAAATTCATGCTATCACCTTTTTCCTCCAGAAATGCATGCTTCTTTAGATAAACTTGTTTTTCATGTGTATTTCTGCAGGTCCTCAGGGTAATCTTTCATCTCTCATTTGTTCATTTTGAGATGAGTCCAGAAGCAAATCATGCGTGTGCACAGTCCTGAACTTACAAGATCGTAAATAAAAGTCTGATCCTGACATGACTTTCCCATTCATCTTTATCTCTTGTCAAGAGCATGAAAGACCAATTTTTATCAGCTTTAGGGCAGCAAGAAAAAAAAATTAAGGGATTTTTAAGAGAGATCCACCCCCAAAATCTGAGCTTATTTCTTGCAAATAGTTTTTGTGATATATTTTATTCCTCTCTTAGGTGTGACAAGACTGGGTGCTTAAAAGGTCAGATATTGAGCAATTCATGGAATTGAGCTGCTCAAATTTTTTGCCTTTTCAAGGCTGTTGTTTTATTTTGAGTTGAAGTTTTAGATGGACAGAGTCTAGTAATATAATAGCTAGGGCTGTAGGATATCTTGGCATGGTGCTATTCTTTTTCATATATTTGACTTTACTTTGTAGAGCTCCACAGATAAGCAAGGCATTTAAAAGATACAAAAAACCAAGGTGCTTACCTGAGGAGATGATGTGCTTTGTAGTAAAATCTGGCAAAATGAATTTTATGACACCACCTTCTATCATGAATTGTCCCTTAGGAATGGGTATTCATGTGAATTCACAGTGTCCCACTTCTATCCAGGATTTTATCTAAATTATGTGGCAAGACATAATAGCCACCAGTCCCCTAAAATGGATGATGGGGAAAACAGAGTCTGTTTTATGGTGAGAATCAGGGACATTGATGTTTGTTTTGAAAGACTTCCCCTTTCCTTCCTGCTGAGTTTTATTCCTTTAAGTGCTTGCATTCAGTCCATCAGAGAGGTCACTGCCTCACCACTTATTAGAAGTAGCAGAGCTGTATATGGAGGATCTGCATCTATCTGCAATACTGTTTAAAAATTACTGGTGTGTTTGTGATGGGAGGTTGGGGATGCTCTCTGCCAAGGTGTTACTGGGATGGCCTACAGGATAGAGCTGGAACTGTCACAATTTCTTCCTCTGAAAAAGAAAAACTAAAAGCATAGGAACCCAGAGTACTATTTGGGTGTTTCCACTGTTTCTTTAAATCTAATAAGATAACAGTCACTTGTCACATACCAGTCCTTATGCATCCATTTCCTGTTTTTCATAAGGGATGTGTTGATTCATAAATGCAAATTCAGCCTAGTGCAGCAGTCAAAACAAATAGATCACTTTTCCTAATAAACCACATAAGACAAGTAGCTACTGCTTTTCAAGTAACTTAGTGAGTTTTTCTGTTCCATTTATACTTACAGAATTGCTGCTCAGCCTCAAGTTTAGAAGTAAGCAAAATAAATAATCCTAATTGAGATAGAAGATGGCTTTTTTTCCCTTTTTCAGAGTTGCCAGAGTTGAAAAATCAGAATTCATGTTTCAGGTTCTTGTTCAAAGCTGGTATTGAAAAAGAAGATTGTACTTTGCTGTTGTTCAGTAAAAATGAAGGCATTTAGCTTTTCAAACAAAATGTTTATTGACAGAAAAAGTATTTCTTTTCAATAGTATTGTCATTCCTATCAAGTATGAATACTGTTATTTCAGGAGGACCTAGGAGGTGTCCAGCTGAGTTTCTGAGACCCAGCAGCTTAGAAACTCAGTCTTAACATAACTGATTTTCACGTGGTTGTATTCCTACATCCCATAGTAATCCATGGGAACTGGGATCCCACTGTGCTAATGCTGTAGAAACAGGGAATAGTTGCACTATTTAAGTCAGCAGTTCCCCTAATCTATGGACAATTTATTCCATAAAGCAAAAATTCCACCTTCTGTTGTGAAACTGGCAACAATCACATCCTCCCTGTCCCTGTCCTGGGCATGGATAATGTGCAGAAATGACCCAGAAATGTCCATTGTGGGTGAAGAGTTTGTCTCCTACAGCCCACAGACAGAAAAACCAAGTGTTTAAAAGGTGTTGGGGTTTTCTCTGTTGTTTTTTAATCTCACTGGAAATAGTGTAAAAGTGGAAGCCAGTGATATTGTTTGGGGGTTTTTAGGAGATGGGGTAGTAATATTTTTATCAAAATAGGTGAAAATAAGTCTTCCTCATCAGTGCTGAATGGAAAAAGCCAAGAGGCTGTTTTTATAAACCAAAGACAAGGAAGGACAGCCTGAATAAATAACAGGGCAAGGAGTGTTGGGAGTCCTATTTGGGGACTGTGTTAGTAGCTGTTAAAGGCTGGAAAAGCTGAACAGAGCTTTAATTTGGATTGGGATCTGCCACAGTTCACCACAAACTAGACTCAACTGGTGCACCCACCTGTTTTTAACGAGTCTCTATTCTGTGCTCCTAAGAAATAATAATTCCCTTCCTCTCTACCAAAAGAATATGGACTAAAAGAATATTTTCTACATCTTTCAGGTTTGACAGGTTTTACCCTGAGCATGAGTCATTGCTCCTTCAACTACTACTCATATTGATTTCTCAAATACAAGACCTGGCTCACATCAAATACTGTGAATAAATGACTTCTGAGGAGCCAAATCACTTCATGGGTCTGACTGTCCTGTTATGTTAAAACATTTTACTGAAAATGCTGTGTATGTCTTATCTGATGCAGATATCCTCATGTTCTATAGTGAATAATTTCAGGTCTAACTTAAAGACACTTTTTTCATATGGACTGCAAATAAAACAAGATGGAATTACCTAAAGAATAATCCCCTAAGCACATACCTGCAGTCCAGTTCATGTGTTCAATACACTTAGAAAATCTATTTTAAACAATGGGCTTTTCCTGCTTTTATTTCATTTTTCATAATAGCCTCTCTCTGAAATTCAATAATAATGTATCTTACTGAGAAATGTGATATGCATTATAGCTTTCTCATTAAACTTTTAAATAAGATACCATTAGTATTGATGAATGTAATCTCAAATGGTCACTTAATCTTAAAATTGTCATTGATCACACATTCAGAATTTTGGTCTTGCAGCCAAAATAGTATATATTGCCAGTGGTCATGAATTTTATACCAATAGCAATTAACATCTTTCTTTGGCTGCAGTATTATGAATTAGATTTACAAAGTAGGGATGGCTTAGTGAGTTTCTGGTTGTTGGGTTTTTTCTTTCACATCTGCTAAAGAATCTTTTCAGATGTTTTGATATATATTGATATATATATTGAAATAGAATGGTTAAGCACAGTCTAGAAACCCAAAGTTTTCATATTTTAAAATGTTTTGGTTTTGACTATTAATAGAAGTTAAGAGGCAGAGTCCTTCCACAATATACACAGATGAGCTAGCAGGTGGTTAAACCCTAAAAATAGTTTGTTTTTATTAATATCTTTAGAAAAACTGAATCAAATGTCTTTGTAAAGGAGCCATGGTGTTTTTCACATGTTAAATGTGTCATAGGATGATAGAATGGTTTGGGTTGGAAGTGGCCCTGACAATCATCTCACTCCAGCCCCTGCCATGGCCAGGGACCTTCCCCTGGACCAGGTGCTCAGCCCCATCCAACCTGGCCTTGAGCACTTCCAGGCATGGGGCAAGGGTCTCCATAAGAATGCATTTAAATATACATATATATGCTTATATTTAAGTAAATATTGAATATTTGTTTAAAATATCCTAGCATTTGAGTAACAATGCAAAGTAGAAGCATACACAAAGCAAAAAGGGAAATACTGCTCCAGTCTTGTCCATGCTCTCAAACATCTTTTGACTGAGCTCTGTCAGTGATGCTGTCTTCAATTCAAAGCTCCCAGATGTAATCTGCAGTTCTTATTTCAGTTGTTAAATAAAATCAAGCCAAATTAGACTTTTCCCAGAGCTCTGCACTTTGAGGGGCTGCTTGGATCAAACCCTGGGTTCTGGGCTGGTCCTGCTGTGTGGAGGGAGCTCAGTTGGTGGCTGATAAACAAACATAGGTTATATTTTGGAACAGTTTCCAAGAAGGGAAAAAAATGTCAAATACCTACCCAAATGTTCAGTTTCATGAGGTTTCAAATAATATGTAAATATTCCTTAAACCATTTTCAATAATTTCATTTTATGCTTTTATTGAGTTTAGACGTGTAGTCTCCAGGCATTTCCATCTCTTTGTGTATATTACAAATCTCATCCTTTGCTGCTCCAGACACAGGAACAGAGACAGTTCTCACTGTATTGATCATATTTGTTTAGAAGAAATTCTGAAATATTTCTCTGCTGCAAAAATGAGGAAAATCAGGAAAAGGGAAAACCTTAGCTTTGACCAAAGGCCCACAATTATTTTTTGTTATGATCAAGTATCAAACAAGTTGGCCAAATCTGGAAAGCAATTATTCTAAAATGAGAGAGGGGAAAAAATAAATATGCTTTTCAATTATTCTGCATAATTCTGTCTTTGTCAGCAGTGCACATTGAATAACAATTAAATTTTGTCTAGAATAGACAGGTTGGGAAAAAACATTAACTTGGAAAAAATCATAGTGTGATGTTATGACTTGCAGCTTCTTTATAATTCCGAACAGCAGGTTCCTGGTCACAAGAATATGACACATAAAATGAAGCTGTAACTATAACATACTTAACAAATGTTTTCAGTCTTGTACAAGAGAAATTTTTTTTCTGTATTAATTCAAACTTTTTGAGCAGGGGTGAAATGTTACCCTTTTTTATTTGCTTGTTTTTCACAAGCAGAAAAATCCAAGTGTGTTGACATCTTAAAATCCTGGCACTGTTTTGGAAAATTTTAGTCACTTCAAAGAGAAGTTCGAGTATCAGTACTTGTAACAATGGCAGATGGTCCAAAACATGAGCAAACTTGTTTAAAACTGTCCCCTGGAGAATTTCTGCTCTTTCCAAATGTCTAAATCCTCCCGAAAAGGATCAAGAACCAAGAGGGTGCTCCAGAGCTCTTGGCACCCTTCAGAGAACCAGTGCAAGCACATCAGAATTTAATTTTCTTCCACAATTTTTCACTTTCCCTGCACATGAAATATCATTAACTTTATATTGGAGTAGCCATGGTTATCTAGTGGGCTCCTCAAGTGCTTATCACTTCTGAACTTGATGAAAATGCAATTAAAGTTGGTGGAACTTTTTCCATTGTCTTTCAAATGGACTTTTGGATTAGCCCTTGTCTACCTGTCACACCAATGTAATAAATTCATCTCCGCAGTGTGACAGCATCAGCCATGTGGGCAATGAATAAGGCTCAGGATTTTCAGCAGGATCTTGTAGAGGATTTATCAATGTTTTCAGCAGCTCATCTGTGCTGTGAGTTGGCCTTTAGGTCTGTAGTTTGTTTATAACTTCCTGAAGTTCAAGTCAGCTTGTTTCTCTTGGTGTTCCCTCTCTGTAGGGACAGATGTGACTCTGGCAGCTCACTACTGTCATGGTTATTTTCTGTAGCATTTTGAGTGCAAACTTGGCCCTGATGCGCTGTCAGCTCACAGTGGTTCTAATTGCCATCTTCACTGTCATCATCTTAAAGATATTTTAGAACTGTTTTCTTCCAGGGGAAAGCTTCCTGAATGTGACCTTCATCTGCTTTTTGTGGATGCTGAGACAAGAGTTGATTTAAGTTCTTGTCACAGTCAACTTTGTCTACCTTGGTTTCTTTTCCTCCCTTCCTGTGCTGTTTTATCTGACACATGTGCTATGTTTAACATGTTTAAGAGGCTGCCCAGGGGAGTGTGAGCCATTATTCATTATTCCTCTGCTTCTCCTCCCTCCTGGGGAGCTGTGTTTGGAGTGGTGCCACTCTTACTTGCATCAGCTCTTCTCTCATTGGGATTTATGCTCCAGGAGTAGAAAGTGAACCTGGCCTTTGATTCCTTCTGTGGCCTTCAGCACCTGTTCTGGCCAGGCTGTCAGGGCAGAGGAAATCAGTAACTCATGCTCAGTGCAGAGCTCACCTGAATCCAAGCCTTTCCTGGGATAATCCCTTGTCTCTCTGCTGTCCCCTGGGGATGGCTGGGTCCAAAACCGAGGTCTAACAAAGTCTGTTCAACAGCTTGAACTCCAGTTCATGCTCTGATGGAGGATTTATGAATTTGCACAGTTTATTCTTCAAAAATATCACCTTTTTCTAAACTTACCTTGGAGGAGAGGTAGGAGGAAGAGTCTATACCTAGGATTAGATTAGCCTGGTAAAAGTTTGCCTGTGGAAAAGCTGTTCTGTTTTCCCTGTCAATTAATAGCATAAGCTGTGGTACCCCTTGAACGTTTATCTGTTTATACATTTAGACTTCTGTCTCTAGTCCTTACTGTTATCATGTAGACCTTGTGTTGTAAAGGTGCACTGAGCTACTCCACAGAATATCCTGAGCTGGAAGGGACCCCTGAGGACCACAGAGTCCAAATCTAGTTTCCCTTAACCTTTGGAATTTCAGTCCTTAGGAAGATACAGAAAATTCAGCTGGCAGAAGGAACTTGGTGTCTCTCTAGCACATGATACCAGTGCCACGTTATTTTTGTCTCCCATGTCTTCTTGAGTCAGCAGCACTAACAGCAGTGGAAGTTTTAGTGCAGCAGCATAATGAAGATCTGAAAGGGCAGGGTGTTAAATGTGCTTTTAGCTCATCCAAATGTCCTTGAGGTACAGGGCAGATCATTGGAATTAATGTAACCTTTTATCTGAGGCTTCCTTCAGACACTGGACTGCATAAATAGTTTAATTTACTGTATAGGTCTCAACCCTTTGCTGTGAGGTTCATGTTTGTCATGTCTGTAGATGTTGGTCAAAGGTGAAGAGTCTTTGTTTGGAAAATGTTGTGTTTTCTTAACCTGGAATTCTACCACAGATGCTCAGGTTGCCATAATGGTGGAAGAACTTACCTGAAATCATATAAATAAACTAGTTAAATTAGCAAATTAAAGGGATATTTGTTTTAATAGGGAGTATATGACTATTTCCCAGCTAATTTTTCTGTAATCAAATCTTGTAACTTTAAATTAAATAAGGCATTTGTATGAATGTTATAGACCTTAGATCTGCCTTATTTTTGAGGCAGTTATTTTTTAAATGTACCTCAGGTTTCCATGTATATAACTATAAATATATAATATATATGTATAAAAATTTATTAAAATATTTAATACTATAAACAGCTCAATTGAAGGATTAAAAAAAGCACTTGGCTATTTTGCAGTGTGTTATTAGGCTTAATTATTCATTTTGCTAAAAGATTAGGAGCATTTGGAGTGGGTGGTTGATAAGACTTCCACACAGGAAGCTTAAAAACAATTAAGCTAATATATACACACATAACATAAAATTCTTCTATTACATTTGAAGTTTGGTTTCCAACACCTTGAGACATGTAAAAATCAGTCTTCCCCAAAAGAGCTGCGATAAAGTTGAGAAAGGAAACTCGTATATTGATACTGTTTCTCATGAGTGGAATTTCACCCTGAGTCTCAGCTGTGGTATTCATTACAGCAGCCATCTGCTTTGGCAGTGCTGTAATTTCTTTTTTCAGTATCTCAGATGAAATTAAATTCATCATACAGTGAACACTGCTAGGAAAGTAAAAATCTAAATATGAGCTTGGTATTAAAGTTATGGTAGCTCATTGCAATTTATGTCTATTTGTATAGTGTTCCAAAAATAGAAGAACATCATGAACTGTTTTGAATATTCAGAGAAAGGCTGTCTATTTGGGTGGTTTTGCTTGTATCAGTGTTCCAGTCATTCTTGCAACCTTGCAGTGAAATGGGATTTTAGAACTTGAAATTGTGACAAGCAAATGAATGGGGAAAAACACAGAATCAGCAGAGGTCACAGTGAGGAACAGATTGCTCTTCTCTCCCACTCTCTTTCCCATTACTGATATCCAGTGATATGTCATTCTGAACCCTTCCTTTGCCTCTTAATAGTCTGAGCTGGCAGGTTTTTACATTTATCCTGGTAGTTTGGTGTTATGTTCTGTCAGGAAACATTCCTAAATTCTTGCTGTGCTTTCTGTGTCTGCTTCCATGTGCACATTAAAAAATATCAAGTTAACTGAAATATCTCAGCCTTCTTTCTCTTTTTTTCCTTTTGTACTTCTCTAACTTTTCTCTTCTTGCCTCTGTTTTCTCTTCATTTAGTGTTTGTGAGACTTTAACTATGCCCTCCCAGATATAATTATGCACTCTCTTACTCATTTAATTTTCCTTCTTGTTTCCTCTCCATCCCTAAGAGAGAAAGTTCCCTTTTCAAATATGTTTCTTGATCTCAACAAATCCTCACTTAATCCATATTCTACCTACTTTATTATTTTGCCTCTTGCCAGTTAGTAATATCTGCTTTCATTATTGCTTGTCTTATATTTGATAGTTTTATAGATCAATCAGTTATGACCATCTTATGTGTGTTCCAGCCAAGAAAAATGAGAATTCACAACACAGTCTCTCTGCAGTTCCTTTTGATTTGGCTACAGAGCAAGACTGGAGCGTGCTTGGGAAGTATTAAAAGTGAGAAGATACCTGATTGCAGAACTCCTGTGCTAATTTTGCTGGTTGTATCTAAAGCTCAGAGGTGTTAAATGACCCAAACTGGATATATTGTCTGATGGAGTGCAGTTCTGTGAGCTGGGCAGATGGTCTCACTCCTGCCAAGTGCTGCTCTATGTCATGAGCTGGAAGGGGAGCCCAGTTCATTCCAATTCCTATAAAGTTCTTGCCACTGGGATGGGCTATCAAAAAAGTCTGAGGCTACAAAAAGTTCTCTTTTATAGAAATGAGCTGAAATAATATTCACAGTAAAAAATGAATGCAGTAGATGAAAAATGCTGGCAGCTAAATTTATGTCTGACAAAGTACTCCAAATGGATAGTGGATAGCATATCTATCAATCTATACATTTACTTAAATAATGGAAATGAAAGTCAGTTCCTGAGCTATATGTCTCTCAGAAATGTTTGAGACTTTTTCTTTTTAACCTTGAGGTGTTATATATGGTAGCATAATAAATTAGCATAAAATGTTATGAGCATTGAGAGTGATATATGGTCATGTGTTCTCTTACAATGCATGAAGAATAATGAGTGGTAATTGGTTCAGGACATTGATTAAAGAGCTGTGGAGATGTAGTTTACTACACAAATGGCCTATCAAATTTCATCTCTGTTGTACTTGCCACTTTATTACTCTAACCTGATAATATTTCATGAAAGTGTATATATATATATACATATATATAGAAAACTTTTGATAGTTATTTGGTCAAACTGTGGAAAAAATCCATGTTCAGAGGGGTATACTGCTAACATCTCCAAAAGAATTTTTTGTGGAAGATTTTACTGGAAGTAGGTCTTTATGTGTTATGTCTTTAATTGTTTGGGATCATGAGTGGTCACAGAAAACCTTTTTTTTTAGCCTCATTTTAGTGGTAATGTCTCACACCAAATAGGTAAGCTCATGAATTCTGCTCAGTCTGGTGTGAACAGGCTGAGTCACCAGCCCTGGAGGTATTTAAAGGTTGGGTAGATGTGTCACTTCACTTGGGACATGGTTTAGTGGCAGTGCTGGGATAATGGCTGGGCTCAGTGATCTTATTGAAACCTGAACAATTCTGTGGTTCTGTGAAACCTCATGGAAATTACACACTAATCCTTCACATAAAATAGTTTGGAAGTAATGATTTTGATATTGTTAGCTAAGGAAGATATATAAAATGCACTATAAATTAATAGATTCTCAGGGATTTATGTTTCTGACATGTTTCATTTATTTACCTGATTTTTTTCCCCTGTTTTATCCTTAAAAGACATAAATTCTAATATGCCAGAAGAAAAACGCAGTTCAACTAGAAGCTTTTATTTTGTGTCATCTTATGTTTAAAAATTGCTTCCTTAACTTAATGTTTTATTTTTTTGGGATAAAATGCTTTGCCAGATCACTTTCTGCATGCATAAGAGCAACATACTTGTCTTGAATAACTTTTGCCTTGATTTTTTTTTTCTTTGAGCAGCATATTAAATGACAACACTATGTGGGTTTGCTCTAATAACAATAATGGGCAAAACAAGAAATCATTCTTTCTCCATCATTCTTAAAAAGTTGTATGAAAGTATCTTAAGGTGGGAGACAGATTACCTTAAGGCCTTTGCACACACCTGCAGTAAATCAATTTGCCATGGAGATTGGAAAGTGAGCTGACATGGCCTTGCACAGGAGGATGCAGAAGCAGAAGTCAGGATATCTGTGCTAATGTGTCTTCCTTCTGACAGTTAATCTCCATTGGATATCTCAGACTTTTCATGACTTTTCTTTTAATTCTCTGAGCAATTTTTCTTGCCTTTGCTCAAGAAGTGAGGAAGAAGACCTTGAAAAGATCTGGGGAGATTGATGTGCTGTCTCATAAGAAGAGCTAAGATGCTTGGTTTGTTTTATAAAAGGATGAGGTAAGACAGAGCTTTATGTGCTAAAGGACGGTGTTGACATTAGAACAAAGAAATGAAAGTAAACTATAAGGTAGAAGAATAAGTCAAAGGTGATAACCTCCAGAGCAGGGCAGTTTGAGGTCACTCAAGGCAACAACCTGTGCAGTTTGAGGGGGAATCTCAAACAGTCTGTGCATGAAATTCTGGGGAAGTCTGGGGTTTGAGAGGAGTAGGATGCATTTGATAGAAAAGAGCTCTCTTAAAACCTCATTGCTCAGTACTTATGGTAGCTGTTCCAGTGTTTAAAAAACATAAAAAGACTTTGTTGAGTTTTAAAAAGTATAAGCTGATTCTTGAATAATTCAGAACCAATGTGAATATAGTGCAAAGGAGAAAAAGAGTAATGAAGGAGGACCAATTCTACACCATGAAGTAGGTGGGCCATGTGACATGTGAAAAGATCTCCATGTCTGATTACATTTGGTCCCTTCGATCTTTCAACTCCAATATATTTCTGCCTGATGACTTCCTACTTTCAAATGACTTGCATTGATTTATTTCAAGTCCTACACAAAACACTCTTGCCCATCTCTGTGGCATTCATCTATAATCTATTACCTTTCCTTTTACCATTACTGGTTTTTTTTCCTTCAAACATGTACTGTAAAATTTTTATCACCCAAAAGCATTCAGCATCAAAGTGAGTTAACAAAGAAGTGTTTGTAAGCAAACTTCTGTGATAGTAAAATAAATTTTCTGGAGCTCTGAGTGAATCCCTGCTCTGTCCCACTGTTACCACTAACAAAGATGAGGATCTCTAACTTCCTGGGAATTTCAGACAAAAAGATTTTTTTCATCTTTTCAGCTTGATTGTGTTAGTCAAGGTTTCAGTAGCTTAAATGAAACAAAAATAACAAATAACAGTGTGAAGTCTGTACTGAGGGTTTTTTTTTTCCTCTCTCTCAGATTTTGGCAGTGGGTAAAAGTGACTGTATTAGGGTGAGTTGGATCCAGTCAATAGACTCAAATGTGCAAAGATACCTAAACAGATTAAATAAGTTTGAAATCAAAGCTTACTCAGCAACACACTTTATTGTATACAGTGAAGTGTGTGTCCGTAAGGAAACACTAAAAACTGTCATCTAGATGTTATTTTGGATAAGCAGAATTTCATCTACAGATATGAGGAGAATTAGGAGTCGTCTCATCTCATTCTAAATACTTAATGACTTATAACGATTGTGTGTACCACAGTGTCTTCCCATAATGAATTCCAAAGTGGTTGAAGAATATCTTTATGTCATGGTTTTGGTGTTTGCATTCTGAGAGCTGTTCTGTTTATCTGATATTGTGGTTTCTCATACTGGTTTGTATCTGATCTCTGCTTTGGAATGAAGTGAAGGAATCAGTTGCTGGGACAGCACAGCTGTGAGTGCTGACATTGGGTGTGGATGAGAGCAGTGAGGGTGCCCTGCTCAGGCAGGGAGTGCAGCAGCAATGCAAAGGGACCATGGCAAGGTCTGTGCTCTCTCTGGTCACCAAGGCTGAGCTGCATGGCTGATCCACTCTGCTGCTCCTTGGGGCGAGTGAGTGGCTGCACTCGGCAGCAGGGCTGTGTCTGTGCTGGGCAGAGCCTTGTGCTGGGCACTGGGAGCTCTGGGAGCTCTGGGAGCACTGGGAGCACTGGGAGCACTGGGAGCACTGGGAGCACTGGGAGCACTGGGAGGGGCAGAGTCCTGGCCACGCTGGCCCCTGCTGAGAGGGTCACAGCTGCTGGGATGTCACCCCAAAGGGCTGCCCTGCACTGTGCCCCTGCCTAATTCCCCTGCTCCTCTCTCCTGTATTGTCAGGAATTACTGCAGCTTCCAGCAGGTGTTATTGCAAAGTGCTGTAAGATTGAACAGCGTATATTTATTTTTTTTTTTCCTCTTTTCATTTTCTATTTGTTGCTTAAACACGATGTCTCTGGTTCCACATATGGCAACTAAAATTTGGAGTGACACAGTAATTTTAACAGTATAAGATTTTCTTAATGCACTGATGCACAGTGTCTGTTTTGCCTTTTGTTCACTTGCCTTGGAGTAGCAAATGTAAAATTCTAGAGGACAATATTTTGTATTGATTTTGCTTATAGAATCAATAAATAAAAATAGCTTGGCACAAGAGGGAATTCAATTACAATCTTCATGAAAATTTTTGGAAGACATAATTAAACCTTAAAATGAAGTAATATATATAAGTAATCACACAGTGTTGACTACATCTTTATGAATGACAAGCTCATGGTATAAAGTACTCCCTTAGTCCTGAAGGTCTATTTTTATTTGTGACTCTCTCCCAGTTCTCATGGGCATAGCCCATAAAAATGATGTATATTGTTTAGAGAGGTGTCAACAAGGCACAATCTTTCAGAGAAGCCCTAAAATATGCTCTTCATTTCTCTTCTGCTTGTCTGCAGCTTAGTCTTCTTCTGATTATACTCCCCAGCTCTTACTGATTCAGTGGATGCAGTAAGAATTGTCACCGGGTTTTGCTCCAGCTGCTCTGTGGCATTTGGTTCAAGAAAAGCCAACATTAAATAGGCTAAAAAAACTGTACTATGCATAGTACTCTGGCAAAAATTAAGATCTAAAGATCTAGACCAGCATAAGTGCAGTCAGGATTAGGTAAAGATGATTATAGCTGGAACAGCTGACTCACTCTGAAGCTTTTGGGGCTCTTTTGGCCAATGTAGTAAACTTTGGAAAGTTAATTACATTACAAAATCACCTGCAGATTTTTGTCCATTTATACATCTTCTCAACACTCAAATATTACTCATTACATGTCTGTAACAGCTGCTTACACATTTCTCAGTTCCATATAACAGATGAAGCAAAAAGATTTTGTTACTTTTGAATGTTCTCCTGTCTCTTGAAAGTGTGGAGGACCAATAATCATATGTAAGGGCTGGAAGAATTTAGGGAGTACAGAATAAAAAATTAGGATCTTTATGTATCTGGGGAACATGCTTGAAGAATTATTCTAAACCAATAAAATTGCATGTCTCTTATAAATAATTACGTAAATTAAATAAGTTGGTACAGTATATAAATCAGGAATTTGCATTTGTTTGGAGATTATATGATATCCTGAAGTGTGCAACCTATGATCTTTATGATTTCACAGTCAGGCTTCCTGAGAACTCCTTTATACCAAGAAAGAAATACTGTGTAATTACAACTGCAGAAGTTCATGTAGGTAACACCAGTTTATTGTTTGTCTGATTTATTTCAGGTTTTCCTGAAGTTCAAGTCAGTGCACAGAGCTAAAATAAAACCCTTTTCAAACTCAAAACTAGGTTTTGGGTAGGATGTGAGGGGGGAGGACTTTACCTGTGTTTACTGTGTCTCCCTCTACCCCCAAGGGGGAGTTCTGAGTGAATCATCAGTGAGCACAAGAGGAACCTATAAGGTTTTCCCTGTGGTTTTGGGATTATTTCCATTGTGTTGCTACAAAGCAGAGTCACACCAAATCCCCCTTCTGTAGTTGAAAACTTGATTTATATTTCTTTTAGCTCTAACCAACATACTGGGACCCTGGTATTTGAAATGTGCTCATCATTTGCAGCAGGAATTAATTTTTTCTCCTTCCTTTCCTTATGTAAGTTATTAGACTGATTCATACTTAAAAAGCTTTATGTAGGTTCTCATTTTATTCCTGATTGAAGAATAATTTATCAAGTCCCTGCACATAGGAATCTCCCCTTTGGGAATCCAGCTGTTTGGACAGAAAAGGAGAAAAAGTGAAAATATTGCAGCTTCACCCAGCTGTCCACTTTACAGTGTTTTATTGTCTGCAAAGAGCAGGGTGCTGAAACAGGCAGATAGGGGATGAAAATATGAAGAACAATTTCAGTGATTCAGCACTTCACTTTTTTTGCAGTATCAGGCACAGCATTGCCCACCTTACAAACCAAGCACAATAATTAGACCCACAGAGATCTTAGCCATGACTGTTCAGAATATATAAAGCTGTCAGAGATCCCAGTCATTCAGGAACACACTGCTAATGCTTATTCAGCCACAAAATAATGGAAAATGTAAAAAGCAATTCCAAGAGTCATAAATTAAAAATCAAGACAAGAAACCATGAAGTTCTCTTATGTTGCAATCTTTCACTTAAAATATTGTCCTAATAGTGCATTTAATGAAAATAAGAGCATTTTAAAAGGAATCCATAAACAAAATGTAAGTTGGATTTAGTATAATTAATTTTATTTTTTCCTTTTCTCTAAAAAAAAAACAAAACCAAAAAAACTCCAAAACAAAACCAGAACAAAACGAAACAAACCCTTAAATCTTAAGTCTTGTTTAGAATGTCCCCTGTGATGATATCTTGAAATTTTATTTTTGCTCTGCAGATGGAAGTAGTCAAGCTGAGTGTATGGATTTGAAAACATCTTCATTTGGAAATTGTAACTAAGTGTTGGTTGAAGATTATGGTTGTGGAAGGATGGATAGAACTCCCAAATTTATGTGAAACTTAAAGCTTCTAATTATTCCTGAATGGGAAAATAGGGAAGTATTTATAGTAAACCTATTTCTGAATGGTATTTCTCCTCCCAGAAATCGTGTTACCTTTGTGTCCTGTTACAGTTTTCCTCCTTTGATTTATGTGGTATTTTTCTTAGATTGTTAAAATCTTACCTTTAAATAACAAGACAAACAGAAGATATTTGAGAAGTATCTTCAGCCTTATTGAGTTGTTCTGAATGAAAATGGTGTGTTGAAGGAATATTCAGAATGGGAGTTTGGCAGCTTTTGTGTTTCCTTTGACTATTAAACCAAACTAGTTGGTGAGGGAGGGCCCCACTCCATCATGTGAGAATTCCATGGTTGAGTTCCTGTGAGCACAGCAAACACTGCTCTGGAGCCCTCTGCTTCTTTCCCCCTGATCCCAGAGAAATGTGTACTGCAGAGGATAATGCAGAAGAAGCCCTTAAAGGTGGTTGATAAACACCAAAATTAGAAGAAAGAAGAACACACAATTAAATGTACTGGTTTGTTTTTAAACCAGTACAGACCAATTGCACCTTTATGTCTGTGGTACTTGCACAGATATTTGTCCAACAGAATGCACGTGTTGCTATGGCAATCATTTTGTTTGTCAAATGCTAAGTCAACTCTAAAAAAAAAGAGCCTTTTTCTTTTTTTCTTTTTTTTTTTTTTTCTTCTGTTGTGCCTAGCATCTCCAGCCCACACACAGCTGCTCTAAAATAGCTCAAAGTCCTGTGGCAGGGAGGCTCTGCAGTCTGGCAGGAGCGTGGCTGCTGTTGGAGGCTGTGCCTGCCGGGGCACAGGGAGCATCCCCTGCTCCCACACTCTGCTCCCCCTGTGCCACTTCCCTGCCTGCTTTCCCAGGGCACAGCCCAGCATCCCTTCCACCCCTGTGGGAGAATTCACTTTTCTTGCAGCCCTAGTGGAAAGGGTGTTCTACCCTGTGGGGCACACAGGCTACAGAAGCAGCACAGCTTTGGGAATTTTGGGTCAGGGATGGAAGTGTCGTCCTTTGAGAGCTCTGACTGCCTGGTTCTGCTGTTGGCAGGCTGGGCTGGGTGTTCAGGTTGATGCAGTCCTTACACTCCATTTCAGAGGGGGAGAAACCCTGATCAGATCTGTTCACCCATAGCTCTTACTGACATCATCTCTCCTGGGAGAATGACTCAGTGGAAAATGATGAAAACTAATGCTTTTTTTTTTTTGAAATTTCCTCAGAACCTGTGCATACCAGTGGCTGGGATTCTTTTCCCCTCCTCTCCAGCAAACAGTTTGCAGGGACATACCTGACAAATGCTGTCTGTAGAAAAGATCTATTTTTTTCAAATAAAATGCTACAACTCCATTTTCATGACTATTCCCTTAAATTTTCAGCCGTGAACAATATGTTTATATAACCTGTGACAATACATGGAGAGGAAAACATTTTGACTGCTTGTAAGAACTCCTGGTGGACATCTACCAGTGACAGCACAGGTTTTGTCTTTTTGAAGTTCATGCGTTTGAGGTCACTTCTTTGCCATCACAGCCATTTTGAGATATGTGAGGGTGATGGTATTTTAAGAAGAATAATTAGGAAGCTGCAGCATAAATCCCTTATATGGATTCTGCACTTAAGGGATCATGTCCAGAATCCTCCTTAATTTGGTGACTGCCCAGAAAACACCTGAGTGCTGTTGCTCCCTTTAAATAATGGCAGCAATGTCAGCACTTACTTGGGTGGATGACCTTTTTTTGACAATTCTATGTCTATGACTGTAACCATAATTTCACAACTTGATTCTGAAATCTTTGGGATGTGAAAGTTTTGTCTTGCATAGAGGAAAGATCCTGACAAGAAGTGCATTGACTGCAAAAGGTGGAGTTCATGTCTCAGATTTGACAGAAGCACTGCATCTTTTGTGTGGGGGTTATACGGTTGTTTGGGCAAGAATTCACATTCAGATATCTTGAACTTTTTAGGCATCTTATAAAGATAACTTTAAGTTGTAATTTTTAGAGGAAGATGCCTTGGTTACTCTGAAGACACAATTGATGTGTAGGTTGATAAAAAGAAAAGATAAATACATTTATACAATATGTATGAGAAGCAAACAAAACTCTATTGCACAAAAATAAATTGTCTCTGTTTTGCTGCATCCTCCCTTAATTGAACTGTTCTGGAAGCTGAATTTGGAGAAGCATATTTTGTGTTGTGCTCTAAAAAAGAAATGCAGATATTCTGATTGGCAAAGGAAACTTCATGCAATCTGTGCACTCTCAGCCTTATAATGCCCATTAATGTCAGTATGTCCACTTTTAATGGACCATTATAATCTCCACTAATGTCAGTATTGCAAGACAAAGAAACTGGAAGAGGTGAGAGTTTTGCTCTAGTTGGACTTTGGCCTGTGCCTACTGAAATCCTGACCCTACTCAAGCAAAATTCCATATACTTCAGCAAGGTGATCATTTGACTTTTTGAATTTTGGATATGAAGGCTGGTGTAATTTGTACCTAGGATTTTAGAAGGGGTGAGAAACTCAACACCACCTCATCAGGCCCTGTGTGATTGATTTTACTGGATGGAGTTCCAGCTACCATGGTCACACATGGTCTGTTCCTGTTGCCAGCCTTGACCTGACACGTTTGTGTTGAGAGGGAAGCTGCTGTGGGCTGCTGGCTGCCCAGGACAGTGGAAGAGCCTTTATGGTGGCTGATTTTTAAGGTTTCTGATTCTGGCTTTGATAAGATTAACAAAAAAACTCCTTCAGGACCAAAGCAAGGATGGGTCAAGGATTTGATGATGTTAGGCAGGGCACTGAAGAGATCTCTGTGTTTTTACCCAAGCAAAATTTTTAAATTTATATGCTAATAATAGCATTTTTCTGTGTGTTACTCTCAGATCTTGTTTTGTTGTTGCTTTGCAGTTTCATTGTGGGTTTGTTTTGTACTTAACATAACTGGCAGAATTTCAAATGTCATCCAGGAGGTGTTGGCAGACAAGCTATTAGCTGGGAAGTTGCAGAGTCTGAATGCACATACATACATACATAAACAAACAGAGGCTGGAAGAAGAAGGATGTCAGTGGAAAAGGATGGGTGCAGTGGGTTTTAACTGTTTGTGTGCATGCAGCTTGCACTTGGTAAAGATTTCAAGCTGGCAAAGCCCTTAGTCCTGTCATCACTATTCCCTACTATGATCATCAACCTCTCAACACAGCAGTGCAGGAAAGATTTTTACCTTTATGTGCTAAACTGAATTATGGACACTTAGACCCTGCTTATATGTAGTTATTATTTGCATTGTTATATGTAATATCTGTAGGTGTAATGGAAGGGAACACATTCCACATTGCTCAAGTGTTGTGTGCAGAGCACCTCTGAACTGGGTAGAAGGACTGGGGAAAATTCATTAGCAAAATATTATATATTTTACCACATAATTAGTGTACCAGTCTTACAGATTTGTGACTTGGTTCAAAGCTCTCCACTGCAGGAAACCAATGTGTATTGGCAAATAAAAATGACAAAGAGAGAATCCATTCTGCATTTCACTGGTCAGTTGTCTGTATTTATTTAATGCTCATCTAGGCAAGTTAGGGTTTTTTTAGATCAAAAATTGTTCATATCTCGTATTTCTTTTTTAAATCACTGCCTGCATAATCTGCTGTGGATAGTGTACTCTGGTTTTCAGGCTAAAATATGGTACAAATGCTTTTGACTTGAGCAGATATGATTATTCTCAATATTTTATCTAGTTCCACACTATCTCTGACATCTGGGATCATTTCAGTGCTTGACTACTTAGTCTCTAAGCATTTAAGAAATAATGTGATTAAGAACTGGTTCCTGATTCCATTGGCTTCATTGACTGGATTCAGGGGTTATGGATCAGGCGTTTCAAATGCAACATACAAGAGTGAAATAAAGACTTCAAACCCATTATTTATATATTTATACTCAGTTGATTGGAATCATTCTAAGTCTAAATGTTCTTGAGGGGAAGCTCAATAGACATTGGAGAATTGAGGAAAGTCAAAGAGGAATAGCTACCAAACCTGCTAACTGCTGCCATATCAGGTTTGGGTTGGTCTGTGATACTCAATCTGCTGTGAAAACATTTAGAGACAGCTTGCAGGTTATAAATTGCTGTAAGAGGTGAAATTAATTAATTTTAAGTGGCAGTGGCACTGTTTATATTCTTTCTCCCAGTGATAGCAAAGCTTGGAGGGCTGTTGGATTCCTAAATTCCAGCCAAGCCACATCATCCATGCTCTGCTGTGTGGGAGTTCTGGAGAGAGCAGGTGCTGTGAGTGCTGCCAGGTAGAGGATTTGTGAGTCCACATTTCCCATGCATTGGAGACTTGTCTCACATAACAATGAGTTATTGAAGAGCTTGTGTACTAGAATAATGCAGGTAGTTGTAGCAGAAAAATTCTATTAAATGTTTTTCATCAGAAGTTCGTTCACAAGGCAGTTGTTGCTTTCATTTCCAGGCTACCAGAATCTTATTACAGAACAAAGAATCTTAAATGAAATCTTAATTTGAAAATCCTCAGCTTATCAACCAGCAATAAGTTCAGGTCAGCAGAGTTAAAATTCTAGAGATATTTTGCCAGAACTAGAAATGAAAAAATAGTGCTCCATGCAACTTTTTTTAAAGTTAGCTGTGCAACAGAAACAGCATTTAATGCTCAATATGTACAAACTTTAAACCACAATAAAGTTTTATAATGAAAATCTTGCATCAGGTGATATATCAGGTTCTGTGAGGGATCTGTTCTCACTCTCAAAAGCAGGTGTTGACAAAATGGAATAAATACATACAATTAATCAAGATATCTGGGTGCTACTCTTCCTTTTAATCAACAGTGGTCTTTGGTATAAGTAAATTTTGATTATTTGTTTCAAAATCAGATTATTTGCAACTGAACAAAATTAAAATCAAAGCTGATAATGTGTAAATGATTGTCAATCTTACCAGACTGAACATCACATGTGTATTTGCTGAATATATATAAGTTCAAGTAAGTCTGCCTTGGTGAAGATTTACTGAATCCTGCTTTATAACCTGGGCAGGTGAGAGCCTTGCTGCAGGGCTGCTCTGAAGAAAAATGTGAGATTCATCTGCCCTGTGTGTTGACTATTTCTCCCTTCTGAGAAGGCTGAAAGCTCAGGCTTCCCTTACTGAACCTCTCCAGGCTCTCAGTTCCACAGGATTTCAGGGTTTTCCTGAAGGAAGACAGTTTTGCAGGATACCTCTTAAGGATTTTGCCTGGATGCATATCATGTTCTGCATTAGACTGTTTGCAACATTTTAGCTGCAAATGCATCTTTGCAGTATTTAAAGCTGAAAATGAATCTGTCTACCTGGACCATTTTGTGAATTCCCCAGGGAAAGTGGGTTATCTTTTTCACACAATGACTTAGTAATTCTGTGCAATTCCATCTAAATCCAAAACAGTACACCTGAGAAATAATTATACTTCTCATTATTGGTAATGGCTTTTCATCATGTGTCAGTCTTCTTTTTTTTCCTGCCACCTTTTTATTTGCATATTTCTGTGATACTGTGGTCTTTTGTTTCCTTTCTTCCTTTTTTTCCTCTGATATAGTTGGCTACAAACAATGACAATTTTAATGAAATGTTTTATAGTAATTCCACCTGTTTTATTTTTCCTGATGGAATTAAAAAGCTTGCCAAAATGATCAATGTTTCACTTTTTTAGACTGGTTTCTTAAAATAATGAAGTTTCTGGGGCATGACCATCAGTTATTCCTCTTCTCCCATATCCCATCAAAATGTTAATATTTCTTATGCAGAAACAGAATTTGGAGCAGTAGAGGCGTAAATGTTACAGAGGTTTCTCAAGTTTTCCTGTGCTTGTCTTTGCATTTTTACCCAGGGATCCAAATTACTGTGTGATGGATAATTCTGGGGGTCCCAAACCAACCCTTTACTGTACTTGTCTGCCCTGGCATTCCTGATCCATGAGAGTTTGTAGGTTCTGCATCCCCCTTGGCTGTGTCCATCCTCTCCAAGCCCTCACCTTCCCATGCTGTTTCCAGGGTGCTCCTCCCTGTCTGTGTGGCATTGCCAAGCCACACTGCTGATGGCTTCATGAATCCTGGCACCAGCAGTGATGAGAGGCCATTAGGTACTTACAGCATTTCCATTCAGTGCTCCCAGCAATCCAGCCCTTTGTGCTCCTGCCTGTTTCTCACAGGGTTTCCTTTCAAGCACTGTTTTATATTGATTGATCTCAGCTTTCTCACCATCTGCTGCTGAATCAATTCCCTGTTTCTTTCTTTCACTGTAGCATCTTACCTGTATTTTGTCCTAGACCAACCCATTTGAATTGCACTCATGTATTTCTTAGGAGCTGTGCCCAAGGCAGATGCTACTTAGTGAGGCAGAATTGATTCAACTTCAGTCAAGGAAGTGATGGGGCTTATTTAATGTCATATCTCTGATATAAATTGCAGCATTGGCAAGCTACAGAATGTCATGTTATTCTGCAGTGGGCAGAGGGGCTCAATATTTAGATTTTTTCCTTAGTGAACTGAAATTTTACCTGGGTTATGCCTGCCTTGCCTTTGCTGTCCAGAATGAAAAAAGACCAAGTCCCCCTGACAGAGTTACTGCTAAGAAAAATTACATATTTAACCAAAAACCCTTGACTGGTAAGCCAGGAAACTGAATTTTTGTTTGTGTTCTAGGATACAAGAGGTTGTAAATGTTTACAGTTTTCTAAATACCTCTCGGGTTTTATGCATACTATTTTATAGTTTCTTGAATTAACCCTGCAAGTTCATCAACCTTGCATTCTCTGCCTGGTTTTGTGTGGGTTAAGCAGCCAGTGTTGCCAGGAATGTGAATTAGAAGTTCTGTCCTGTAGTAAAGACTGTGATCTCTTTGATTAATGTGGATAGTTCAGGTTACTAACAATAAATGCAACTACAAATTAATAAAAAAGTTTCATTTATTTGTAAATTCCTATTAAGATGTGCAATGCTTTACAAAACATTTACATTGCTAAGTCCTAAGAGCAAGGACCTTTGGGTAAGTGTTTTAGAGGCATTGAATACACATAAACCAAATTATGTTCTGTTACATTATTATGCCTTGTCTTTAGGCATAATTTCCTATAATAAAAGCATGTACCTTGTTATTCTTAAATGCAGGTTAGAATGTACATGGATGAATTGGCTTCTAGAGACAGTCAAAGTGAATTAAAGATATAACTCTGTGAATTTTAATAGTAATTTTGTACAAGTTCTGTACTCATTATTCTTTATGAGCTTTATGCAGTTAGGCATTTCTACCTGTCTCTTTTCATTCTTTCTATATATTTATGTATTTTTAATGTCTTTTGGTTTAACTGCTTCAAATAATCTGTTTCATCATCACCTGTTATGGAAAAAGAATGTATGCTTAATTGAACTTAAATTATTTTAAGAGTCTACAGCTTATAACCATCATCTACTAAGACAGAATTTCCAACTTGTAGGAGTTAGTAACTTTGAAGTCGACATTTCTTTTCCCCAGTAATGATTGTAAGTGCAGATTCTGCACAAATGGCATATTACATGCAGTGAAAGTTTAATTATAAGGGCAAACTTAATGGAATATTTCTGTTTGATGAATAACAAAGAACACCACGTTTGATTTCAGACAGGCCAAAGAGAGGTTGTTGAAATACTGCAGGCAGTGAGTTAAATGTGCAGTGCTAAGGTGGGACTTGTTTCAGTGGAATCTCCAGGCTGAGCATGGGCTGTGGCCTCTCTGCTTTGGTTTCTGTGTGTGGATTCCAGAGCAGCCCAAGGCAGAGCAGGCACAGGTCACAAAGCTTTTACACAAACTCCCAGCTGGTTGGCAATAGATGATCTCCAGTTTAGTGAGTGCAGCATCCCTGCTTGAAGGAGCAGTGCCACAGCTTTGTGTGAGAGCAGGCTGGCATGGGGGAAAGGAGGAGAGTTGTGCTTTCCTCACAGTGCCTGGAGGATAAATAACCCAACAGTTTTAAAGTCAGTGGGCACTGTTCACATCTTATGTAAAATAATTTGAATCCCAAATGGCCACAGAGAGCTCAGTAAAATCACCCAACAAGGAAGCAGCAACAAGAAACAAGCAGATGAACAAAATTGGGATTTTTTTTTTTTTTTTTAGTATATCAAAATTTCAGCTTTTAAAATTTATTTAAAATTAAAGACACTTAAAGCATGTCATTTTTCTCTCTTGTGATTATGGATTACTGCAACCTGCACATGCCCTTTTTTGCCACCATGACATCTCCTTGCTGAGCTTTCTAACCACTAAATTATTAACTTCAGAGAAAGCTTGATCTGCTGCCAGAGACATGTACTTTTTCTGGGCAGGCTGTTTATGACATGTGGCTCCCAGATATTTATCATATCACTCAGCAAACAGTTCTTCCTGAACACACCCATTTAGTGAATGCACAGGATATTTTTTTTTTTGCTGGCAAAGTTACTTTACCAAATTTTTTTGGGTGCCCAGGGACTAAAATACAAAGCACTACTGAAAATTCAAATTAGTTTTGTCTGTAAAATGATGCCTGTTAGTTACTTTGCTAAACAAGAAGCTTAAAAGAAAACTTTTTTGGCACAAAGCAGCTGTAATGGGAAGTTACCCATGTCAGGCTTCACATGTTGTATAAGACATGCATCTCCAAAAACTCCTGTGTTTTACATCACTGATGGGATGCTGTTTCAATAACTAAGATATCCTAAGAATTAAGAAATACTCCTGATTAAACAAACCCACTTTTCAGTGCTTTGGTTTTCCATGGAGTTTTTTGTCAGTGAAGTTATCAAACTTTTTACTTAGGGCAGAACCTCACACAGTCACAGATGTAGATGTGGTGTGATGGGATTGCATCTTATACCCAGCACCTGCATGATCCTTTTTTTCCTTTTTTTCCCCTCAAAAAATGTTCTGTGATGCACCAAAAAAAGAGTGGGGTTCAGTTTCTAGCACTAAAAGATATGAGAGGGACAGAAGAAAATGGTTTTGATTTTCAGGGTGTTATTGAGCTTCATAGGCAGGTGCTTGTAAATGGATACTAGTTTTCCTACAAATTTAAGAATTTCTGGAAATAATCGTATGTAGCTGAGCATTAGCACTGCTTGATATTCTGATAAATGAAACTGCCCTCATGATGATGCTTTTGAATCTACACCATAGGGGATTTGGAATTACTGGCGTATCTGCACTGTATCTAACCCATAGTTTTTTGCTGGAAAATTTGAAATAAGCCTCACAATTCATCTGAAATGTATGCCAGGGCTCCCAGTGCATAACAATAGCCTGATGGAGCTGTATGTGAAGGAGGAGAAGCTTCTGAACTTTTCAATAGGGGGTTGAATGTACATTATGGCAAATAGATCATTTTAAATTAGTGTTCAGCACATTTAGGATAGAGTGTATTTTTTCTTCTGTATAAATTGCCTCTGAACACAATTCAGAAACCCAATCTTAGGCTTAGCAATGAACATTTCAAAAAAGTAAATTAATATCTTCATGCAGAAGAAATATGGTTTATTATAGAATCACCTGCAATTGCCACTATAATTATGGCTTTGTCAGTATTTCTGTGAAAACTATTTATTAGGAGTTTTGGAAAAATGCTCTTTCAGAATGAGCTGTAATGGAGTGTGCAGCTTTGCAGGCAACATCTGAGCCTGGGCTGTGTCCTGAACAGGCAAATTTGACTTTTCTCCTGCAAAAGGCCACACAAAAGTTGTTGGGAGATTCTCAGAGATGCTGACTTTTCTCTTTAAGTGGCTTTTTCAATATCTTGAGCAGGAAATCATGGTGCTTAGGATGCCTGTGGCAGAGGTGTGTCCTTGCTGACAGCATCAGTGTGGGTCATGCCCCTTCCTGCAGTGCCAGGGCAGAGGGGAATTGGCCTCTCCCCATGGGCTTGGCAGTCCTGGCTGAATGGTTGGACTTGGGCACCCTTTATCAACCTAAGTGATTTGGTGGTCCTGTGATTTCTTTGCTTTTCTTACAATAAAGGTGGCAAATTTGCAATTAGCCACTGTATCCACTAGCACAGCAAAGATAAGTAATTCAGTTTCAAGATTTTCCTCAACATTGCTACACATAGGTTAAAATGGTAGTACTTGATGCTCTAAATTACAAAAATAAATTTAATTCAGATTTCAAGGTTAATTATTAGCTCAAGAGACCTATAGAAGTTTGTCAGGAAATTTTAATATATTAAGAGGATGCTATTTTACCATGTTGTCTTTCTGCTTCAAAATGGTGATTTGAACTTTTATCTCTTCTTTAGCTGGTAATCTTGACTCTGTTTTTTGAAACAGCTTTGTGGTTCTGAAAAAGTTCTTCTGAAACTAATAGAATGAGAAGTGGAAATGAGATGGAAAGCCAGACCTACTCAAAGAAAGGTAGTGGAAGTGTTAACCAACCCATAATTAGTGTGAGAACACTGATGTCTCACAATATTCTTGGAATGTGAACTAAATTAAAAGCAAGGAAAAAAAAGTTAGAAATTTGAGAAAAACCAGTGATCCTCACTTGTTTATTCTGAAATCAAGCAAGCAAATTTTAGTGAGCCAAGGATGTTTTTCAGGATAAATATAGGTACAGATCCTGGGGGCAGGTGTTTAGGGCAGGGAGAAAGTTCCTCTTATCCTACTTTTGTGAGCTTTGTTTCAGGAAGTGAAGAAAGAAGAATTAAAATTCTTGCACCCCTCCAACAGAGATATTATGTGTCAGATAGCTCGATGAAGCACTTCTTCCATTCCAGAAATGTAAAGTTATGAAACATTCACAAGTACAATTTTCCTCCTCAGCTGGTAATACCATGTGAGTGTTACCAAAAAGGGTTTTAATGAGTGATTAAAAATGGGCATAATTTACTTTCTAAAAGTGCTACTCACTCTCTCACAATTAGCAGCATGTGTTTATAAATTAGCAGAGCTTAATCAGATCAGGAGGAAAGGATTTTAACTCAAAAGAAAGGAGGTCCCAGGGGTGATTTTTCCAAGCAGATGTGAACATATATTCTCATTTTAAGGATTACCTATGCAAGGCAGAATTCACTGATGCTGTAACCCTGGCTGTGGAATGAAGATGGGCATGTTCTAGATTCTGAGATTTTGACTGGGACTTGGTGGTTTTCTTAAATGGTTGTTCAAAATCTTACAGAAATTAGGGACATGATGTGTCAGCCATGGAGTGATGTCTGCCATTAGCATGAGGTTGGCAAGAGCTCATGATTAAAATGGTCATTTTTGGCCTTCAAAATAGAAAACATGTGATACTGTTCTCTGTATTCATAATTGGTACAGAAACTCTGATTTCTGAGCTCTATTTAATCTTCAAAAATACCAAAAACTGGATAATTTTTTCCAGTTCTGTTGATTGCCTGTGAAGAGCTGTGTTTTCTATCCCCCTAGTAGTATGCCTTGAGATCACAAATAATCAGTTTTTACAGTTTATCATTACCTCTAATCCTTAAATTACACTCACATTCTAACTAAAATCATTGCAAGTGGATTTCATTAATTCGGTAGGGCATAGCTTTAAAAAAATTAGAATTGCAAGTCATGAAAGAAGCACTTGGGAGGGAAAATATGTCCTGGAAATGGCCAGGGCTACTTCCCCATTCTGTATATCTTAAGGAGTGAGTTTATTCTGTGGTAATGCCAGCTAAATAAGCAGCATTAGTAGTTAATTAAGAGACTATTAAATATGCACAAGGCTGCTGTAACCTGAATTTTTAACAGAGTGAATGGAATACAGAAAATGTTGGTTGAAAATATACCATGAAAATTTCTAGAGGCAATCCTTCAGGGTTTAATACTTTGCATTGTCTTTTGTAATGGATTAAATAAAGACTGATAGCACATCTGAATAGCAGCATTTTATACTCATTTTAGGAGGGAGTGGTTTTAGTAACCCAACCCTTACTTACAATGGGATGAGAATATGTTATAAATATAGCTTTAATTTCTGCATGCTTCAGTCATCTTCAAATTCATTTAAAATAATGCAGCAGTGCCATAATCCCACAGTGTGTGTCACAGTAACCACAAACCAGGGCAAGAGATATAGCAAAGCATCTGAAGCATCTGAAGAGTGGAAGACAGAATTGCAAAAATATAGCAATGTTTTTAGAAAACATTTTAAATATAGCCAAATAATTTTTAAATAAAAAATTAATGAATTTAAAATTTTTGTTTTCTTTACAGATTCTGGGTAATTTTAAGAGTGAAAGTGAATAATCTCATGCATGAAAGCGCAATAAATTCGTAGTAGTAGTAAAAAGAGAAAAAAAAATAAAATAATTTAATATATGCTGCTGCTTTTCCCCATTCCTGCTTCAGGGAAGAGTCAGGCCACCCCTGACAGGAGATTTGTAGTAGAAGTGTGTAATTCCCTTCTTACAGGCATCCATTGTTACATTTGAGATATTTCATTTCTTAACAAAGACAAAGAATCATCTTAGGCCCTGTTATCATGGTAATGCTTTAAAGCATAGAATGACATTTGTGGTTTTTGCATATTCCTTTCATCTTCTGCAGAATATTCTGTAGGATTGAGTAGCTGTGGCAATTCCACATCTTCCTCTTTGATTTCCTAGGATAGAGGGAATTTGCAGAGGCCGATACAATGGTTGGTTTAGTGAGTGTGATGTCATTGGAGATGAAGCCTCAACTCCAATTTCTCTGGGTTTGCTAATCACCTTTAGAAGATGGAACATTAGACATGTTCAGTTTTCCGACTTTTCTTCCTTTTATAACTGTTTATATCATTATTTTCAGATGTGCCCAAAATACAATGGAAGCTTTTAAAAAGAAATCAAACTCCTGCAGTAAAAGCAGTCCCCAGTTTGTACCAGTGAGGGGCTGCAGAACACGTGGGGGAGCATGCAGACACAAATGTGGGGAGCTCTGCTCTCTCCACATTATCCTTTCCTTGACAAGACATTGAGAAACACAATTTATTTTTTTCCTCTGTGGAAAAAGAATGGATGAGTTTCTCCCTGCAGCCTAGGCAGATTTGGGATCTCATTTTGTGAGGCTCAGAGCAGAGGTGTGCAGGGCTTGAGGTACCCAAGGAGCCAGAGCTGCTGCAGGTGCTGTCAGAAGTCTCTGCTGCTGTGCCACAGGCTGCAGCAAATTTCCCTGGGTTTGTTCTCAGAATTGGCAGAACTGCTTTTCTTCAATAATCAGGGAAATTATTCCATGTGTTTTGCTGGAAGGGCCCTGTACTGAAACAAAGGTCAATGAAAATACCAATGGTTCAAGGTCTGTCAGTCCTAAGCATGTAAAGCAGTGTTCCAAAAGTTACCAGCAAACTGTAGCTGCAGGCAAATATTCTATAAAGCAACTTCTATACCTCTGTAAAATATTTGTGTGTTTGAAGTGAGGTTGTCCTTCATAATGAAGAGTAAGTAGACAACATATTTGCTTGCATTTTAAGTTTGAAGGCTTTTTAAATGTGAAATCAGATGCAGATTTTTTTCTTGTCTCCGTGTAAATGAAAAAATATAAAAATATGGGCAAATCCCTACATTTTATTCCACTATTAGATTATTTTCTTGAGTTTCCTTTCAGGTCTTTCTACAAAATTCACACTTTGAGTGGATTTAATTCTGGAAAGTTATCAACTTTATTGCATAACTGTGGGATATGCTTCTCTAAATGTCAGGTATTATCAGAGCACAGCACATTTAGAAGAACTCAGACTGTATAACCCCAAGGTTATATGTATTTAAATCTGACTTCATTACATTTTATACAAGACAGAATATCTCTATCCAAAAAGGTCTGTGAGGTTTTTTCCCTCCCATTATTTGCCACACTTCAAAATCAGTTGGAAAAAACCTTCAAAAGCAGAGCTGGGAGGGTCAGAGCTGCACATTGACATATTAAGGTTGTCTTTGTTTGATTAACAGTGAGATACAACACTGAGTTATTCATCCTGCCAAAAAATACCTCCTCAAGAACAAACTAATCCCTGGTAAGGACTGGCAGAGGATTTAGTTGATCTCAGTGGGCAGGGAGAGAGTGTTTGCTGGAGGAGGGGAGGGAGAAAACCTCCCTTGGTCCCAGGGCTGTGGAGCAGCTTTGGAGGGCACAGGTGGGGCAGGGATGGGGGCTGAGGATGCTCAGCCAAGGCTTCAGCTGCTGGGCAATAAGATGTATTTTTGTGTGATAGAAAAGCAATTTAGCACCTGTTTCAAAACTGATTATTTTTCTTTTTGGTGTGTGAGGAATTTTAATGCTCAAAGGACACCTCTAGAAGTAGTCAATAATTGAGTTTCTACCAGTGATTCTTTTTCCCTCAGGGCTGCAATATTGGGTTGCAGTGCCAATGATCCACTTTACAAACACGAGTTTTGTTTTACATCTTAAATCACCTTAAAAATGATTGTGAGAAAGGCATCCTGCATTCACATAGGATTCCAGTTGTAATTAATTAAAAAACCACCTCATGGTGCAGTTAATGTCAGTAATGTCCATGTGAATCCTGATGCACAGGTGCTTACTGAGCCACAGAACATGCAGCACAGTTGCTTTAAGCTGTATGAGGTGTTTGCAGTTGCAGAGCTATAGCTGATTCTTATTCCCATTTGTTCTTTTTCTTGCTCTAGATATATATTTTTTTCTTTCTTAAGCAGTAGCTAGAAATCAGACTGTTGCCTGTTTTCATTCATCACCTCCTTTGTTTGTTCTTGCCTGGGCCCGCCTGAAAGCGTGGAGAAAATGTATGAATCAAAAAAAGAAACAGATGCCTTATGCTGAACTTTTTACAGGAAGAGAATAATGAGAGCAAGTGGAGAAAATCAAGCTGCAGAGGCAGGGGTGTGAGAGCTGGGCAGGGATTGCTCTGCAGACGGGCTGGGTGCTCAGGAGAGCTCCTCAGTGCTTCTGGCACTGTGGCCAACCCTCCCACAGCATCAATGGAAGGGTGGGAAAGGAAAAACAGCAGCAAGGGAATTATTGATTTGTGTTTTCTGTCTGTGTAGTTATGGCATGGCCATGTGGGATGCAGGACCAGGCACCTGGGGGGGGACTGAGTGAAGGTAAAGAGTCCTTAGAAGGTGCTTCAACAAAAAGGAAAGGGAAAATGAGTGAGAAGTCAATCTGCCTGCTGGAGAGGGGGAGCTGCTTACAGCAGTGAAGGTTAAAGTGTCTCTTCTGCCCCAGTGCTCAAAAGCAAGGTTAGCTGTGACCTGGTTAACTTAATAAATGCTTCCTTTAGGAGAGTGAAAGAAAAGATTAGAATTGCCCCCCTGGCCCTGATAAAAATTGCTGCAGGGAAGTTGTGAGGTAAAGTGATGGTGACGATTTTTAATCTCTGAAGACATATGGAAGATAGACAAGATCCGTAAAACTGGAAAGAACAGAGTGGTTTTCCCCCAAAAGAGAGGAAATAGGAGTTTCTCAGGAACTTTGGTGGAGAAATGGAGTGAGATTGATTTTTGGGCGTTTTTTTTAAGAGAGGAGTTAAACTGTTTGAAAATACCTAGAATTTAACAAAGAGTAGTTAAGTGCCAAGGTCCATCTGTGAAGTTCACATCATAACAAATCAGTTTCATTTCTCTGCAATTGTACAGAAAAGCTGGTGAGTAGATAAGGAGTGAGTGGCCATGGTGGTGTCACCAGGGCAAGATGAAGAAACCTGGTCTAAATGGGACCACCATAATTAAAAGCAGATTGCAGTTCTATGCTTGCAGTGAATGCTGGCAAATAAATGGTTCTCTGTCAAAAAAAGATGGATTTATATCTCATAGGGCTCTGGCCAGAGACCAATAACATTCAGCATTTTGATAATTCAGATAATAGAAAAGGGAATGCATCTCTTTAAATTACCAGATAATATCAAAGTGCATTACCAGCAGCCTCAGGAAATTAAAATTGAAAGCTATATGAAAAAATTGGGAGAAGTGATTTGTATATGCAGGTTTCAATTCAATGGATACAATTGCAAGATCTTAGACTTCCTAAGTAATAAACTTAGTAAACAAATACATAATAGGCAGTGTGTTATAGTCAGTGGTATTGTATAAATAATATATATGGGGATATGGGTCAGGGAACAGACTGAACACAAAAGTAATGTCCTATGCTTTCCTAAAAAAAAAAAAAAAAAAATCACGCTTTTTAAGCAATTTTAAAGTGTTTTCTGTAGGACATAGTGAAGTCTTGAAAGGAATATTTAGGTCAAGAAAGAACTGGGATTTTTAGCCTCAACAGGGGGAGGCTGGGGATACAAGTCTTCAAATATGTAGCAGTTTCCTGTGTACAATGAGATGCTTTTCTTTTATATGATTTTATGGTAGGAGATTAAGATTAGATTAATTTCTAGGCAAAGAGATTTTGGTTGGAATGAAGAGAAACATTTCTAAATCATAAAACAGTTAAAACCAAAATATTATTTTTAGAAAGTGTGTAGAGTTATCATACTTGGACGTTTTTGTAACCTGATTAAACCCATTTCTTCTCCATGCTTTAGTGCAGCTCATTCTGTCTTGAGGTGAGGCTGGTTCTCAATCAGATTTTTCTCCCATTTTTCCATCAGGCATTGATATTTTGGAAACAAAATCCCACACTGCTTAGTATTGCAGTCCCCTACTCAGTCTGATTCAGTGCAGGGGATAATCCAATAACAGAGAAAGTCTATTTATGCACATCTTTGAGACTTAACAAATTCCCTTTTCCTATTGATTGCAAAACCTGTTTAGGTTGCTTTAAGTATGACCAGAATGTTGATAAGCTCTTCTGCATTATCAGGCAGGGTGGAAAAATTCCTGTTTCTTTCTTACACTGAGCTCTCTTGCATTAGCATGTTAAAGAATTACAAATTAAGCCAAATTTGATACTCTGGAAGAAAAGCACATGATTGGTAAAATCAGGGAAGTGGAGGAGTAAAAATATTGCCTAAAGAAGTAGATCATGAAGTAGGCACTGTTTGCCTTCAGATCTAAGTGGAAGATTTAATTTAAAGCTAATATTCTGTAATGAAAGTTATTAATTTTTGGTGTCTTTCCTACTGAAAAATAACATACATAATTTTCTATATTGATAGAATATAGAACTATAGCTTGATTTTAGCTGGCTCTAATTTTTTATTACTTTAAAATTTTTTAAATGAAGTTGCACATGAGAAGTTCACTCAAGAATGTCAAGTTTCAGGTTGTTTTTTTTTTTCTTTTTGAAAAAGAGTGTTTTGACAGTTTACACACAATTTAATACTCAGAATTAATTGCATGCTCATTTAATTAGAAATGGAATAATTTGTCAGTGCTAGAAAGTGAAAGTTAACTGCTAACTTGCTGCTAAGATGCTGTGCACAGAGCACTCTACTCTCAAAGCCCTTCATGTCCTGCAGTGAATTTATGGGATGTAACACACTCTGGGCTGTGTGATGAATACCCTGAGAAGGCTGTTAAAGAATTCAGTGTGTGATGATCAGCATGGAGCAGAGCAGGTAACCTTGGTGTGCTACAGCTACTGATGGCTGCTGGAGAATCAGCTCTGCAGAAAGCCAACTGGAGCTTCAGAAGGGCCTGGTGGGAATAATGGAAAATGCAAGGATAGAAGCAGTAATGGGATCCCAGGTCTGAGCTCAGTTAGGTCAGCTCCACCAGAGCTGATGTGAAGAGAGCAATCTTCTGTGGGAAACCTCATCAGGTAATAATGGGAATGGATGATGAGAGGAGAAAATTTCTTTGACCAAAGCAGATCATTAGCTGCCTGATTAACTTGACTTCTGAAGTACTGATAGAGAAGTGTCTGCAAAGAGCAAGAGCTCAGTGGCATTTAGTCACATATGCCTTGGCAAAAAAAAAAAAAAAGAAAAAAAAAAAAGTATGAGAAAAAAGAAGTGATATCTAATAAGTTCTTAATAGCCCCTAAAAATCCTAACCCACTAAGTGAGTATGCAATTTATCATATAGCTTGCACCCACCTATAAACCATCTGCAGGCTACAGAGGTCTGGATGTGCCCAGTATTACCTTGGCAGTGCTGTGCTTGTGGGGTGCCTTGCTCTTATTGATGATCATTCTTAATGGTGAAAAACTGAAGAGAATGATCAGCTTTTCAACAACTGCTGACTGTTAGGGTCACATTTAATGTCATTCCCATAGCATTTTCCTGTAATCCATATATGTGTGTCCATTTAATATTGGCTGCAATGAGAATGGTGTGAAGTTAAAGTCACTCCACAAACCCTTGTAAAACATTTATTTGTTTAATGGAAATCTGCAGTCTATAAATGTGAAATAGATGACTGAAATGGTTCTTTGTGTTTGTGAGGATATCTCTGCTCTGCACCACTGAGCACCACAAAATTTTTGTTACTTCCTCAAGATCTGGAGCTTCCCTGATTCAATTCAGTGTTGAATTTTACACCTCAGTCTTGGGCACATAACCACATGCAGACTACACCTGCACCCTCTGAGGGGGTGGATTTACTGTGAATCCTATCCCTCCTCAACATCTACAAAGTTTTGCTGCTTGCATAATCTAACACATAATCTGGCCTGGAAAGAATCCTGGAGCAACATACATGATTCTCTGTTTTGGTTTTTTTTTTTTTTATTTTTTTATTCTCAGCTTCCTTATTGAATTTATAGTTCTCACAAGTAAAATTTAATTAAAGAGTGTTGAGTGAGAGTCATTCAAACTACAACACCATTAGTAACAGAATAGCAATTAGTAATTAGTAATAGAAATTCTGTAATGATTTTGGTGAATTGGTGATAAATTTCTGTTAGGAAAGAGGAGCTTTTAGGGAGCTTGATGGTCAGTATACACATCAAAGGACTGTTCTCTCTCTTGAAAATGTGCATCTCTTAGGACAAATAAACCACATTAAAAAAACCCCAAAAAAACCACACACACAAAACCAAAGAAAACCCAACAAAAAGCAAAAGGCAAAAATATTTTAAAAGGGGATTTAGATGTTCAGAGAGGACATAGTGCAGCAGTGAACAAAGGTTAGAAATCATTACAGCAACTGAGAATCTTGCCAGTGGATTATAATCAAATAGCACTGCCTAGTTAAAAATCTAAGCAGCTCAATTTGATTCAAGTCAATATTATTTCACACAAATGTGAATTTGACTAGGTAGTTCCTCATATTAAAGGTGCTTAAACAGTTTTAAAACTGCCATTTACTTAAATTAAAAGAATAATTGATCTGTTTTTATTCATTATGTACATAATCATTTGAGATTTAATAATTTGATTCTGCACACTGATTTACAAAGAAAATGAATTAAATATCAAATAAGTGTTATATTATGGAATTTGCTCCACTTGAGTATGTGAGAAGAATATAAGCACTTTATATCAGGTGTTTGATGTAAAATCTCTTCAGTTTCATTGTTTTGGTTAGAATGGCTTTAGTGCATGTGGAAAGGGTAATGATAACAATTTCTGAGGTTTTATGTGCCACATTTGTGTTGACTATTTAGTTCATCTCCATGAACGAAGAACTCTGTAGGGTTTCATGGTGCAAATAACTGAAAATCTGCAGTTTGATCTTTGCTAAAATATGTGTATGTGTGTGTATGTATGACATACTGTGAGCATATATGTCAAATTAATAGCAGTGCACATGTAAATTGACTACTTAGTTGTTTCTGGATACAAATCACACATTAATGAACTAAACAAAGTTTACAGAGATCAATAAAAAGATTTCCATCATAGATGTATTTTCCTAGGCATGTCTTTTCAGATACATCCACATCAAAGGTGGAGTGGTCAACAGGATTAGGCAGTAATCTGTTTTATCAATACCTAGGTTTTCCTAATAGATTATTCCTTCTGTCAGGAGTATTTTCCTTTCACAAAGTTCATGGGCAGAGCTTTTTTTAAAAAAAAACAGTTTTATTCACTGGAGTAGACTTGCTCAAAAGAAAAATGTCCTTCTGAAGATCACATTCATAGTCATGTTCTACTCAGTAGGTACAATTATAAATATATTGGAAATTAAGCCTGATGACCAGAAAAAACATTGCAAAATGAATGTTTGAATGTTCTGTGTAATAAATCATAGAAATATCTTCTGGTTTGCTTAATTTTTTTTATTATTTTTTCTTTCTTTTTTTTTTTTTTTTTTTTTTAGTTTTTTCTAAAGTCAGTAGCTATCTCACTTTTTTTTTGGATCACAACGGAAACTGAGAAAATGGGGAAATGCTCTGTCAAGAGGTTTTGAAAATTGACTTGTAGCCCACACAGTGGTCCAAGTCCTTAACTTGATGTAATGAAACTGGAACAGTTTTACCATTCTTAAAAAAGAACTAATATCTGATTCAATTTACCCGTGGTTGGTGTCCTATGGCAATGTATTACATATACTCAGAGCACAAAATAGTTCTCTGGGAAATAGTCAACATCAAAAACAAAAGTAGTAATTAATTATTTTTAAAATAGAACAAATGTTTTGTAAGAACATTCTACAAATTAGAAGGATGAACATAGAGTCTAAAAAAACTTAAATGGAAAGAACCTCCCCAACCACCTCCACTCCATGAGTCACTTCCCCCTAGAGAACAGAAATAAGGCAGTGAAGTGTCAAGCTGCTCCTTCATCACTGGAATTGCTGCTTCTCATTGAACAAGTGCCTTCATGAGAAGCCTGTGCCTTTCTATCTACATAAATTATCAGGAAAAGGAAGGAAAAGGGTCAGCCTGACCCAGGTCGTTGCTTCAAAATGCTAAGGCAGAGTTTTCATTTACAGTGTACAGCCTGACTGAATCCACCATGCAAGTGTATATCAGTGGGGATGGTTGGCACTGTTTGACTCTTAAGAAGTAAAACATTAATCCAATGCTGAAAATTTATCCCAGAGGAAATGTCCAATATACACAGAGTGTGTGTTTTTCAAATATTTTAAGTGCCCTGTCTCACAGTCCTTTTCTCACAGCCCCCTGCATGGCAGGGCTATCTCCCATCTGCATTATGCATAAGGAAACCATCCCCTCTTTCTCACAGAAGAAGCACTGGCCCCATTTCTGGCTCCTTGATCACAAAAAAAGTTATCTGACTGCCTCTGACTAGGCCAACAGGACAGTCAGGGAAGCAGGTAAATCTGCTGGCATTGGCATTTCTCAACAGTGCTGAAAAGGAGTGTTGGATAAGTGAATTTCTGTAAATTAGAGTTAGCAGTCACTTTGGTACAGATAGAATGAAAGAAAGATCTTTTAAAATACAGACATAGAGTTGAAATACCTTGAAGTAGGTGGCAAAGACTAGACCTTTTTGTAACTGTCCCAGAGAAATGTTTTAAACTGTCTTTGTTGCACATCACTCTTTAAACCAAGCTTCCATCTCAGGCTATGAGGAACACTGGTAGTGTGACAGACCTAACAGATCAAATGGTTGAGTCCACTTTTTAGAGAAATATTAAGATGTGTCCCTTTATTATCCAATTTTTGTGTTCTTTTTAAGTTAGGACAAGTCTTTTTGGGTATTTGAGCATGAAAGGTTTAGCCTGGGGCCTTAGGCAATAAATTAATGTTCCAGTGAAGGCAGTCAACCACCTGCACAAATTTAGCCTTTATAATTCTATTTATTGTCTGCAAATATAGCACCAGATTAGATGTTTCCTGGAGAGACGAGTTTGGTGTGAGGTATTCATCACTTTGTTACAGCTTCTTTGAGATCACCGTGAAGTACTCCCTTGTACTAAATGAATAGCTCTCTTATCATGACCTTTTAATCACTTCATCATGAAGAGGTCTTTCACTTGCTACAGGAGTCTACTTCATGACACCACCATCAAAGGGACTGCAACATCATAAAACGGCCACAGCAGAGACCAGTACAGAAATATGGCACAATATGAGAAAATTAGTGAAGGTAGACCTAGCTGGCTGCAAGCAGCATCATGGCTTGCTAATGGGAAGTGCTGGAGAGGATAACTGGCTGTGAGCTCCATTGTTGGGAACTGCACCTGGAGGTGATATTTTGCTCAGTTTTGTATCAGGGTAGTAGAACAGAAGGGGAACAGTGTAAGCCTGTTAGCAGGGCCAGCAGCACCAAAGAAATCATGGAGATGTGGGAGATGAATAGGGCATGACCAAAAAGGAAGTTTAAAGATGAAATTTTGCTGTAGTGATACTTGCTGAACTTACTCCTGTGGAAAAGATTTTCTTTTCATGCTGTATTTAAAACATGAAGATACTGGAGTTCACACTGCAGTGCAGAACTGATGTAAGAAGGGGAGGAATCTAAATGGCAGTGTTCAAATTATTTGAAGAGTTTAAACAGGCTTTCTAGAGAATGTCTTGGAGGGATGGAATCCTGACCATGTTGGTTGCTGCAATCATAAAGGTTTGATTGCAGTACAAGAGCACTTCAAACATATGGATCTCAAAAGCAGTTGTGAAAGCTGTTCATAGCTCAACCTGCAGGTAGATAAATACTCAAAGATAAACAGTAATATTCTCATAAAAAACCTATAAAAGGCTAAATAAGGAATTTATTGCTATTAAAAACCTTGTCAGTAGCATACAAAGATTCCCTGACCCAGAGTCACCATTAAAGGTGTCTTGATGTCACAGTGGGGGCCGTGGAGAGAGGATGGTTTATCCCAAAAACACCCACTGCCCTCCTGCTGTTCCATGTGTCATACCCACCCCAAGCAATTAATGATGGTGGTAACAAGGCAGTCAAAGAACCTGTTCATGTGCAGGTACTGAACTGTCAGATTGCTTAGAAAACAGCTCTCCATTCATGTCTTCGACCCTCCAGCAGTGAAAGGCTCCAGGTACAGTCCGTTCTGCCTGAATTCATTCATCACTTCCCTGAGCCTGAGCTCCAGCCACCATACCCACACACTGCAGGTCTGCCCACTGCTGTCCCTCCCTGCTGCCTCTTCTCCTTTGATCTGATCCTCTTCATTGCCAGCCCTTTAAGGGTCTCAGCTCTGGTTTGTTCTGGATTTGTTCTTTCTTTTTATTATTTCTCTTTTTTCCCATCCTGATATTTTTAGTCCTTTCTTTTTGTCTTCTTTCTTTCATCTTGCATGCTTGCTGGTTTAGCCATCTGCTTCCCTCAGCCCAGCTTTCTTTTCCATTTTCCCTTTGCATTTCTTCAGACCCACAGGCCATTTATCTCATTGCTTCTCCTTTCTCCAGCTCCATGGGGTCTTTTCATCTCCTGGTGCAATTTGTAAGCAAACAGCAGATGAGCATCCGGTTTGTGCCTCCTGCCTGCTGCCTGAGTCAGAGTGTCTGGAGGAGAAAGAGAGATGCTGAGACTGTAGTCTTAACTTCAAAATTGACTCATCACATGCTTTGATTTCCTTTTGTATCCTCATCGTTTCAGGGCACCTTCAGTTCTGTTTTGTGCTCAGGAGCTGGACATCTCATTTATATGGAACGTTAATTTATACAATATTTTGTCAATAAATTTTTAAGCGGTTTTTTTTTTGATCATATTTCCCATGAATCAGTTTATGCATATATTTGTAAATATCACAACATGTAGAAATGTGTCTCTTCAAAACAAGGTGGTGTTTTTTCTGCATTTGACAATTCTCTCTTTAACAATCTGTTTCAATAAATACAGTATGTGACTCACCATGGAAAAACTGAAAATAAAACCAAATCTTGATTTGATTCTTCCACAGTATCTCAAAGAGGAATTAAACCATCACAGAACACTCTGAGAAGACTTGATGCATCTTTGCCTTTAAGAATCAGTGTTTGAAAATATATTTTGTTTTCAGGAAAATTTTCAGTATGTGTGGAGACACTCAATCCAAATTCCCTAGAGAAGATGCCTTTTGTGTGGTATATGAGTAATCCATAGAACCCTGTAAAGAGATCAGACTGTCTAAAGTGTCAGGCATATTAAAGTACTTAAATGCATATTTTTCTAAGATTTGGATTCTCAGCTGCATTGACCAGAGGCAAACACCCGTACTAGTCTCATATTTCCATGGAGATAAAGTTCTGATTGTGCTGTCAGAATTTATGTCTTTGATTTTCCCATGCACTTGTCCAGATCAAAAATACACATGCACACTCTAATGCTGACTGCAAATCAGGAAAAAAGAAGTTTCTATAAATCCCCAAATACTCATAAAGTCCAAATTTTGATCACACTGAATATGAGTGTGAGCATATGCTTGAAAAGGATGTGCACATACCTGTGCATCAATACCAAAAAAATTGAATGTATTATGCTTGAGGCCTGAGATTTACCAGTTTGACTGTCATGTAACAATGATTTCAGTGCAGTCATTCCTGTTTTGTAGTGTTGCAGGTGAATAAACCAGAAAAAAAAAATATAAATTTTTGTCATAAGTCATCTCATACAAGACTCAAGCAACATATTTTACGTGATAGTGCAACTAATAGAATTTCAAATGACAGTGATGTGTGAGGCTTTCAGAAGTGGCAATGCAGAACATTCTTTCTTGAATAATTCACTCATCTGAAGTTATTATATATTCAAAACTGATTGAGTTGCGTATCCAAATGATGGTCTATCAGCTGTTGATGTAGGAGAAGAAGTTTCTGCATTTATTCTGAACTGTGGTTTGTATCACATTACTCTTGGTTGCATGAACTGAGTTTAATTGATTGTGATTTAATTTACATTCTGCAGTGGATGTCTTTTTCTTGAGATAATTAATCTTATTGAAAAATTCTTTGTGAACAGTTGAGGCTCTAACAGATTTTCTAGAGGTGCTTTTTTGTTTAGGCTTCCTTGACAGCCTTTTTTCTTACAGATAAATTACACGTCTCAAAATGTCTCGCCTTTATATTTATTTTGGTTTGGCAGCATATAGTTGTTATGGCTGGCAATATTTCATACCCCAAAGTATTAATGTTAACCATAAATTACTACCAATGATATGCAGTGGTTCTTATCAATCATGAGAAATAATCAATGCTGATTGAAACAAATAAATATGATGCTTTTCAAAGTTATAACCTTGTCATATAACTTCAGTGCTCAAATGCATCAAGCTCTATCTTAAATTAACTCTGCAATTATATACCAAGTTTTCAGAAAACAAATATTTCACCAAAAGGGCCAAAATTATGCAAGGCTATATAAATATTTAGACATCAATAGTGGCCAAAATTTGCCAATATTTTTTTTTTGCTTCCAGAATTGGGTAGAAATAATAGGATTTACAGATGGGTGGTAATTCATCATTTCAGTATTACAGACTCTTCAATTGATTGTTTCTAAGAGATTCCTCTGAATCCAGTGGAAGAACATGTTGTGTCATAATGTTTAAAATGAGAAGTCTCTGTTGCTGTGTCCATCTCAGATACAGTCAATATGAAATCAGTCATTAACTCATGTGGCTTAACTTACTGAGTTAGCACTAGGAAAATACCAGTTAAACACCACAGCTCCAGGAGTAAAGGTGCCACTTCACTGGTGCATGGTGTGAAGCATTTCTGGTGTGTATCCCAAGTGAGCTGAGCTTTGGTATCACTGCATAGTCTGAGGTCTCACAGTGTTTGCTGCCATGGCATGAAATCAGCAGAATTCCAGTCTTTAATCAGTATTATTTTCATCAGAGGCTATCACTTAGTGGTACAGAATGTGGTTTTTCAAGCTCTTCAGTAACAGCACAGGTGTTATCAGTGGTTTCATGTCCCTCTGTGGCTCAGAACTCAATGCTGCAGATCTCTCTTCACATCTCACACACCCAAGGAGCCAATTACATGAAACCCAACCATGGCTGTGCCATATTTAGCTGTTCAATCCCATTTAGCAGCAGGACACATGGAGTCAGACTGGCAAGGCAAACAGGGAACATTTCATGTGTATGACAACAGAATTTTAGAGAAATGTGGATTTCACCATAATGTTATTGATACCATTAACATTATTAATTTATTTAGCACACAAATTGCAAAATGGATGGAAGTTTCATCCAGCAGCTGTGCTTTGCCTTTGGCAGCAGTCATGCTGCTCCTAATTTAATCTTATTAACTCCCTCACAGGTTTTACTAATGGGGTGCTGAACATCTTGCAATACAATAAAAGAAAGGAATATATCTTTTTTTATTGCTTTGTGATCAGCACATTAGATACTGATTCCATTCTCTTTGCACTGCAGTCCCAGCAAGGTCACGTGTCTTAAAGCTCACGAAAAGGAAACGAGGAATAGGAGCTGGTTGTGTGAATGTTAATCTGGTTTTTTGGAGAGCAAGAAGTTGCTTCTTGGAATCCTGATGGCATAAAACAGAGACTGCCCCTTCCTACTGTAACTCATTTTCTTCCAGTAGACTTTCCACAATGGAGGGAGTTTGGCCACAAATGATCTGGTCTTCTCCAAACGTGTACCAGTTTGTACCTGACATTAAAGACCTGCTGAAAGCTTTTTCTCATTTTCATTGTTGGAAATCTGAATTACACCAGTGTTCCCTGAGCAAAATGAATAGTAAAATATCACTAACTACAGGAAAAAATAATTTCAATAATTATTTGCATAATTTGTATAGATAATATACAGAGTCTTTGTCTATTTTAGTGTAATTTATTTAGGCTGTGGTTTTTGTATGGGGAGTAAACTTGAATATGTGTCAACTTACTGAAAACATATAATACAATTATTTTTCTGGCCACAAGCACACTGTATTTAATCCCTTTAAAAGGTCTCCACAACCATCCTCTGCCTCATTATGTCCCCTCATATTCTCTCCACTCTTGGCTCATGGCATCTGCTGGATATTCAATTTTTCTTCCTAGGTATTTTCATCCTAAAAGCAAAATAGGAAGCAATATATGTTTACATTTCTTTTTCTAATCTGTATTTTTTAGCTTTTAGTGGAGATTTCTTGAAGATTTGGAATTTGGAATGAGATTCTGTTTGTCATTGTGTGTGGGTGCCTCGTTGCATGAATGGCACATGAATGATGGGTTACTTTTTGCTTGGCCTTCTAATCACTTTACCCCAACAAAGGCTTTTTGGTTCAGTTTTCAGCATAAGTAGAGTTTTCAGTAATTCTTCAAATGCTTAATTCAGCTGTAGAAAAGAGGATAAAGGCAGACTCCTACTTGTGTTGCTGATTTTCACACTGTGCACTACAGCCAGCAGCTCCTGTGGCTGGCACCCACCGAGGCAGTTTGGAAATGTGCCAGACCATTTTACCAATGTATTATGAAAGATCTTCAAAAGTGAGAACATGCACGGATGAATGGAGAAGTGAGTGTCCTTGGCAGGATGTATTCCTGTTTATTTCCCTGCTTCACTGTGTCCTGTCCCCTGATTTCTGGGTTCCCATACATTTTGTGATATTTACTGTAATGCAGATTATTAATTAGGGAGAATCACTTTTAGTTAGTCCTTTTTTTTTCAGCTGGGCTTAGGAATATTTTTTTCTCCCTAACATTGTTATTATAGATGTGGTGGCCTGAAGAGATAAGCAAGACAAGATTTGTGGGAAGAGGTAATATCTTTTATTAGTCAACTGATGAAGCTGGAAAAAACAGAAAAGCTTTCAGGCACAGAAAACCTTTTCCAAGTTGGGTTCTCTCACAGCTTTGAACTGCCTAATAATTGACTTGTGCCTGTGAAGCAGTAAAAGCAGTTTTTTGATCTTTCTCTTTTATGGGTAATACTATTTGGGAGGCATCCATATACTGCAGGAGTTAAAACTTTACTCAGCTAAGGTTGATTATTCTATGTCCAAATCTGATTAAATTCTTTAACTCAAAGAACAAGAATATAGTAATTTTTCATTCAGACTAGTAGCCCATTAAAATACTAAATTTTGTTTTTAATGGGATCAGAAGTGTAAACTAACCCATAAAAGATCTGATACTTCACTGGTGAATCAGAGAGATCTGCATGGTTTTGAACCTTATCTCACAAACTGCCTCTGTTTCCAAATCAGGATATGTGTTTGGAGATAAGTAGGATGGGAATGATGGCAAACACTGCAATTTCAGTTATTTAATGAGTCTCTGCTGCTCTTTTTTTTTCAACTAATGGGAAGGGCATGGATTTTAAATAATATGTTCTATTTGCTATGTACAATACAAATGGATGGATATCTATGTTGTATGCAAGACATGGACACCACTTGGCTGTTAAGCTTTGGAATTACTGAAGTACTACTGCAGGTGCTGAAATTCCCAATGCATTTCGTATGCTCTCACCTTTTACAGCTCTTGCTCAGCCTGAGTGCTTTTATGCCCTGTGAGATGTCATACTGGAACCTGACAGGGGAATTTACAGAGTGCAGCAGCACTGAGAACCACGGAGATGAGTTCAGATTGCAGGTGTCTGTTTGGGTGAAAACAAAATACAGGACAGTCACTCCACTGCCTTGCAAACAGCCATGCCAGCAAGAAGGCATCATTATTGCTCTAAATAAATAACACATGAAAGAAAGTAATCGGTTTATAATGCAGGAAATGAATAAAGGATGCATCAAGGTGTTTGGCATGCCCCAGCCTTTGGGGATTATAGCGCTGCCAGGTTCTAATGTCATCAGCTCTCTTCCATTTCCCTGGAGCTGAGAGCTCTCATCACACCATAAAAATACTGCTACTGAGGTTTTCTTGGCAGCTTTTTAGCAAAAACACTATTCTGTTGAGAAATGTTCTCCACATTACCCAGGGACAGTGAACTGGATCTTTTCTGGAACGCATTGCAGAATTACTGGAGTGTGTTTGGCAGAGTGTATAAGGCACTGTTTTCGTGCATCTTGTTGGGCTATGCACTGAGTTCCATGGAATTATTTCATTTTTAGAAACCACAGAAGGGAAAAATAATTCCTTGAAAAATAGAGAAAAAAGGACACATGAAACTCCAGAACTCAATTGTTGAAAGAATCACACCTTCATCTAAATGTGCCATCTAAAAGTTCAGATCATGATTGATAAGTGTGTTTTTTATTGTTGGCTGTTAGCTGAATAATAGATTGTTATTTCAATACATTTTGACTGGAGCAATTTGTCTTGAAATACTTTTTGTCACCCTTTTCTTTTAGGTTCTTTGTAATGGAGTTCTGTAATTTCACTTTTTTTCATACACTAATGCAGCTAACTTTTTCAGTGTTGAGCAGCACCAGATGAAAGCTTGTCATCACTTTATAAATTGATAAAAGAATGAATTCAGAAGAAATATTTAATATGCAATGGTTGTTACTGACTGCATTCTATGGCAAAAGAAAAATTAGATAAATTGTACTGAGGGGGAGGTATACTGTCTGTCTGATTTTAAAATGCCATTTTCACAGTTCTTAACATTGCAGGGAACATTTCCCAGCTTATCATAATAGAAGCAGGCAAGTTATTTACTTGCCAGAAAGGCCTGAACCCTAGCAATCACACATGCCACTTCTGAAGTTAAGGCTCCTCACAGTGCCTAACCTTAACATGTATAATTATTTTAATAAATTATGCCAAGCCATTTTCCTTCTTTCATTTTCTCAGCTGATATGACACTGTAGAAATTGCTTTAATGCATTTAATATTTTAAAAGGCATTTCTCTCCTACACTGATTTTCTTCTTAGAGTTGTTTTGTGTGTCCATAATCATTAACTGATTCTCTCTATGTAGAAGATGAGTATTTTTTACCACAGCCAAACCCTTTTCCTCAGTTTCACATCTCTTATTTTGGTCAATTGGAGCAATTTGATGTCCATGATAAATATTAGTCTTCATTCAGACTTTTGATAGCACCTTGTTTAGAAGGCATGGGGTACAAGAAATGTCTGAAGACATTTTGGAATAGGGATTGTTGCACTTTGGGTTTGACTGTTGCACACAGTAGCCAGCCTTCACTGTAAATACACTGCCTGAGCTTTAGTCTGGTTATTTGCATAAATTACCATTTTTTTATCTGCTCAGTGCACATCCCACAACACAGGAGTTGCAGGGCATAATTCCCCAAGCCTCTTCCACAGAGAGCACAACTGGTGGCTGTGGGAGGTGAGATCCAGCTGTTCTGAGCACTGCTGATTCTCCTCCCAGATATTGTGTGATGATGTTAGGGAAGAGCTGGCACTGACACAGCTCTGTGCAAGAGGAAGCCAAACAGGTTAAACCTTTGTACAAAACTGCAAGAGCTTCCTGAGTGCTTTCTATAGAATCCAGGTTGGAAAAATAAAGATTTTCAACATCCTTTTTATTGGTGTCATTTTGATAGTGATTGTGTTCAGTGTGTGGCTCTTGCAAGCAAGATGGATTAGGAAACTCTGCACTTGTAATTTATTCGTGGTGTTCCTGTTAAGAGCTAAGACTAATATGAGTAAACCGAGAAAAATGTCAGCATCCTGTCTGAAAGTGCTGATCTCCACCAGAAGTGGAGCTCTTTCAAATTTTTCAACATATATTAACGTTTCTGCATAAATGTTTAGACAGAAATGTTACACAAGGCAGGAACAGAGTTTCCACATGATATATGAAGTGCTGTTCTTGTTGTTACAGTATATTTTCTGTTTAAGCTGTCAGAATGACTTATTAGTTTAGCATACTTGGTGAAATATACTCTGTCTAATAATTTACTTTAAAAATATTTCTATTTAAAATATCTATCAACCCTCCACACATTATCTTTGATACAATTTTCCCTTTTCCCACAAGGGCAAGAGACCCATTTCTCTTCTTTGTAACTGGCCTTTAAAAGCTGTTGGCAAGAGCCCCCTGGGTAACCTCTGACAGTGCACACCCTGTGCAGAAACCACCATGGTTTAACCATTTCTCTGTTTCACTCACACTTCTCAGAAGAGGCTGGTACCTTGCATGACAAAATAGTTTATCTTAAGCTGTAATATAAAGAAGTTTGGGGCATGTTTATTAATATATGTATGATTCTTGCTGAAGCAACAGTTCTGATGTTGAACACCATAGACTTGGAAAATGGAAATAATTTTTGTCTCAAAGGGAAATTTTATAGGAGGGATATTCAGCTGTTGCACAAAGTAGAGTTACTAATCTTAGAGACCTTTGTGGGATTCCTGCTGCATCAGCCAGCAAAGATTTAGGGCATGCTAAATTCTTGGTATGTGTTGACAGGGAACTAATAATGAGAAGGGAGTCAGTGGAAGGATGTTTCAGATGGCTCTGTTATTGAATGGCCTCCAGATAAAATAACAACCTCTGAAACCCCCTTGTGTGCCACAGTGACAAATTCCAGTGGCTCTGTCCAGGTAGGATCCCCCTTTGCCTGTTCTCTTTGAAGGAGGCACTGAAAGGTTCCCAGAGCAGAAAACACAAGCTGAAGAGTTCCCAACACACGTATCCATGTCAAGGTTTTGGCTTTGGAGCTGTAGCTGTCCCCTCTAACTGGGATTAACCTGTCCAGAAATAAATCCTTCATGTGCCAAGCAGAGATGCTGTAGCTGTAGACATGAAGCTGCAGTAAGTCTAGTGGATGTAATCTAATGTTCTTTTCTGACAGTTTACATTAAAAAGAAGATTTTTGCTTAGTTCAGTAATAATTAATGGCAAATATATTTCATATTCCAAGACGATGCAGTAATTTTAAATAATATTAAAACTAATACAATGGGATTATGACACTTTCATGATACAAGATGTAGAGGCAAAAAATGAGCTAGGTAAAAACCAATCACTCAAACCTGGAAGAGAGCAAAATGTCTTTTATTTACTGTCTGTGTACAGACTAATGTTTGGCTAGAGAGAATGTGTGCTTTGATTTGAGCTGTTTGGTGTGGTGGTCCATCACATTGCACACTGTAAGTTCTCTTCTGTTCCTGTCAGAGAATCCTAGAGTCTGGAACCCAGAAGTCACTGGTAACTTGCTGTTGAATGGGAAAGGTTTAATGAAAATAAATAGCTCTTTGTTTTACCCAAAATTACAAAAAAACCTTCAACAGACTTTTCCTGAAAAACAAAGGAAGTCAGCCAAAATCAGAACAAAACTTATTTAATGAAGGCCACAGCAAACAGAGCCCCACTAAATACAGAGTTTTCTGTTTTGTGAGCCATACCTGGGAGGTTCTTCAGGCTGTTCATAGCAGGTGGACAGAAAAATACCATATGAGCCTGTATTGGTCTGCATTTCTATTAGAATAAATGTGATGCCTGTGCAATCATTTTGACACAGCTTGATGAAGAAAAAAAAGGGGTTTTTTTTTTGTTTTTTTTTTCCTAAGGTACATTCTCAGTGGGTTTTTTCAGTTTGGGGGTTTTCTTTTTGGAGGGAGGTATGTGTTTTTATTGTTGGGACATTTTCTGTGCAGTTGTTGTATTGTTACAGTGTCTGGTTAAATTAACAGGTGTTAATGTGTGTCCTTCCTACAGCTTTAAAAACCTGGTTCAGGTCTATTGGTTATAATTAATTCAGTAAAACATTCTTTCAGTGATAAAGGTATCAGTTTTTACAGGGGTTGAAAGACTCTGCCCTCATGCTAGTCTGTATTTAATCCCGTATTTTGTCTTGTAATTCTTTACTTTTTTCTTTTTTTTTAACAGGTTTTTCATTATTCTTATACAGCTTCATATGTGATTTATAACATACACACAAGGTAAGTCACATTGTTTTTTCTACACCGTGTCATTGTCAGTGGCTCTATGCACGAGGTGATGCCAGTGTGTTCAAGTAAAAATGTTTCCCTTTTTTCAAGGGAAGTTTGGGAGTTAAACCCTCCAGAAGTAGAGGATTCAGTTTTACAGTATGCAGCCTGGGGTGCTCACGGACAGCAACTGGTAAGCACAATCATTAAAATTGCACGGACTCCAGAGGTAAAAACAAAACTGAAAGCCTTAAGATAAGTTGTGTTATGCATTTCTGCACTGTGCTAGTATGCTTCTATTACAGCTTTTAGGAGAACTCTATGATTTTGTTTATTTTTTATTAAAAATGTGTTTTTCCAGGCTGACCCCCAATAAGCAAATGGTACAGTTGTTGAAAGAATGACACCTTCATCTAAATATGCCCTCAAGTGATTTTCAGGATAAACATCTTTATGTGGGAAGGAAAGTTAAAGGTGAAAAGCAGTTTTCTTTTAAGTGCAATATCAATGAAAACAGTGGGCAAAAGCAAAAGCTTAGCATCCAAATGTGATGTGATGGACTCATGAAAAGTGATGTTTTCATTTCAGAATGAAAATTACTGCCAAGGTCAGCTGTGCTGCAGTGAATTCATAATAATAAAATGAGATGCCATGTTTTATGTATAATTTTTTCCAGAAGTTTTAACATTTTTAATGAATATTAATCATCCATGGCCATCAAAACCAATGCCAATATAAGAAGAAAAAAAATTTTGGTTTTAGAACAGCACTCATTTTAAGCTGACCTATGTTGGTAGTTGAAGGCAAGAGACTGATTACATCCTCAGTTCTGCATAAGAAATTCAGATAATCCTTGTTACAGTGTTCTAATAAGCTCATTAATGCCCCCAGGCATGATCCCAAGGCCTCCTTGCACATCCAGCTTGTTCATGCAGAGAGGCTGTAAGCTGAATGTCTAGAGAATATACCCTGTTGCTTTATATCATTCATCAAGATGATTGGAAAGTAAAAAATGTTTCTGGTTGGAATGTTTTGCATTAAGGAAGTGGAGGTAGGTGAGAAAAAGTAATTGGAAAATGCTTTATATGTTTTAATAATTAACCACATTAATTTATTAATAATGAGAGCATGGCAAGAGGCTTAGTGGTAATAAATACACAGGTTATTTACCAGGCAGCATTATGGAACGTGGCAAACCATGGAGGTTGTAGCAGAAATAGAAGCATGTGCAAAATTGAACAGATTTAAGAAATATTTTAATTAAATTGCATTAAATTGATTTGTCTCTGCTGGACCTCTGATCAGTAACCTAAAGTAGAACTAAAATGAAGTGCAGTGATTACTGTGAAAAGACATTTTTCTTTTCCTAAGGTGTTTCATAAGAACAGGGTCAGACTTACCAATCATAAACCTCAGAAAAATAAATCAGAATAATGCTACCTTTATGTGTTTTGCCTAAAATTCTGAAAATATGCATGGAAACTTTCAGGCACAGGCACTCCTATTACATCTCAAAACTGGAAAAAAAAAAAGTGATCATTTTAGGTACAGCCTTAATCATCCAAATTTGAAAACATTGGCATAATTCATACTTGAGCGAGGATAGCATTACTCATCTTTGTTACTGTCTCTAGTAGAGTTAATGTCATGCTTTAAAAATATCTGCTCTGCTGTGAGTTTTATGGTGCCATATGGTCTGCAGAATTAGGAAATAATAACTTTGAACACAAAATCTTCTGTGCACTCTGAATGGCACTGGATATTGCCATAGAGAGATGCACACGTGCAGGAGCAGTCCATGGGAGGTGACTTCAGGAATTGCCAGTCAGGAGGATGTCCTCTTGAGGCTGTTCATGTGGCAACAGAAGGTTTCCAAAGTGACAGAAGTGCCTTGCTGCATTGCCCTCCCACTTCAGCAGCAAGCCAAAAATGTAGAAGGAGCATGAATGAATAAAGACTGTGGTGAGTAATGGTTGCTGCTGCTGTCCCGAGGAACATCTGCCTGGAGCAGAAGCAGGACAGAGAGTTCATTCCAGCAGAACAGGTTAGGCATGTGTGGCTGACACATTGCCACAACGGTTCTGTTACAAAATTTGTCATTGGAACAAACACTGGGTTAGTGGGTTTTGAGTAAAATAGTAGAGGAAGCAACCAGCAGTGAAACAAGGCACAGAGGAAGGCATAAAGGGAGAGATCCAGATGAAAATCCATCAGTAGCTATCAATGGAATAAACCTGGGTGCAAACAAAGCTGCAGTCTCATAGACTCATGCTGCCAACACACTATGAGTGGTTCACCTTCCTGAACAAAATTTACATGTCTTTTCAATGGAATAAAGAAAAAGTGATAGTTCATGAGTAAAACAAGCAATGCCATACCTACTCTAAATAAATTAATCATAGTGTGTTAACCTGGGTGATCTCCAAAAGCCATTCTTTACAACTGAAGAAAAAGTGGAGAACAACTGGAGAAGAAATCAATTTTATATACAAAAATTTGATGTAGAAGGACCCATGAGACGTGCTGTGTGCCATCACAGAGGTAGAGTGTGTGTAGAAGGAATATCCCCCTTCATCTGTGGTGCAGAAATGAATAGCCAGGACTGGTCAACAAAATTAGCACAAAATGCTAAACAAAAGGCACAGGTATGTTTGACTGAGCCAAAGATCCCAACTTTATAACTATTTGGAAAGTCCTGGATTAAATCCAAATTATAGGGGGATAACACACGGAGTTGGATCAACTATTTTTGATAGTCAGGCTATAGTGTAAAATAAGATATTTCCAGTCCAGAGTTCTGCAGATCTACATAACAGTGTTGCCTGCAGCCTACATAGTTATCTTGAGTTCTTCCAATGAGGAAGAATTGTCAGGATGTTCAAACAGATAATATAATGATATGAAGGGAAAGAAAAACAGGAAGGAAAATATGTATGAAGCCACAAACTGCTTATTGCACAGATGGAATATGGCAGCAGCGAAATCAAGTATATGCAGTATTTTACATCCTTGTGGAAAGCTTGCATCAGTCTAAGTTTAGTGTTAGGAATAATTTCTGGGGCTGTCTATTGGGCCAGCATGCCCCATGTGGCTGGTGAAGAGCAGGGTTGGTTTTATGTCAGGTGCCAGGTGACTGAGCCCACATAGTACCCTTGTTTTCAAGCTACCATGGTGGTTGCAAGTTATTTCAGTTCCTTGGTATTTGCCTAAAGTAGAGGGTTTTGTAATGGTTAAGAGGAAAGCTCAGAGAAACAGCTGCTGCTTGAGTCATGACATTTTGATGGTGAAATTGAAAATGTTTGCCACTGGGGAGAAGAAACTTTTATCTAATGAATTAATGTATGTTAAGGTCACAGAGCTTTTAAAATGAGAACTGTTTTCAAGGTCACACTCTTTAAAATGCTGCCTTTTAACTGTGTTAGATCTGTACCAGATCTAAAATACCATTTCTGTGTCATAGTATGTTAGGGAGCTGTTTATGTATTTGCCAAACATTACTCATGTTTGATTAAAATCATGCAAGTCATTAGTTGATTATCTCTTCACCTCTCCTCCATAGAATCCATCACTGCAGCAGTAATTCATTCCAGAAAAGACAAACCCAACTAGACATCTAATTTGTTTCATCAACATTTTTCTGCCTCTACTTTATTGATTAAAGACCTCACTGCTTGTGTCTGAGAGAGATATCCCATAACTGGTGGGAAGGCTTTACTGAGGAGAAGAATGCTTTGGGGTTTTTACAGGTCCTCTGTTGTTGAAACACCCAGTTTCCCTTCTTGAGCCTTATCTTCTCCAGTAGTTTGAGGCAAAGGTTTTCATGTGTTTGTGCTGGACTTGGTTGTATCTGACACAGGGGAGAGAACTCTGGATCTGTCTGTGGGGATGTATTGCAGTAGGAGCCTGGATATAAAAGTTGAGGCTGGAGATGTCTCCAGTGTTTCTGTGCTGTATTTAACACCCTCCTGCTCTTCTACAGTGCTCCTTGTGGTACAAATAGTTCTGATCAATTCTTGGGTGGCTTTCAGCTAGCTCCCAGTGAAGCTTGGCTAGAAGTTGTTCAGTTTGACACAGCTTTTTTCTTAAAAGTTATATTTTTTTTTTTCTGTCCTGGTGATGGTACATGTTGTTTATTTTGTATGAAACACTTCATTTCACTTTATTCCATGAACATATGTCTGTGCAAGTCACTTTGCCTTTGCATTTATAATAGATGTGTTGTGTTCTTTATTGTAGCAAGCTGGTTTTTCTTTTGATATATTAAGTGATTCTGAGGGGAGTTTGGGTTACATACATGGATCAGTATAATGAATGATCTGTTGACTTACAGATGAATATCTATGCATAAATTAATACATATTTTAACCAAACAAAAATCAAGAAAATAGTAAAACTATCCAGAATACTAAAGAAAATTATTTTTCAGAAGCTTTGTCACAAATTGATGCTACCAACAAAATATAACACTCTGAAATGGTAGGACTGAAGATGAGCTTTTACAATGCTTTAATTTAGGTCATGCTTGAGTTGAATTACCTATTAGGCTGTATACACTAAGAACAGTTTACTGATTGTAGCTGAATTGTGAATTCAGGATGTTCTCATCAATTTTTAGAAAGCACTTTAAATATTAGAAATCTATAAGTTGCCCTCATCTTCCAAAAATCAATTAAAAGAAGAGAAAGGCTACTCACAAATAATGGATTTTAGAAGCTGAAGCTTTTACATAAAGAATGAAAAAAATCCTGTGAAATAGAACCTCACCTTGTATTGAAACTACCTGAAAACCAGAACAGAAACAGAAACACAGAGATAAACCAGAGTGAAATCAGCTTTAATTGCTGCTAATAACTGTACAATTTCAAGAACGCTCTGTCCTTTTGCTCTGTGATCAGTCATCTTATCTGTATCTTTTTGTCATGTTTGGAGGTTCAATTTCCCTTCACAGCCCCATCAATACCTATTGCCCCACAAAAATGCAAATAAATCTCAGACTGTATTAATGTGACATTTTCTAACAATTGCCTTTTGTCAAAATTTTGCCTTTTTTTCCCAATGGCTTTTGAAAGACTGTTTTAGATAAGACAAATAGTGCAGCAGCAAAATTCTTTGAAGTTGTACTATTTTCTATGTACTCAGATAAGCCCTGGACTAATTTCAGTAAATGAGGAATTAGCAGGATTGTTCTCAGACAGTTACCTTGCTCTACACATGCTTTAACAGCCATTACTTGCTGAAAGCTCCATTTACTGTTTGGTCTATCAAGGTAATGTACAACTGCTATAAAACATGGTAATTTATCTTTCTGTAAAATATTAGCCATGTGTTTTCTTTTTGCATAATTAGTGCTGTGGGTACTTGGCACCCCCTCCTGGCAAGAACACTTGCATATGCAAATGAAGTAAAAGCTTTATTAATGCTAATGAAGTAAGTCCTAAATAAATATATTTCTTCTGCTGTTTTTATCTGCAAAGTCTTCTGCTCCTTTGACTTGCTGTATTTTAGATTATTAACTTAAAATTACATATGGAAATGTCAAGGCTTTATTTCATCTTTCCTTTTTAATGACTATGCTAATGAGGCAGATGGCAGTGAAACTGAGAGGAAAACGTCTGCTTGAATTTATTTGGAAAACTAGAAATAAACAAGAACACTTCAATTGTGACATTAACCTCAGGTATGATACCTCATTATAATGCATGAGGGGCTCAATTACCAAACTTCTGTAGTTCAAAGCACGTTTGGAGGTCCTTTGTCCTGCTGAACATGTTTCTCTGAAGGAAGGGAGCTGGAAGTGGTTGAGCATTGCCCACCCAGCTGAGTCCACAGAAGAACTGGAGTTACCTAAAAGACTTAGTTAAACCTAGTCTTAGACTTAGTCTTCCTCCTAAGCTGCTGCTTAGGATTTTTCTCTTGGATTTCTCAAATTATCATTGTAAAATCTATTTTTTTTTGCCTTTTAATTTAAATTATTTGATTCAAAACATTCTTCAAAGGAAAAAAAATAGTTGCTCTGAAGCTATTCTACTGAACTAGTTTTCCATTATCAATTTCTGGGTGCTCACTCCACTTCAATATGGATTGGAGGAGCATTTAATGCATGTCCTCTAGTTCCAAAAGTGATCTCCATCTGAAAGCTTTGTTCCCATCTCAGAAAAGGGGAATGGAGAATGCAGCCAGGAAACACAGGCTGTTTGGCAAAACAGGAAAAAATACAGTTCTACTTATGAAGGCTGGATATATTTTAAAAAGATTTTGTGAGCTCTAGAGACCACTACAACATTATAAATGGAACATTGTAAATGGAGCAAGGCTAAGTTGGGCAAAGTTTCTTCATCACTTTGCACAGTGAAATACAATAAATGTGTTCTAGTATCAAAGGCAGTTTAAAATTATGAGTATTAAGGACTAGATATTGCTGGCCCTTTGTGGGAATAGCCACTTGGCTGTATGTGAAGGAGGTGAGGAAATATGAGAAAATCATATGTTTTATAGGGGCATTATTCCTCTACCACTGTTTTTCATGTGGAACAGTAAAAGGCCCAGCAGCTTTATAGTGAATAAATCGAGAGGGGAGATAAAAGATATTTCCTCTCCCTGGTTTTTATTCTGTTATCACTGATCTAGCATGCAGCTAATATTTGAGGCAGTATGGAAGCCCTGCACACAAGTAATGCATTTTTTTCATCCAGAAGCAAATATATTGGAAATTTGATATATAACTATGCTAAAACTCTTTTTTTTTTTTTTTTTTAAATATGCTTACTTGTGTGGGTGTATATATATATTTCTTTGCATACAGTCCCACAAAGACACTGAGAGAACCAAGTATAGACACACATGTTTGATAGGAGAAATCCTAAGGACTCCTCCATGCAGCAGCCTGCAGGGAGCAATGAAAACAGCAATATGCACCTCTCATCAAGTTGTTCAACATGTCTGTGTGTAACAAAGCTTATCTGAATATTCACACTTCTATCTGTTAGCTAATATTAACTGCAAGTTCAATGGCTCATAAAATGCAGCTGCTGTGCTTCTTGGGTGAAAAATGTGTACCTTTCTGTAATGCAGAAACATGAAAATTATATTTCAGAAGTCTAAAATTCTTTGGAAATAGGCACCCATAAAAACTATGAAGCAGAGGTTGAAATCTGATGGAATCCCTAGCTAAACTGGAGTTGGAAAAGGCAGGGTTTTATTATGGACTGCATTTCTGTGTACCTCCAAAATCCTGCCCGAAACCACTGCATGATTACTGTGTCCCTAGGCCATATAATCATGTACTCACTTCATATTTAGTGATAAAAAAAGGTACAGCACAGGATGGGATGGAAAAATTGTTATATCCATCTTTCGGTAATGTAATGTAAATGAGAGTTTTATCTGGCAAATAGGAAAAAAAAGACCCAAGAAAGCAGCTATATTCTATGCTTCTTACACCTTGGAAAAGGAAGATTGCAAAGAGGAAGGCACCAAAATGTCCAAACAGAAGAGTTTGAAGATTTCTAATGCCTTTCTGGTTCAGGTTCTATGCCAGAGTTGTTCTAATCAATTGTAAACACGACTTTTATTTACCTTTTGTGAAGTGTTTGGCAGAAGACTCATGAAAGAGTTTCTGTGATGCTACCAGTGCCCACAAAGTTCTGCTAGGAGCAGGCTGAAGTGGCAAAACCAACTTGACACAAACCCCACTGAACTCTTGCTCTGTGGCAGGGTTCCTCCACCTCTTCCATTTATAGATTCTGTTTGCTGTATGTTAAAATCTATTTTCTTATTTGGCACATAACATCCATCAGAAATACAGACAGGTTTCAGTCAGTGGGAGTGACAGTGACTTTCTTCCTCTGCAAGGCTGAACAACTTTGGGCATGTTCAGTTCTCCTGGCTATTTCTCTCTCTTTTAGCCAAGTCCCTCTTGAAAAATAAACATTAAATTCCATCACCACCAGCCCATAAATGTTTCTTTTTCCCTGCAGAGGGGTTATGACTTCCCCACTGCGTTTGTGCTGAAAGATCAGAGCTGATTAAACTTTTGCTGCACTGTGTTAAAGTGACTTAGGCTTTCATGTTGACTCAGCCTGAACCAGACAGTGAAATGCCAAGAACTGCTCGTGGATGTGTAGTTGTGGGGAATGCATCTCTACTGGCAGCTCCAAGGCCCAGAGAATAAGGATTGAAAAGTCAGGTGTCAGGGAAGTCAGGGAAAACAATGAATTGATTTTCTTCTTGGTTTATGGCAGGTGACAGCGCATTTCCAGAAATAGAATGGAAAAAATTTTATGTGGAAGGAAAGCAAATAGTTATTTTCAAGTGTTGTTTCCCAGAACTGTCCCAAGCAGATGTGCTGTTCCAAGAGCTAGTCAAAATTTCCTAATTCCTCCTTGTCTCATTCCTAATGAGATAATTTAGGACAAGCTGTGTTTCTTGCATTGTGGAGTCTGTACAGGTGGATGTGATCCACTAAAATTTTGACCCATCATAAAGACAACAGACAACTTGAACCCTGTGTGCAGAGGGGAGATGAAGACACGTGTCCCATACAGCAAGATGGGCTGGGTCAGCAATCACAGCTGAAAATGCAAACTTTTGTGTTCAACTCTGCTTGACTTTCTCATGTAGATGCTCAGAGGCACCCTGCTTTATTGCATTTCATAAAAGTTCTCAGGGTTTGCCCACCACCCTAAAAATAGTAGAAAATGTAAGTATGACTTTATAAGCTCAGAATTTTCAATTCTGTATCTTTACTTTTGTTCTTGCAGTTATAATGCTACTTTCTTACATTTTCTCAAAGGAAACAGAGGATTTCTCCTCTGATATCTAAATTTTTCTGTCTCCCAACATTGGGCTTTTTTTTCCTCCTGGAGTAACTAGGTTGAAAATTTTTCAGTTTAGCTTGTTATAGATTGATCAGTCTGGGCATAATTGAATATTTGATGTCAGTGTAAGATGAGCCTGAAATAACCAGAGATCATTTTAAAAGATTTTATGGTAAGGACAGATTATGATTTTGTTAGAAGCTCCATGCTGGCTCATTAGTCGGAAGCAATCAGTAAGTGTGAGGAAGGACGAGTGTGAATTCCTGAGCATGCACTGTTTTGGATAATTCTGTTCTTCACATCACTTAGACAGAGATCAAAGGGCTGAGCAGTCCAGTCCTCAGTGAGATTTTGCACAGGGCTGCAGCCAGCAGGGCTCTTCAGGCAGCTCCATGGGAGGAAGGAGCAGATCCAGAGCATCAGCTTAGGGCCAAGGGAGTCCTGCTGGGATCTGTGCAGCAGATTTATGAAGCAGCTTGTTGCATAGGTCGTAGTTCAGATATTATATGTGATTTTATTTATATAGCATATTACACTGTGTTTGCTCTCCTGGGTAAGCTGTCATGGGATGAGACAGGGTGAGAATTTAGCGAGCATCATGATCCAATATCATTGGAAAGGCAAGATAATTAATGTGTGTTGAAACAAAAGAGGGCAACGCTTCTCTGCATTTATTGGAAATCAAGGACATAAATAAACATCAGAGTTACCATGGAGTTGCTGATAGTCTGAGTTCATGGCCTGGTTTATGTCATGACATTAGTAACTAATCTTGGAGCTGCATTATGAGTGCATCCTTGCTATTGTTTACAGTAGATTTATAAACTATCTAAATAGCAATTAAATATAATGGCCTTGTAGATTGTTTGTGGTTGTTCAGAAACCATTGTGCTAACACATTACTGTGATGCAGTGGCATTAATCTAGACAAAAGAAAAGAGTGGTGCTTCAGTGAGCGTTCTGTTCTTCCTACTTCTGTTCTTCTGGCAGCTTGATTACTGCAAAAATAAAATTAACATATTGTAACTGACACCAGAAAGGGATAGTGTATGATATTGGGGTGTCTGTGCTTTGAGGTCTTTGAGCTACTTCCCCTCTCCCTTAATTACAGCATCATCTAAAGGTTTGAAAGCTTCCTCTGAAAGAATTGTTGTGCAGGTCAATCACAACCTTTAGAAAATTAGTACCTTTAAGAGTGAATATAGTTTTTAGTGCTTACAATTATAATAATTTTGTTATTATCTATTACTTGGTTTCTGCTTCATTTGTAATGTGTCTGATGATTTTTGGAACATGGATAGTGTAAGGGCAGATTTTTCTCCACTGCCAGGCATTGCTTGGTAAATTGAATGAGTGTTTCAATTTTTTTTGTACCAGTATAGATTGACCTACAAAATTAAAAAACAAAACCAAAAAAACTATCTGCAGAGAAGAGATCAGAGCCATTATGCACTCCTGGAGACTTGCAAAGCAGCTGTATTGCAAACCAGATCAGACCTTGTAGCCTGCAATCCTGTCTGTGAGAGCCCACAATCTAAATAGACTGCAGATAAAACGTAGGGGAAAGAAAATAAAGCTTCTTTGCAATACAAACCCATAAAACTTTCCTTGAAATGGTCATCCTGTAACATATGTGATCTGTATAGGAAATTTGTAAGAGATGAGAAGAAAATAAAAGGCTTTTATAAGAAGCCTGCATAATTGTAACTTGCTAAATCACTAATGAATATTCTAAAGCTCTAAAATTCACGCCTACAAACGCTTTATGAGCCATTTTTCTGTTGTTTATATTATCTGAAATATAATAATCCTCTTTGGTTTTAGAGATGGCTGCTGTAAGAAAGACATTAGCAGGATAACCAGTCTCACCAGTGAAATGCATGATGACTGTTTGGGGTGGGAGTTTGCCACCTTGCATTTCACTTCCTCTCAATGAGTGAGTGTCTCTTCATTAATTACCTTGGAGCTTCTCCCACAGCTGATTGCTGTGGGCAGGAATGGCAGACACCAGCCCTTCACATTGCTCCTTTTCCAACAAAGTGCAAAGTACCTCCCAGAAGTGTGGTTTGTGGATTTTGTGCACCATGTGTGTACAGTTCACCTGTGTGGAGTCTGTGAATCCCAGGAGTATAGTTAGTGAAATCACAAATGACAAGGAAATGTTTGCTCAGTTTGAACCTGAAGAAGAGAGCAGGTATTACACTGTGACTAAAAATAACGTAATCAGTGGCTCTCAGAAAAATAATTGTCTGCCAGAACTTTGGAGGATGCTGAATGGTGATAGAGAAAATGTCAATATCAGGTATTCATTTGAAATCTATTGCATTGATCAATCCTATGGGTGATTTGCTGTATTTTTTAAATTGCTGGAAACTAATTGTAAATTTCTGAAGTGGAGCTATTTCTATAATTTTTCAGATCTGTGAACCAGAAGGTAGGAACAAATACTTTAAATACTTTAACGAAAACCAAACTTGCTACCTTAACGGCAGTTGTAGGAAGCTGGCAACCAAATTGTCTCAATGTGGATGTAGGGCTTTGATTTTAGGTTCTTCCTACAGTCCAAAATTAGTTCTAATATTATTTACAAGTCAAAGGAAGTGCATGGACATCTGCATTTTTCCATAATTATGGTGACAGCAACAGTAGGATTTGAGAGCACGTTTTTAGAATAAAAATTACTTTAAAATAATTCTAAAATTAACTATTTCGTTTATTATGTGACTTATTTATTTCTTCTATGCAAGACCATCTTTTTGTGCTGAACTTTCCATATATTCTAGAGCAATATATATGTGCATACATGTTATCATGCTCTATAAACTTAGCACTGCCCCTGAAACTGGAGAAGTTGTGGTTTAATCTCTAGAGAGCAAAGTACAATATTTACAGGACAACTAAAAAAATATTCTTTATTTGACTTTTTTTTTGCTCATTAATAGCTGATATTATTTATATTAATGGTTGTTAGTGAAAAAACATATTTCATCTGGAAATCTTAGTGAATGATCTGACTGGGGGCAGCTGGATTTGGCCCTGGCTAATGTATGGTAAACAGGAGACAGAACAAATGGTAAGAGGCAAGCCCAGATGGAAAAGCATCTTGAAGCTTTTGAAGAATTAATTACCCAACTAATTGGCTGGCAGTGTCACAAGAAGGGCTGGGATTTTGCTGGATGCTGAGGCTCAGCCACAGCAGTGTGAGGCCACAAGGATTTCCTGAATGCCTGAAGGGCTCCTGCTGGGCATAATCAGAAATTCCTCAGTCTTGTCATAGCTCATATTCACAGTATGAAAGGTAAGGAAGGCTGTCACATTCTCTGGGGTGTTAAGTGGGAGTGCTGAAGTTGTTCCAGATTGGAGTAGTTATTTATCCATCTATTGGTCCAAATTCTGTGGAAGAATCTGATGATTTTCTCACACCACGGGTAGAACTCTCACCTGTACAGAAAGACACCAGTGTTTGTTGTATGGATTTTTTTCTAAGCAAAGATTATAGACACAGGTGACTTTTTTGTTTCCTTTCCAGCTGCATCTGGTTCCAGCTTTAGAGCTTGGTTGGCACTTTCCTTGAGCAAGGTGTTCATCCAGATGTAATGGCAAACAACACCTGTAGCCACACGCCACAGTTCCTTCCCTTCCAGCCTTTTCCAGTCCCCAGCCAGCATCTGGGGGAAAAAACTTCTCCTAATACCCAGCCTAAACCTGCCCTGCCACAGCCTGAGGCCATTCCTTGAGTCCTGTCCCTGGGCACTACACAGAACAGATCAATGTCTGTCCCTCCTCTTCCTCTCACAAGCAAGTTGTACTGCAGTGAGCTCTCCATCAGTCTCCTCTTCCACAGACTGAGCAGACGAGCTGTTTTAGTTTGGAGGACAGGTGTCTGCTGAGAAAGGCAGGAGCTTCTCTTTGAAATGGAGAATGTAAACCCCCTCCCTCCAAATTATTATCATTTTGAAATCAAGGGGCTCTTCAGGCAAAGATATGGGAATTAGGAATAACAGTTCTTTACTAGGGAAATCAAAATAGAAATACAGTACTACAAAGAAACAAACTCCAAACCCTGACAAAGTCAGAGTACAACCTGACACCCGTCAGGCAGGGTGTTGGCAGCAGTCCCATTCCATGGTGGCTGCATCCTCCTGCAGTGACAGATGTGGCTCAGTTGGAGCAGTGCTCCTGTACAAGGTGCAGTTTCCCTCCGGAGCTCCAGTGGTGATGTGGAGAAATCCGGTTTTCCTCTGGAGTCCAGTGGAGAAAGGGGCTCCCTTAGTGTCCCAAAGCCTCTGTTTTTATCTTGGTAAGAAATGTTGGGCTCTTCCCCCTGGCTGGAGCAACTCCCAATGGGATGCAGTAATTTTATCAGTCACACAGTGGGACTCAATGGCCATGAGCAGAAAATGACTGGCTGGAGGAAGGATGGGTTGTGAAAAGATAAAGAACAATGCCCTGCCTGGTTTCAATGGATGGCCCATTAGCAGAATATCTCCTGTGGAGATAAGGATCACTGTCCCCACCCTGAACAGATGGTGATAGAACAAATACCTTTTATCACACTCTGTATTGTAACCCAAGACACCAGCTCTGCTTTTCTTCCACCTAAAAATCCTGGGCTTTAGAGTGAGAACCTGGGCTCTAGCAGCAAGCAGTGCTGCTGGAGCAGAAAAGGTTTGTGCTGTCACTGAAGCTGCCCTGCAACCAGAGGAGGGGTTGAGTGTGGCTGTGCTATGCAGGAGGCTTCAGTGCAGCACCAAAAGGGAAAAAATGGAGTGTTTTTCTGTAATTTAGCAGCTTTTCTCTGCCTGTAGTGTTCAAAATGATTAAAGACACACGGGGGGCCTCTCCAGCTACTGGCACTGGGTTTGCTGTTCAGCTGGGGAGGGGATGTCTCTGTGTTCACAGCTGTCTGCCATCTGCAGCTAACTTGGACTCTGCTCCAGACCTCAGCCTGAAAGAAAGTCCTGTAATTGTGAAACATGTTGCAAACAGTGAATAAGCATTTTGGAAGGGATTAATTTAGGATAAAATTTACGAAAAAAATTATTTAGAGGATGCCAGATGTGAAAGAATGAGATGCATTAGTGCTGAGGTAGAATATTAGAGCAAGCAGGGCCTCAAATTCTTCCCAGTCAGTGGAAATAAATGTGATCATTACCAAGAATTAATTTCACTAATCCAAAACATTCTTGCAGGTGTTTTTCATTAATTGTAAACTACTTAATAAAATAATTAAAGAAATTCTGTTGGGTTTTTCTCTGTTTGGTTTAAGACTTGATGTGCAAAATCTCTATGAAAACAGATAATTTTGAAGGTAGTAGATTTTGACATTTATCCCCATTTACAGCATTATTACCTGAGGGTCTCAGCTAAAAATAGTTTAATTTTTTTTTTTTAAATACTCATGAAAGATGGGTAGAAGAGGTTAAAAAAAGTGTAATAATAATTTCCATATACAATAGCATATCCTGGTTCCACTTTGTGCCTTTTTCAATTTACTTTCTTATCATCATACCTGAAAGCTGTGGAAGCTTTTTTGGGCACAAAGCCACTGATGTATTCTTGAGAATACCTGTCTGATACACAGTTAGCAGCTCCTTTTTTAGCAGTTTGGGAAGATTCAGTAGTTACAGTCAACATTTTAGTACTTGTGGTGTAGTAAATAGACCCAAGTGTACACTAAGAAAAGCCTTTTACTGTTACTTGCTCCCATATACCTGAGTGGAGAGAGACTGGCAAGGGAAATTTTGGTTTATGTGATGTTGCTCAAAACACAATATACAAAGTGATGAAGTGTGTGAAGTCCCCTTCCTGGAAACTTTTGGGCACATCTTTACTTCTGCTTGCTGAAGTCAGGTAAGACAAATGTGTTTGCAAGATTGTGCTCCAAGGAATTGTTTGGTTTTGTTTGTTCTGATCAATTATTCTTACCCCAGGGTCATGATTTGTTATCTACCTTGCAGTGTTTGAGAGTTTCTGTCTCTCTTACAGGAAAAGTAACTGTCTGAGTTTCCTTACAGCCACTTTCTCTTTCACTCAATTTTGAAAACCAAATTGTGGCTCATAAATTCAACCTCCAGGTATTCCTGTACTGCAAATCATCAGCAGGAGCAGCTGCATCTTAAAAAATAAAAATTTTCATCTAGTCTCTGTGTTTTTGAAAAAAAGATTGGAAATAAATTTTAGTGTAGCATAAAGCAGAATTTTAAGGAGAGTCCATCAGAAAGCATTGGTGGCAGTGTTTAAACTGAACAAGAAAGAGAAAAGTACATGAAGCAAAGAAAAGGATCTTGGGTATTGTGCAGGGAGGGGAGGTCTTGGCATTTAAGACTTCCCTTCCTCTGGGGATTTTTTTTGCATGTTTCAGCTGAGGAATAGTCCCATTTCTACTCATAGTTTGTGGGCTCTTTATAATTGACTTAAAATAAATTCAGTATCTGTTTTCCTCCTAAAACCCCTTCACATTTGACCCCACCTTTTGCTGCTGGCTGGTGTTGTATGTGCAAAGACAAGATGAAAGCAAGGGGGATCTACCCAAATCTTGGGAACAGAATTAAGTTCAAGGGGTGATCTTTTAAAATGTCAGTATTTCAGAGCTATGTGTAAGGTACATTTGTATCACATAAGTGTTATCCTGAGAAGAAGAATTCACAGTGAGTCTGCCTTTTGGAAATGCCAGATGAGTAACCATAATGGTGAATCTTTCCAAGATGATTTACAGGCATGGGAATGTTGATCTTTTGGGATCAAGCAATGAGTGCAGAGCCACACTTGCCAGAGCACCAAGCACTTGTCCATGTGCACTTCTGTGCAGTTTAACTGTGTTAAAGATGAATGCTTGTATTGCAAAAATAGTCTGCAAAAAAACATGAATTCTTCCTTCTTAATGTTAAATTCAAGTAATCACTGAGCTCAAGGCTTGCTGGGGAGAGAGCTGCTGTGTGACTGAAGTTTTTCAAGAACTTTAAAATGTTCCGATAGGTACATTCAAGAAAATAAATGGGGATTTGGAGCAGCTTCAAAGCTGAAGGAACATGTGTAAGGAGTGATGAGGAAAGAAGGGAAGCTTTAGATGATAGAGTAGACCAAGATTGTGAGGATATTCAGAGGGTGACTGGGAACTGCTTGAGGATGGAGACAAAGCTGCTTTATGAGGAATAAAGATGATGCAGCCACAATCAGTGGCACAACAGTGACTATCCTTCAGAGATACTTACTTATCTGAGATCTGTCAAATGGAATTAGCAATGCCTGCTAAGTAGTAATAACAGGATTAAAAACCTTCTCAGGGCTCAGTCATAAAACAAGTAATTCTTAATCCTATACTTTGTCACTGATCGCTTTAAATGAAATTTTTCACTGCAGACAAGACAATTTGAGTACCTTCACCATTAAGAACAATAACAGCCTGAAAACAGGAGAGAGAAGCAAAAACCATGCTCCTGATCTTTAAATTAATTAATTAGATTGATTTATTTTAATTAAAGAAGATTAAATAAAATAGAATCTTTTGACCAAGTAGGCTTTTTTGGTAACCTCTTGAAAGCTGCTGTTTATACAAGAAGAGTTTGTCAGATGTAAGAAGTTGCTTCATAGGATTCATCAGAATGGTTCACTATTAAGGCTACCTGTAATGGGGTCTGATAGCAACAGTTTAAGTTGACATAAATAACAAATACTTGGCTAAATTATTTTAGTTTTCTTGGTTAAGCAGTTAGCCATGCCTTGGTTTTGCTCATATTTAGTTCTTTTACATTAGAAATGAAAGTGCATTTTTAGTGTGGCAATATACATTTACAGGAAGTTCTTGTTGATGTTATTTCAAAAGCTTGATACATCCAGCATTCTTTCATTGTTGTTTTCCTTTGCTGTTGATGTTGGGTGATGCATCAGCTTCCCAGAAATTCTCTGTACCAGTATAAAGCTCAGTACATTTTGGGTTATTAAAACTGGTTCAACTATTTTTGCTTCAGTTTTGAGCTCACTGCTGAGCTTTGAATTCTGACCATAAAGGATTTACTTCCAAGTTCCCAGTAATGGTTAAAACCATTGCATTGCTCATGGTAGGAAAAACCCTCAATTTTATAGCTTTCTGCAGCAGAAATCATGAAGTGGCTACTGTTAAAAATCATTAGTTTGGGGACTTATAGGGAAATCTATTTCAGATGGTAATTTAGAAGCAAGGGGAACAGCAGTAATAGTGATAATAAAACTTTGCTCTTTGGTTAGTATTTTCCCATAAGTCGTTTATTATAGAAGTATGAGAGAATGATAAATGAGCAGGCTTTTTAAACAGTCTTTGGTGGAAAGATATTTTCTTCCTGTTCCACTCCCTGAGAAGTTGTATATCAGTGCTGAAATGGTGCAACAAAAATTTCTGTGGTATCCTGGTACAGATGCATTTTCTCACTGTGAACTGAGGTGGTGCATTACCTTGCTGCTGCTTTGATTTTTGTGTTAAGCTGTGGAAGTGCACACGTGGCCATTGTGATTTATTGCACTTTGTCATGGAACCTGGACCTCAGCCTCACAAAATGAGTGAGCTGGATGCCCTTTGCAACAAAGTGAGCAGGGAAAGAAGAGCAGACAAGGCTAATGAGTGGCAGTGAAGAGGAAAACAGGAGAATGGGGAGCCCAGACTTGAAAAATAAAGCCCAGACTCGAAAAATAAAGAACATTTATGTAGTACACTTGAGGTAAAACATTGGTGTGTCAGTCAGAAGTCGTCAGCAAGCTGAGAAAAGTTAACTGCAGGCTGCTGTTTGGTTTTGTTTCTCCAGTGTGTTCTCACACCATGATATAAAATTGTAACTTATATTTATGATGCATGTACTATGCTGTAGGTCCTTGCAGGAGTGTGTCTCATTTCACAGTTAGGAAACCAGATGAAAATTTCTTTATTCATTCAGCTGCTATAAAACTTGTCTCCTGTATGATTTTGAGGAATGTAATAATATTTTTTAACATGAATAGAAATATTTCAACTGGAAAGAAAATTTCAAAGGAAGGATTTGCTTGCCATAATGATTAAAAGTTTGTTTAGTTTGTCCAATTTTATAATAAAATGGAATATGAAGACAATTTTGGTGGAAACTTATGCTGAATTATTCTGTAGACTGTTCTGAGCCTGAGGAAATTATGTATTCATTGCTGAACATTCATTTTTATCTACCAAAATGTTGGTTTTTCTCTCCGTCTCTCTTACCTCATCCAGATTTATATATTTGAAAATAACATCTACTATCAGCCTGATGTAAAGAGCAGCTCATTGCGCCTGACATCCTCAGGAAAAGAAGGAATTATTTTTAATGGAATTGCAGACTGGTTATATGAAGGTAAGCTGGGCAAATATATCTGTTTATTAAAACAAATGAAAGGTCCTTGTACAGACCCAACAGCACAAATCTGCTCATTTCAGAAAATGCCGAGGGTGGGTTTGCTCCTTTCCCTTCTCATTTTCCTGCAAGATTGCCTTTGTATCTCTTCATTCTTTGCATTGCCTGCTGGTTTGCATATAGCAGTGTTTTCTGAGAAAGATGAATTCATTTCAGACCAGAATGTAGCACTTGGTAGCATGTAAAAGTGAGCAGGGAAAGGGCTCAGTTTCTGCTTTTAGGGACAGCAGTGATGATGCAGTTATAGTTAAACATCCCCAGAGCAGAGGGAACCCAAGTTTGAGTGGGGGATAGTTCAGTCTGTCTTCTACAGCCAGAACCACAGAATGTTTCTCTCTGCACCCAAAATGCTTTTAAATGATAATGGTAAATTTAAGGAAGGAAAAATTTTAGAAAGGGAGCAGATTATCTAGATTGGAACAGCAGCTTAAAATTAATACACATTTCAGCTACTCTCCCTATGGGATTCATGTATTCTTGGTGTTAAATACTCAGTTCCTGAGATATCGAATTTCTGATGTGAGGAGTGTTTTTAGGAATGGTGTTAATGCCTTGCACCACTCAACTTCACCTTAAAAATGATCTATTCACATCCCTAGCCATTGCAGTAGTTATGACCAAACAGCTCACCATGGTTTTTTTGTTTTAAATCTCTACCCAAGTGAACTCTGAAGTTAGAATGGTCATTTGCATCCCTGTTAGATAGTTACCCACTTCCAAGGTTTCCATTAGTGTTTTGAAATGTTTTAATGTGGCAGCACGTTTCAAAACAAAAGAATATTTTTAAAATGGAGTATCATTTTATATGCACTTAATAATCTTAAATTCTAACAGCATAGCATACAAATTGAAGAATTAAAGCAGATAGAGCTCATTGAAGTTGATGCAGTATATCAAGTTTCCACTAAAACAAAGTGAAGTTAATAAGAGTCACGGCCAGGAGCAGCAAAAGTTGTCTAGTTTGGGAGTAGAATGTTTCTGAGGTTTTGTGGGACATGATCCCAAAGCCTTCCTCTTGAAGTCCTAAAGCCCTGTTTAAGTGAAGAAGCTTTCTTTGCACATTGTTTTCCAAGTTTTTTCATCCCAAATGGGATGCTGCAGTTCCTGACTGTCAGAGAGCTCTCTGGGGTCCCAGGATCCTTCTCAACCCCATGGAATTGAGGGTGGGAGGGAGTTCTGTCTGTGCATGCTGGACAGCCCCAGTGTCTGATGGCATGAAGGAAAAAACATCTCCTTTCCCATTCACCTAGAGCTCCACTTTCAGCTGAGCTTTTTAACAGCATCAGAAGCTGAGCAGGCTGAATATTGTCCAGGTGAAGTTGAGAGATTTTCAGTTGAATCGAGCACTCTTCCTCCTTTGACCTCATTTGTTTTCTTTTATCATTTCATGAGTTTGTTATTAACATTTTACCTTTTAAAGCATTTGGGAATAGCTTTTCTTTGTGTGAATAACCTTGTCTAAATGCAAACAGTAATATTTTAAAGCAAACATAATTGTGTTTTTTGGCTATCTGATATTCACCATTCATTCTCAGCCCCTCTCCTGTGTAAAAGGTTTTAGTTATCCAGCCAGGGAGAGAAGCATGACCCAGAATACCTGACTTTGAATGTAGGTCCCAGTTTCATTTCCCCTAACCTTAGATAATTCAGCCCATTAAGCTTCTTCAGAACCCTCAGAATCCGATTAGCAATGTGGAGAGTCTCTGTTGACAGTTTAAGTAGTGTTGTTAGGTAGGCTCCCAAATTAAATATGCAGTCAGGCCTTTTCCCTTTGTACCCTATTCTCAATTAGTTTTCCAACCAAATTCTTCAAATTTAAATACAAAACCCTTACAAAGCAGGCCAACATATCAAATACAAAATGAAAATTCTAAGTCTTCTCACAAGTGGAAGCAGAAGACTTGTACAGGGAGAGTCTGGAATTGCTCAGGAGCTGTACTGGGATTCCAGGAGTTTGGGTTCTGTGCCTGTATTTTTTTCTGGTTTGTTTCTTTTGACTGCGATATTCAATGACAATAAATGTAAGAAAACATCAAGTGACATTCTTGAGAATTGGATTAATTTGGAAAGCAAATAGAATTTGAATAAAAATAAAAGTCTGGTTCAGATTTTCAAAAAGTTTCACTCCAGAGAAATTGAACTTCCCAAAAATTTAAGCTGTCCACTAGGCTAAGACAATAAAATCATAATATTGCACTCTAAAAATGATTACATAAATATGACTCTGTGAAGATCTGCATGTTATCAGGTGCCACAACTCAGAGAAATCAGGTATACTGAAGCTCTATATTAAGAGGAGAAGAAAAAAATTGGCAATCCTAAAAATTACCTCAAACTCCCAAATTATTTAAATTTCTTTAAAATTTAAGTAAACACATGTGTTGGAATGCTATAGAACTAAGCATATATCAGTAACAATCATCTTTCACATTTATTGATGTTAGTGGAAGTATCCATTTAGGAAAATGCTTAAAGCTTGGTCCTTCAATGTTCCTTGTTAACCAACCATTCAATCCAGGATGAAGTGAAATTACTGAAATTACAACAGGCCCATTTCAGGTTGGCACAGGGAGAATAATTTGGTGCTGGCTGAACAAGCTGGACACTGTGTGAGTTTTTTATGGAGCCTAAGGAAATCTGGTTTTGCAGAGGAACTTCTTCATTCCCACATTGCCCACTGGTGGTCTCCAGACGGGGAAAGACTGGCCTTCCTGACCATCAATGACTCTCTGGTGCCCAACATGGTTATTCCCCGCTTCACAGGAGGTCTGTATCCAAAGGGAAAGCAGTATCCATATCCTAAGGTAAGATGAGTGGGGATCCAGCTCCCACCTCCTCTCTGATAATATTCAGCCATGTGGAAAGAGTGCTTCCAGACAGTATCACAGGCTGATTTTATTCATGATGCTTTTCAGGAAATAATAATTACAATTTTTTTTTCAGAAACTATCAGGTTAGAGGGCAGTAGAGAAACTAATTTGGAGTAATTTCATCACTGATATTTGGCTTGGTGAAACCAATCCAGCACCTCAGAGAGAAGGGTAATGCATTTGAAGGTCTGTGTAGGAAGAAGATCCAGCCCCAGCTGCACTGGAGTCTGACACTCTGTGTGCAGAGCACAGAGCAAGAATCTGTGTTCCTTCACAGATACAGAAATCTCAGTAGATTGTGCTGTTATTAATAAATGTGACAGGCTGGCATTGAATAAGACAAGCCACAGTAACATATTTTCATGGCCATCAAAAAGAGAAAAAAAAGTAGAACTATAAGTGTTTTAGAAGATTTAGAGCATGGTTTTTAGATTTGTTTTGGAAAGTGAAAGAACAGCCCAGACAGGGATAATGCCTGAAAATCACTTCTCATTTTCTGGGGATTTTCTGGAGAGGTGCCTCCAGATCTGTTGTTTCATCTTCCAGCTGATCAGTTTATCCAGCCCTTGCGCACAAAGTCTGGGCTCCTTTCTGACAGCTCCACCTAAATGATCCTCCTCTGGCATTCAGGAGAAGTTTATTTTCTTGTTACCTTGCTATTCCTGCTACTGCATTTGGTGATGAACCTTTATTCTTGAACAGACTGTGATTTGGTGATGAACAGACTGTACCAGGTACTATGAAACAATAACATATATTATATAAATAGAATATCTTTGTGCTTTGAAACAATACTCTGAAATAATGAAACAACAGTAATTTTAGGAGTAGTTTATATACTTGCATTGGCAAAAGGCCTTGAGTGACAGAGCAAAGAAAAAAATAAGGAATATTTTTAAGTCAGCTTTTTAAACGAGAAAGGAGTAATTCTATTTCATTAGCAATTCAGCATAAAAGTGATACACAATACTACTTCAGGAATCTCATTAATGAAAAAACATTATCTTTATTTAATGTCTCCATTTAATACAAATTTAGCTACTCGTTAAACATCATTAATTGGTAATGAAGCTGGTGGTGCAGCAACAGAGATTACAAAAAAGATTTGGTCTTTAGTATAGAGTGCAACCATCAGAGAAAATTATAACTAAGATTAAGAAAGCAAATGAAACGTGATTTTGTGAGCACTGGAACTTGCTCATCATGTCTGCGTACATGTCATACACACAGACTGTATTCTTAAAAAGAAAAAAAGAATAACTTTTTTTTTCCCCTAGCAGTGTTAAAAACACAAAAATGCCACTTACTTGTCCTCCATACCACTCAGAAATGAGTGGATGCAGCATTCAGACTTTATTTTGAGATAAGCCCAATTTCTAAAAGGAATTTGTGGGTGGATTTCAGCCTGTGAAGAGCCAAGCACACAACTTTGTCCTTTACTGCAGCAAACCTGTAGAATCAGTGATTTTTACCTTTTCCTTCCAGTATAAAACAGGGGGCAGCCCCACTGAGGAGCACACTTCATTCTCTGTATCCCAGGGGTTATGTGGTGCAATTCCTGTACCATGAAACTGAAACTTGGGGATGGCATGTCTAGGGCAGGGATTGGGACCAGCACCTCCTGCAGCCCTTCAGAGCCTCTCCCAATTCCCATTACTGTCCTTCATCTCAGGAGCATCCCAGAGTTATGAGCTGTGTTATGGGAGAAGGATGATTCCTACCTCCCCATAGAGCCTCAGGATTTATCAGACTCTTCCCAGTGGGTATCCATCAAACTGCCACGTTATTCCCCTGTAGCCACAAGAAGCATTTTGTTTCCCTTGGAGCTGGCCTGCCAAAGCAGCTGGATCCTGGCACAGGCCAGAAATTGAGATTTTCAGCTCAGCAAACAAGGGGAAGAAGACTGAGGGAAAATGGTAAAGACAAACAGAGGAGGAATCCCAGACTGAGGTAGTGCAGCTTTTCAGAAGAAGGAATAGCATCTGGAAAATGCTTAGCTGGAGGCTGGGTTTAGCTGCAGATTTAGAGGCTGGCTGTGTTTTGGGAGCTGACTTCACTGAACTGGGCAAGTGCTGGTCCCTTGCTCTGCACAGGAATGTCTTCTATCAGTAAAGGGTGGGGAGAGAATCACTCAAAACTTCATGTTTTTATCTCTGTGATTCATATGGCTATGAAATTCATTGTTCAGATTTAAGATACTTGGACTTTAATAACTTTTCATTATTTTAAAAAATACTGCATAATGTTAACAAGTGAGTCTGCTTAGCTGTCACTGATTCAGTGCCTCTAAAACTCCTATTTGTTTTTTTCTTTTCCAAAGGCAGGTCAAACAAACCCCACAGTAAAGCTGTTTGTAGTTAACCTGTATGGACCAGCACATACCCTGGAGCTGATGCCACCTGACAGCTTTAAGTCAAGGTATATAATTTAATGGTGAAATATTTTATGGTAATTGTTCCCAACATAATCAGGATGTTAACAGTGGCCACTTATTCACAACTGTTACAAACATTCCTAGCTGGTGTAGCTCTCTTCTACACAAATTGAGGTACTCTAATTTATTGCAGGAATAATTTAATAGTGAATTATGACTTGCAATTATTAGTGTCAACTGGAATGCTTACTGATTGTGTTAGTAAGAGAAATTATTCTGAATGAATTGAGCATTTTGAAATATTTTGTTTCTATTGATGGGCCACTACTGAAAAACATGATAAAATCTGCTGCTGCTTGCTTCCCCTTCATTAATTTAAACAGTGCTATATAATCTGAAAGATTTCTTGCCATCAAGATCAGCATCTTTACTTTCCTTAATGGCATTAAAGTTGAACTTTAAGTGTCAGAAGGAGCAAAGAAGTTAAGAAATAAAACAATGTATAAGAAAAGATCCCCAAGAAAAAGAGAATCTTGAAAATGTTTTCCAGATGTTATGGTTTCACTTGAGGGTTTTCAGATTTGTTCTGCCTCCTCAGCAGATGGAAAGTAATAGTAGACTCAAATATTAATGTTAGGATCTTAAAACTTTTTTTTGTCTTCTTGAAGATGAAGCCGAATCTGTGGAGCATCTTTGCAGTTCTTGATAAAGATATTGCTGTTGTTCAATTGATAAAAGTTCTGGCTTGCTAGTGCATGAGAAGACTGAGTAAATCTATTTAAACCTGGGGGAAAAAAGTTAATTCCTTCTTGTTTTTAACTATTAAGGTACAATTTCCGTGCTGTAAAACTTAGATAGATTGTATAATTGTGAGCCAGTTTTACTGTAAATTGTGAATCTGACTTGAGATTTCAGTAACAGTCTTTACACTGGTCATCAACCCATATATGACCATGTATCTCTCTATATATAGGTATGAAAAATGTGCTTTAAACAGACTTTTCTAGAGTGAAAATCTTAGAAGTTTGTAATGCTTAGGAGTTTGTTTTTTTCCTAAAGTATTAGCTTTTTTAGTAAAAGTAGTAGCTACCTTTAGCAGTCAGTTTATGTCAGTGCATTTCTCACCCTTTCATTGTGGAATTATTAGTAAATAGGTCATGGGAGTCTTTCAGAATTAAATTGAATGGTTCCTTATCACATATGGTTTTAAGGATCTTTCAGGGCAGAAACATTTTAGCAATAGGTATTGTACAGGTCATAACCATTCACTCCCTCACAGGGAAACCACAGAAATGGAAAGGGAAAGGGAAAGAAGGGAAAGGGAAAGGGAAAGGGAAAGGGAAAGGGAAAGGGAAAGGGAAAGGGAAAGGGAAAGGGGTTCTGTTAATTAACCACAAGAATTAACATTCAGATTCTCAACTTGTCCCAAATTGTGTCTGGTGTAGGACCTATGAAGACATAAAACTGTTTCCCTGATTTTTAGGGCATCTGGAAACTTGATGTAAGATTGAATAAATTCAATGAAAAATTCAATGAATAAATTCAATGAAAAATTCATTTTCTTCTTTTAGGGATCCTGTAAAGGTGCTTGGTAATATTTCCCAAGTCGTGTTGAGGCTATTCTGATATAAAGATAGGGATAACACTTGTAAATTTTACTCCTGAAAGTTTCATTCTGTAGAAAAATTTACCACCTACTATGCACTATTAAAACCACAAAAAGACTGGGAGTCTTCCTTCAGATGCATGGTTATATCTCATGTAATTTCTGTTTCCCCCTTGGTGCTTCTATTTCATGTGTACAGTTATGTTTTCTTCAGTGTCAAACATTATTTGGTATTTTTCTTCAGCCCTTTGTCAAAAATGCAATAAGTTTTTCCCTCTTTAAAATGGGGTTGTGAGGAAACTGGAGGAGTGTACAATGGACCCTGAGAAGCTTGGAGACACAAACTCACAACACACTTACACTTGAAGTCCCCATGTCTGTGTATCATTCTGGTATCCAAATGTGAAAATATCTGTTTTGCTAGAAGTCAGATATGGAAACCAAAGGAATCTGTGCCTGCTGGGCTGTTGAGGTGTGTTCTGCAAACACAGCAGCACTTTGGGTGAAGCCACAGTGCACTCCTGTCTCCTGCCTCTCCTGAGTGCAGCTTTGCAGCTGGTGCTGCTCAGCATCTTTGATCTAGTAAGGAGGCTTTTGAATCTATAATTAAAGCCCTGTTGTCAAAGAGTAATGAGATCTCTATCAGTAATGGATTAAAAGCCTAATTATATCCAAGCTAAGCCCCTTGTTTTAAAGGGGTTGAGTTTTTTCCAGACAAGCTCACTCCACTGTTGCACATAACTCAGCTGGGCTGTGAGAGCTGCCAGGGCCAGCAGGGGAGAAGGGAAGGAAATAGCTGGGCTGGGTGACAGACTGTCTTCTCTTGACATCCCCAGCCTGACAGCCCAGCAGGATCTTGGGAGGAGGGAGGCAAATCCTGCACACCACGAGCCCAGGGAGCCTCGTGTGCTCAGCCAGGGACAGGCAGTTTGGCTGATATTATGAGCTGTTTGTTAAAAGAAACAGGAACAGATTGATAGTGAGAGGGACCTCCCTTTTATCCAGATGCCCTGTTATAAAATACTTGTTATTTTATAATTTTGAAGTGGGCTCTCGCTGCACTCTAATATTACAGAACTTATTTTTTTTTGGCAGTAGGACTGGATTATTTTGCAAAAATGTGTGTCATCTGAAGTTATTTGTTGTTGGAAAATACTGGCTTCTCTTGGAATTCAGTGCTTGTTTCTAAGCTGACTGGAAAGTACACAGTTCATGTGTATTGGCAAGCATATGTTTCACAGTTGGTAAAGTTTGTGTATATATGCAAAAATTTCCCAGGGGAGCATCACACTGAAGGACTGAGCCATCCCACTTACATCCCACTGAGCCATCCCACATCCAGCACAGATGCTGGACATTTGGGGTTATTTTCTCTATCCTTTAGTACTGGCACTGCCATGCAGTACAAATTCAGCATTTGAATGAAATGTATATATTGGGTTTTTTTCTAAAATATAGTCTGAAATGTCAATGATCAGAACATTGTGTTTTCAAATGTTTTGCTTAGGGAATATTATATCACCATGGTGAAATGGATAAGCAACACCAAGGCTGTGGTGAGGTGGTTAAACAGAGCTCAGAATATCTCCATCCTTACAGTTTGTGAAACCACAACTGGAGCTTGTACCAGGGTAAGTTGTTTGGGATTTTTTTTTTCCCCCAAAGTCTCTTTTCAAGGTTTCTTCTGCATTTTGTTTTCATATTCAGAAAATGATATTTGGAAATCAGTTTGCAGATGCAGTAGTTGCAAGCTGAATATAATTAGTCAACAGGGAGGAAATGGATGTGAGAAAATTCCGAATGTGGTGAAATGAGTTTGTGCAATTAGCAACTTTGAGTGACACTCCCAGAATCACTGAGCTTTGTTCATTCATTAGCTTTTTGGAAGCTGCAGTTGCTGAACATCATGTACTTGGGATATAGCTAGAGCAGTGACAAGCTTGTGCTCTGACAGATATTTTCAGCTGACTGGTTTCCCCACTCTCCCCCTGCAGAGTTTCATTTCAGATCTTTCTGTCTCTCATAGCTTACATGCACTTAAGGAAAAGGTGTAAAATTCTCATGACTCTTTCAAATTTGATTGCAGAATTAAATAAATTTAGGAAAAAATCACTTGAAAGGCAACGAGGATATTTCATTTTTGAATGTAAACCAAACTGAAATACATTTTTCTCTTTGAATCCAGACACATTCCACCCCTGGACCCAGACTTTGACTTCTGACACTCCTGCACTACATCTCCCCATTTTCTCAGTCAATCTTGCATCTTGAATGCACTTGGCTGCTTTCCCATTCTGAGTCACAATCTCTTCCCAGAACCAGCTAAAAGTATAAATATTTTCTATACATGCTGATATCAGTACCAACAGATGCTCCAAAGCAGAGGGTATAATTTGGCAGTGTGAATGGTTATGAGTGATTAATGTTGGCCTCTGAGTCAAAAGGCTCCCATCAGTGTCTGGTACTGGAGTCAGTCATACTGAAGTGTTAGAGGTTACTTCCAAGCTAATCTTCTTTTGCTGCATGCTTTTCCTCACTCAGAAACTGTGAATGAACCCCCAGAGTGTGGCTTAAGATTGTGACCATGGAGATTTGGTTCCTTTTCACCTGGTTCCTGTGAGCCTTCTGTCCTTTTATTGAGAAAGTTGGTCCTGAACCACTGCAGCTGCTTCTGAGAGGGAAAACTTTATGTGCTCCAAGGTCAATTGGACTTGTTGGAAGGAGGTATCCCTGTAAGAGGGACAGACTGAGAAGTTCCACTCCAGAATACCTGGAGTGCAGCAAAGGACATTTTTAGGGAGTGAGGAAGGACAGGGATGCTCTGTCACCATTGTGAGCACAGCCCAGGCCTGGCTCGTCCTGGAGGGCTCCCACACTGCACCCTCTGGGATAAGGGGATGCTCTTGAAACCACTAATGGATTAGAAAAGGCTAAATATTGTGAGAATTTAGCATTGTATCACACCATTTGAGTTCAGATGTAAACATTTTTTTCCTCCCTAGCATGTTACAAACATCCTCAAAGGAATGTGTAAAACCAACTGCTGCACTAGCTACAGATTTTCATTTTTCAGGCCATATACATACAGATTCTTCTATAGCTAATAAATTTTCATTACTTCACTGTGACTATGACAATTGGCAGAAGTTGATGTATATTTTTTTCCAGCAATGTGTGCATGATATTTGGTTGTTTTGTTTTTGTTTTTTTTTTTTTTCAGATGGCATGATGTGAAATATGAGTATGAACAGTAAAACTCATTAATTTATTTTAATTTTTTTCTCATAACTAATGCCACACTACAACTCATTAAAGCACAGGATTGTGATTTGAAAAGGTCTCACAATTTGAGCTTGATGCTGGCTGCTTGCCCATTGTTGATGAAGGACTTAAAATATCCAGTTGTCAGATGATGCCTAGAGGTAAAAAACAAATAGAACTGCCTGTGTAAAGCTTCTTCACAGCTGATCAGAAAGGACTGAAATGGCATTCTTAGTTCCCCTGTGGTGTTCTACCAAAAGCTCTGAATAAAGCAGCTGATTTGTAATTAAATTATCATTTGTTTCAATGCAAGTGCCAGCAAAGAGATGAGGAGATTGTAACACAATAGAAAAAAACCGCATTAAATAGCTAGAGACCTTTTGCTGAATGTGGGAAATATGTTTTATCTATAGCTATTCCATAAAACCAATTTTTTCCTTTTTTTTTTTGTCTTTTAGAAATATGAAATGCAGTCAGATCTGTGGCTTCCTAAACAGGTACAGTATAAATGCTATTTCTGGGTGCATAATGCTTAATTGCTTCATTGCCATTTTTATTTAACTGTGTGTTATTTTATAAGCTAATAAAATCCTTAGACCTGTGAGGGTTTTGGAGGCAATTTTCTCTTCAGTTTCTGGTCTGCCTGGATTCAGTTCAGTAAGCATTTAGATGAACAGCTGATTAACTACCTAAGTCTGGGATGGTGGAAGACAGACCAGATGAATCCCATTCCAGGCATGTCCTACTTACTGTGATTTGTTTCTGATTTGAAAATGATCTCACCAAATTAAAGCAAAAGGAGTCCAAAGATTAGAGGTCACATGGACTATAATTGGAATGAGAAAGTAAAATATTTCTAAATTCATACCCAGAACAATATGTTTAACTAATATGTCAGCCAATTATTCCACTTTCATAGCTTCAGAAGAAGTGTCCAATAACTGGATGAAGCACATTCTATTTAAACCACATTTCAGGCTTCATTTTGCAATGTGCAAATGAGAAATCATTTCAACAAAAAAAAACCCCTATGCTTTAATAGCAAGCCTTTTTCCTTTAATATTTCTGTGCAAAGCTAGACATAGAGAGATGGTATCACATCAGGCTACAATTTGTGGTAAAACCATGATTTAGAATATCACTTCAATGTGCTTATTTTTTCCATACAACTTTATCAAAATCAGTGGGTGTTAAACATGTCCTCAGTGAGTCCAAACCATTGAAACTTTTGTTCTCCTCAGCAGTAGGAGGTATCTCTGTCATTATTTAGATGTCTGTAAAGGACACTGTCCTGGAAAGTCCCACTGCTTTAGGATTGAGATTACCAAAGCTTTTGTGGTGAGGGAGAGCTGTGCAAGGGCTGTAACCCTTTCTTTAGGGCAGGATTGCACGTGACATGAAGTATATTCAGCTTTAGCCACCACATTTTTGTTAAACTCAGTAGACTATATTTAAAACCTAAGGATGTTTTCTCCAGGTGACTTCTGAGCCCAACAAAACCAAGCAGACAAAAAAATGTAAGCTACTCTTTTGTTAAGAAGCACAGTGAGAAGTTTACCAGACTCACACAGTGCTCCATTTGCAGAATGAAGAGCCTGTTTTCTCCAAGGATGGCAGCAAGTTCTTCATGACGGTGCCGGTGAAGCAGGGCGGCCGCGGCGAGTTCCACCACATAGCCATGTTCATGGGGCAGGTAAGGTCTGCTCAGGTCAGTTCCAGCACAGCCATGTTCATGGGGCAGGTAAGGTCTGCTCAGGTGAATTCCACCACATAGCCATGTTCATGGGGCAGGTAAGGTCTGCTCAGGTGGGTTCCATCCAGCACATAGCCATGTTCATGGGGCAGGTAAGGTCTGCTCAGGTGAGCTCCAGCACATAGCCATGTTCATGGGGCACGTAGGGCTCTGCTCAGGTGATTTCCAGCACATAGCCATGTTCATGGTGCAGGTAGGGCTCTGCTCAGGTGATTTCCAGCACATAGCCATGTTCATGGTGCAGGTAGGGCTCTGATCAGGTGGGTTCCATCCAGCACACAGCCATGTTCATGGGGCAGGTAAGGTCTGCTCAGGTGAGCTCCAGCACACAGCCATGTTCATGGTGCAGGTAAGGTCTGCTCAGGTGGGTTCCATCCAGCACATAGCCATGTTCATGGGGCAGGTAAGGTCTGCTCAGGTGAATTCCACCACATAGCCATGTTCATGGTGCAGGTAGGGCTCTGCTCAGGTGATTTCCAGCACATAGCCATGTTCATGGTGCAGGTAAGGTCTGCTCAGGTGGGTTCCACCACATAGCCATGTTCATGGGGCAGGTAAGGTCTGCTCAGGTCAGTTTCCACCACATAGCCATGTTCATGGGGCAGGTAAGGTCCTGCTCAGGTGATTTCCACCACATAGCCATGTTCATGGGGCAGGTAAGGTCTGCTCAGGTGGGTTCAGCACATAGCCATGTTCATGGGGCAGGTAGGGCTCTGATCAGGTGGGTTCAGCACATAGCCATGTTCATGGGGCAGGTAAGGTCTGCTCAGGTGAGCTCCAGCACATAGCCATGTTCATGGTGCAGGTAAGGTCTGCTCAGGTCAGTTCTAGCACATAGCCATGTTCATGGGGCAGGTAAGGTCTGCTCAGGTCAGTTCCAGCACAGCCATGTTCATGGGGCAGGTAGGGCTCTGCTCAGCCTGCTCATGGCATCCTGCTGGGTATTTGGGACTTTTCCTGTGGCCCAGGCAAACGCCTGGACTTCAGTCGTGTCACAGTCATCTGTCCTGTCCAGGTTGTTTCTCAGTGCAGTGGGATGTATTTATAACTTCTTCCAGAATAAACACTAATTTTACCTTCTCTAAATATGCTGCACATGCATATTTTTAAATAACAAATAACTTTAAATGTCTATTCAGAATCTGCTCTTACAGAAAGGTAAAGGAAGGCAATACCCAAATTTAAAGTTTGTGTGAAAGTTAGGACACTTTTATTACCCTTTGCAACATTTTTCAGCAGCTTCCATTTCCCAGGGTCATTACTTTTTCCAAAGAAGAATCTGGAAGAAGATAAATTTGCAGTGTGACTTTGAAGGTCACCAGTATGAAGTTGAGATGAACTAATAAAGGAAATTATGCCCTGGAACAGAACACTCCAAGGCATCTATTTAAATCATCAGAGCATTAATCCAGGTGCTTTAGCAGAGCCATATGACATAGGAGGGATTAGCAAGGTACCCAAAACATCAAAACAGCACACTTGTGCCAGGCAGCTCTGTTATCTGCCTTTATGACAGTGTTCTGGTATGAATGTTATTAAGTCTGAAATATGTTCACAGTGCACTGCAGACAGAATAAGAACAAAAGAACTTTAATGACAGTTTAACCTGAAGAAACAAGAACAAAGATACTCATTCACTAGAGTAAATATATGAGGAAAGAGTCAGTGAAGATAAAAGGGATCACAGACATGTCAAATTCTATTTCCCAAAGAAAACAGTAACTCAGGTGACAGTCTGGTAAAGGTGTACTGATATAATATTCACACATGAGCAAAACCATTTAGTCAATCAAGTCTTATTTTGGTACCTTGGTATGAATAAGTACCTTTAAAACATACAAAATAATAATATTCTGGATCTGAAAGTTCACTTGCCACATTCCCAAGGCTGGGAATAACAGATACAATCAAGTTTCCTTAACCTTGTAGGCTCTGACATTTCTTGCTACTAAAAAGCCCAGGAAACGTGATGCTAATTCAGGAAATATTTAAGCAAAGATTGAGCCCACTCCTATTTCAGTAAAGTAATTAATACATGCCTCCTTTTATACATATCTTTTAGTTCCAGCGGAATAATGTTCAAAGTCAAGCTTATGTTCCAGAATTTAGTATTTTGTCCCTTTTAGGCAGAATTAGGGCTCTGTGTACTGCATATCTCCAAAACTAAAAAATACTTCTATTCTTCCTGCCATCAGCATGAATAAACAAATCTGAATGGTATCACCAATGACAAATTTGGCTTTAAGCATGCAGCTGCTCGAGAAAAAGGAAATGTGATATCCCATGTGTCAGCCATTATTCACTGCAGGCAACATTCTATGTGGTAATGGGGCTGATACAGAGCAGTAAAGGGCAGGAAATATGTTTATATGATGTGTTTTACACACTGCATTAATCTGATTGTCCATTATTTCTAAAGCAAACATAGAGGCATAAAAAGTATATTAACCGTTGCACATAAAGCCCTGTGTCACACGAGGTGTTTGTCACACCTTGTGAGAGCCACAGCAGAATTCAGAGCAGCCATCAGCACCCAGATGGTCCCAGCATTTCTGTGATGGAAAAGGGTGACTCTGGAATTGGGCACTGGGATTCTCATTCCTTCCCTGCTTGTGCCACTCAGTCTATTGACAGAGAGCAGCTTTCATGTGCAGGAAAGGTAAAACAGAGCCAGTGGGGACTTGCAGGGCTAAAGAAGCAAATTTTAATGGCTTGCTTTAATTTAATCAGTGACGCTGATTTCTCAATCTGCTGGTCTTTCTCACACTGCATTTCTTTGCTGCACTTCAGGAAAGCACGTGCCAATGACACAAAGCACGTTGGCAGAGGCATCTAATGAAATCTTTATGCAGGGAGAAGTTACTGTCTGAAAGGTTACTGTCTGTCCTAGATTATTTACTGTCTGAATGCAGAGGGCTGGATGTGTGGGTTATTGTTTTCAAATGCTTTTAGTAACTTATGAAATATTTAAAAGAAACTCATCTCAAAATGGGATTGAATCATGTCTTATGTATCTAGACATTTCTTTCATGGAGTTTTGCAACTCTAGAAAGTCTCTTTTTTTTCCAACCACAAAATAAGAATTATAAAGTAACTTTAATGGATCAAGGCAATAACTTTCTGTAAGCTTCATAAATTATGTATTATGGCTGTAACCTTGAAAAATAACCATGTTTATTAGCATTTGGCTGGGCTTTTTATTGCTGTTCTCTTGTTAGATTCTGTGATCTTAATATTTGAATATCTATTTCAGTAGTTGTAGCTTCTCTCTCTCTAGAGAAGGAATAGTCACTGACAATAAATCACTAATATGTATTTTAATCAGTCCTGGAGACAGCTCTGAATATCAGAATCTTCCTGAACAGGGAGCCCTCATCATAAACATATGTAGAGCAACTAGCACAATATCCTGATTTCATTTGGTACTTGCAGGGCTTGTCATAGAGTTGCTACCTCATTCTTTCCTTGTGGATCTGTTTGGAAACAGATCAGTTTCCAAGGGGGTTGGTTCTGCCTTGCCAGCTCCCAACATGTCTCATGGGGTATCTTGGAGCATTTGCTTCTTTTTAGTTATTGTTGCTGTTGATGTGGAGCTCAGGGCACAGTTCAGAAATGCATGGATTTAAAAAAAAAATAAGGCCAACTTTTTTCCTTTATGACTTTTGTGACCACTGAGTATCACTTCTGAAATGTCACCTCTTCTCTTTGTAAAGTTTGACTTAAATTTGAAAACTAAGAATATATATATCCATCCGATAATCTTAATACAGAAAAATCCATATAAAGTATGTCCAAGCTGTGAGGGTTGAAGTTTTAATCTTCAGTAACCTGAGCCACAATTTGCACTGGGAAACACCCTCAGATGAGCTTCTCCCCTAGGTTTTGTTGTTTTTAACCTTGGTCTGATGAACAGTCTGCTGCAATTTCCAGCCAAAGAATTGGTTTTACCTGCATTGCATCCTGAATTCTATTGTTTGTTAGCATGGGGGCAACTGAAAGAAAAATTGTGCTGAAAACAGATTATTTTAATGACTTTGAAAGGCTTAGAGATAGGAGAGAAAGGGTAAGTGAAGTTCAGGCCTGTCAAAATGTGAGGTTTGTGGTTTAAAGATGTTATGTGCATATTAAATTTTAAAAAGCTGTAATCAGTAATGACATGTGCAGGCAATCCTGCTAGGCAAAGAAGAATGCAGCCAGTGAAAGTTAATGTTTTCCATCTCTCAACAGGCTAAAAGTGAACAAATCAGTGTGAGACACCTGACATCAGGGAACTGGGAAGTTATCAAAATCCTGGCATATGATGAAAATACTCAAAATATGTAAGCATTGTTCCCTTTTTTAATAAAAAATGTTTGGAGTTATTAAGTTTGAATCCATTTAACTCAAAATTCAACAACGATATTTCTTTCATTTTGGAGCATGATCATAACTTTGACACCACCTGTGTACATAAGTTGCAGACAATTCATCTGCCATTCTTTTCTAAATGTTTTTTTATGCAGAGGGAAAGAATCACACCAGGATATCACTTGACTCCTGTATTTTTCAGAATAAAAGGAATCAACACAGAGTGCAGCAGCAATAAAATTTTTGGTAAATTCTTTCCTGGAATCCAGATAAAAGTCATAGTAAATTTTCAGTAGTTGATAAAACATCACACCTTTACTGCATGAGGTCTCAGAGACCTTTTGGGGATCTGATCCAACTTCATAAATTCAAATTATTGTAGAGTTTATCAGAGCTCCTGATTCTCACCCACAGAGAAATCTTTTCACAGCCCATCTTAGTGATAGAGTGGAAGGAAATGCAATGCATGTTTGGTGTTTTGGGGAGGAGTTTAGAACGAACACAAAATGTCTGAAGGCTTCACCTGACTCCAGTGGAATCTCTCCATGGCAAAAATATACACAAGCATGCCTAAATCTCATTTGCTTAAAAATAAATTAAATTTCAACAAGAACTTTTTTGAGACTGCAATAAGTCCCATCTTTTTCCCCTGGCACTGAAGAAACCCTTTTTTGACAAGTCTTTCTATGGGTTTTAAAAACATATCCATAGAGAATTTCCTTCTGCAAGGCCCAGGGGTAGAAATGAGGTGTGGATGCACTCAGGCTGCAGAGGTGACAAATTTCACGTGGGCTGTCTCAGCCACTTGAGGAGATTGCCCTTGCTCTCCTTCTGCCTGCCAAGCAAAAACTTTTGGGGAATCTCATCAGAGAAACACCAAGGGCTTGTCTTGGTGTTCTTGCAAAGTCTCTTTCCACCCATGCAAAGTAGATAGAAGAAAAAGTTAGTTTTACCAGCTCAAAAAGCCTCTCATAAGATCTCATAAGACTTATTGTAATATATGACATAATTTCATTGTGACCTTTATCTACTACTTGGATTTATATTGCAAACTCCTGGAGGTGAAACAGAAACTTTCTGTTCTGTATTTTTATATGCAGAGAAGTGTCCTGGTTGCTATTGGAGCTTCTGGGCATGACAGGAATTAAAAGCATGAAATCCTGTTTTCATCACTGTTTTAACAGGAAAGTGTATAGTTTTCTGAAATAACTAATCTGTATAGTGAATTAATATTGGAACTTGGATTTATATATAAAGTATTTGATCTTCATGGGTGTTTGTGAATTTTTAATTTTTTAAAAATACTACTTATGGTGTTTCTCACTTCTCTTAATGCTACCCAAATCAGACAGTTTACCAAACTGAGTTTAATTTTTTTCCTCTTTTGAACACAGTTATTTCCTAAGCACTGAAGAATCCCCAAGAGGAAGACAGCTGCACAGGTAAGAGGCACATGGGGCTGTGTTATCAGATTCTTCATCCCAAGCCATAAGTGCTATGGTGCTTGGGTAATCATTTATATTATGTAAAAAATTAGTGTGCTTTAGCTGTAACAAGAAAGAACCACAGCTTTTCAAAATTAAAAATTGCCATTTTCTGAAAAATGGAAAAGTTTCTAACAGAAAAATGTTTTTAACACATCTTCACTAGTCCTTTATGAGCATCTAAAAAATTAAACCTAAATACAAGCATCTAACATGACTGTGTTTTTAAAAGTAATCGAAGTTTTCTAAATAAAGATATTTATGGGGTTTAATCATGTAACTTAAAGTGTGGAGGCAAATCACCTCATTTTCAGTGCTTTAATCTGAGGTTAGTGAGGTTTTCATGGTTTCCCACTAATGCTAATGTCACCCCCAGCACTGAGAGTTCACTGCAGTGCCAGTGGTGCTTTGGGCAGCTTTTGAATCCTGTGCACATAGCCAAGTTTACTTTATTGCATTTTTTTCCAATGTGAAATGTTTCTGGTCCTTTTCTCTCCCGCAGTGTATCGACAGTGGGGGTCCCTGAACCGTCCAGTGTCTCTCGTGTCACTTCCTGAAGGAGCAGTTGCACGTACTTCAGTGCCAAGTTCAGCCCCATGAACAGGCATTTCCTCCCTGCACTGCAAAGGTAAGGCAAACCCACAGGCTGCACTGCTCTTTGTGCTGGATTCATGTATTCCCTTGAGAAGGGCATTAGGCTGGGAGTCTAACACTGAGCCTTCAGCAGTGGATTACTCAAAGTTCTGTACAGAGCCTGTTCTAAGACTGCCAGTAAAGATGTTCTGTGAAATAGCTAAATTATGAGTGATGTCAGAAAGCTGCTCCAGTCCTGACTCCTCTGTACAAGTAAAGAACATCAACTTGTATTCACCCTAAATAGAAATCCTTTATCCAAAATTTTGGCATTTTGCTGATGGCACTTGCTTTGTGATAGTTTGTTATTTTATATATTGGGATTGATCTTGTGTGACTATGCCTAGTTAAAAATGGGGGCCTGTGTTCTCTAGCAGTGGTTGTACACATGTATGTGCAGTGTATCTGTACACTCCCATAATTATGTGTATGGGTGTATCTACCAAAAAACAGCTGTGGTTTAATCCCCAGAAACAGATCCTCTATATCAGTGCAATTGTAATAAATCACTCACAGTGTTTTTACTGTCAGCTGCATTCCAGTAGCACTAAATGGCACCAGTTTGGCTTCAGAATTCCTATATAAATAAAAAATTAAAACCATCCCACAAAGAGAATTTTTAATCTACACACAGAAAAAATCACTGATATATAAGTGACAAAATGAGACAATGCATAATAAAGTTACATAGGTAGACCTGTTGCCCTTGAAACTTGCAAAATTTGACACCATCCCTTCAGTATTTTTTCACAGTCAGGATCAGAGTGCAAAGAGTAGAGGACAATTCATCTGAAATACATATGAATAGCTCATTTTATATTCATGCTTTTTTCTCCATTTCTTTCTCAACCTCTCCTTTTTTTTTCCCCCACACAAAATAAAATACCAACTGACTTGAGCATTGAATGTATCCAAACAAAGAAACTATGAATATATATTGGCTAAAATAAGGGGTTTGTTTTCGGTTTTGCTGGGTTTTGTTTTTTTGTTTGTTTTTTTGTGGAGATGCACCTACAGTACATAGCTGATTAAAAGAAGAATGCACAAACTGTGAGGTTTTATACATGGTTAAATCTGCAGCAGAAGTGATGGAGCTAATCTGAGTGGTCCTTCTGTGAGTAATGAGCTCCTCATGCTTTAAGCAGAGTTTTCCCTTGTGCTTGATGTAATCCCCATGGGGTAAGTCTCAGATTTTTGCAAGAGAGAGGGTTGATAAATTGGGAAGAGCTTTTTGCCCTGAATCAGCAATGTGCTGGGGTCCAAAAGCATCTTGTTACTATTTTAGCAAAGTATATCAGCCTGTAATTTGTAATGTGCTTTCTTTGATATAAAATGTGGATGCCAGTAGGGGTTGTGCATGTGATTACTCACAAGCTCACGACTTTCAGTGACTTTGGCAGTTCTCTTTGAGCTGGCAAGGCTGTAGATCATCCTCCCAGGATTAAACCTACACTCCACTGAGTTGCAGTAGATTACCCTGAGCTGTGGATATTGGGCAGGGATGCTGAACTGCCATTAATTTTTTTCTACCTCTAACATTAATGTAGAGTTAGTGCTGTCTGGGATTTATTCAGGGTCCCCTGTGTTTCCTCAGAGCTTGGTCTCATGGAATGCCAGGGCTCTGGGCTGGGCTGGGCATGTGGCAGGATCAAAATTGATGGCAAGGACCCTGTAGAACAGGCATCCAAACTTCTGTGTGTGAGAGTGTGAGGCAAAGTGCTTTGAGGAGACGAATGGCACATGTACTGTGTGCATACACACTCATTTTCCCACAGCAAAAAGCCTTCACTGAATTGTTACAAAAGCAATTTGCCCAGAAAAACCTCAGGAGGACTCTGGACTGGTTTGATCTGTATGAGTTTCAATTCTTCAACCTCCTGTTTACCCACAAGCACCTTTATTAGGATAGCTTTTCCTTCTCAGTTCCCCTCAGCCAGCAGATCTCTCTCATTTTGCCAGCTGTATCCATCTCCAGAGGCTCTCCTGAGTGAGGAGTTATTTCTTGCCTGGTTGATGGAGGGCTGGCTCCTCAGCCACTCAGCTTGGCAAGCACATTCTTTGCATTTGCTTTCCACATTGCTTGTGGAAAGCACTTCACAAACACTAGCAAGATATGTTCTTTCTCCACTCAAATAAGATAGCTGAGAAAGGGAGTACGGTAATTTCACGATTATAAGCGCACCATTTTGACTAAAATTTTGGTCTGAACCCAAAGTGCGGCTTATAATCAGGTGCGGCTTATATATGGACAAAGAATGAAAAGTTGCTGTTTTAGTTTGGAGGACAGGTGTCTGCTGAGAAAGGCAGGAGCTTCTCTTTGAAATGGAGAATGTAAACCCCTCCCTCCAAATTATTATAATTTTGAAATCAAGGGGCTCTCAGGCAAAGATATGGGAATTAGGAATAACAGTTCTTTACTAGGGAAATTAAAATAGAAATACAGTACTACAAAGAACAAACCCAAACCCTGACACAGTCAGAGTACAACCTGACACCCGTCAGGCAGGGGTTGTGCAGCAGTCCCATTCCATGGTGGCTGCATCCTCCTGCAGTGACAGATGTGGCTCAGTCTGGAGCAGTGCTCCTGTACAAGGTGCAGTTTCCCTCCGGAGCTCCAGTGGTGATGTGGAGAAATCCGGTTTTCCTCTGGAGTCCAGTGGAGAAAGGGCTCCCTTAGTGTCCCAAAACCTCTGTTTTGTCTTGGTAAGAAATGTTGGGCTCTTCCCCCTGGCTGGAGCAACTCCCAATGGGATGCAGTAATTTTATCAGTCACACAGTGGGACTCAATGGCCATGAGCAGAAAATGACTGGCTGGAGGAAGGATGGGGTGTGAAAAGATAAAGAACAATGCCCTGCCTGGTTTCAATGGATGGCCCATTAGCAGAATATCTGCCGTTGAGATAAGGATCACTGTCCCACCCTCAACAGATGGTGATAGAACAGATACCTTTTTATCACACTCTGTATTGCAAACGTTGCAGACACCCGGACGTGAGGCTTATAATCAGGTGCGTCTTATAATCATGAAATTACTGTAATTGTTTCTCCCCTTTTGTACAGCAGGAAATAAGCTGTGGGTTTGGGGTTAGTGATAGAAGTCAATGGGAAATCCAAGTGCTGTGCTTTGTTCTGTAACACAGTGCCTGTGACACAAATTTGTCCTTTTTTCCCCTCTGATCAGTTTTAATCTACCACAATCCCCTTTTTTCAAAATGTCATCATCCTTCCTCTTTGAGTATTACAAATGAGATAGGCTGAAAAATGCTGGTGTTTTCCCCCTCAGAAATGGTCTTTCTTAAATAAGAATTGAAAGCAAAATGACAAATTCAGAAGAAGTAAAAAGAGGAAATAAGAACAAACTGAAGCAAAAGATACATCTGAAGAAATTATCTTCTTAGAGAGCTAAGGCAGAAAGCTGTGATTTGTCAACAATCTACCTGTAAGATTTTTGTCAATCATCCCCCTTGAGGGAGAGAATGAAACTGATAAAAATCTTCAGTGAAGCTGTGAGTGTCATCATGCTATTTATTTCAGGTATTTACATTTCCCTAGGCTCGTGCCATAATTAATTGAGAGAGACAACCTCTCAAAACACATAAATTAAGCTCTGTCTCTGAACTCTCAAAGGGAATTGTTTTTCTTCTCAAAAAGAGTTGTAGCTCCTAATTTCAAAGGGGTCATGCCTTCATCTGCCATGGGGTCCTCAGGGACTTCAGCTTTTCTGCATTGTTCTTCCTCCCAATAGTGACTGAATGCTTGTAATTTAAACACTGAGGTAAAACAGAAATTCTCATGTGTAAATTCCATTTTGGGATGGGGACATAAAATTTTCTTTTGCAGGTTTAAAGTGGTGGGATCTTCAGAGCAGGGACAGCAGACTGAGGCACTTCTGAGGATGCTGAATGCTTGGTCATGCCTGTTCCACAACCACCTTGGGCATTTGCTCAGTAGCTGTTGGCATGAAGAATTATTCCTGATTTTCAGTTTCTTAGTGGCACAGTGAAAATAAAGCATGTGAAATAGGATTAGACAGCATCACACCTGGATTTCACTGTGCTGAAGTTGGTTTTGCAGAATTGGCATACCAAGGGAGCTTCTTAAACAGATAATTATGTGAAATATATTTTTTCAACACCTCTATAGCTCTTCCATAGAGAAATAAAGTAGATATTATCATTAATTCATTTCACAGTCAACCTAAAAGTTTCTGAATGTCAAGCTGCTATATTTTAAACAGTACCATTAAGTGCATCCATAATTTTTTTATTCATCTTAAAACTTAACATACAGATTATTAAAAAAATGAAGGAATGTTCCTTCTGGTGCAGGGTCTGGGCTGCTGAACAGGCAGAGGGCAGTGACTGTTTCACACTTTGTTGTCCTGTAGCCCAGCCTGTGTCACTTCTGAGAGGTGCCAGTGGGGTTCCTGCTGTGTTTGCAGGGAATTGTGTGTGTGGAGCTGCCAGGATCCTGCCTTGTGTGGTAACTGAACTGCAGAGTACAAACTGCCTCACCCTTCCTCTGGTTTCCTTCTCTCCTCAAAACAGGACCAGGTGTTCCAGTTGTAAGTGTGCACAAGACAAGTAATGCTGAAAGTGAGTATACTTGTGAAATAGTTTTGTTATCATCCCTCATTTCTTAGGGGAGTGTGGGAGAGGGGAAAGTAAGCACATGAAAATGTCGTGCAAGTACATGAAAACTAATTCATATGAAGTCCTATTAATCACCTTTAGCAACATCCACATCAGCAAATGGTAAGGAAAGCAGTTAATCAAATGACTAAAGCTTTTCAAGATTTTTAAATATCTTTTGGACTAAATACCTGTGACTCATTTTCTTTTTATACTTCAGTAATTTAGGTGGCAGGTTGATCTTCATCCTTTTCATTCCTATGTAGATCATGCTGCCATTGCAGTACACCTCCTGTGTTTTTAGAGATGTTTTTAAAGTTACAATCCAATTATGTTGAATCAGGTAGAGTCCTTGGATGATTGATCATGAAAGCTGACCTACATGTGGTGATTTAGTCCTTCTCTTCTATTTCTCAAATCAGAACAGCTCCACTGACATTTTCAATGAAGACAAATCCAATAATAAAGTTTTTTAGGAGGGTATTCTATACCACTGTTTGCCGAGTTTTACTCATTATTTTCTTGTGTATTGATGCCAAATCTGTTCTGTTTCCTGGCTGCTGAGGTGTTTTTTAGTGAAAACTGTCCTTCAGCAGCTGGAATTTCCTGGTGGTGCAGCAGAGGTAACTGCCACCTCCAGCTCCACTGTGACTCCACTAGCATGGAGGGGTGGGTTATAGGAATGGGGGAACTTTCATTCAAAAGCACTAAACCAACTCTTACATCTCCTCCTTTCATTAATTGGATTATCCCCAGGGTTTTTCCCAGTCTAGAAATCCTGAACTGTACCAGCCTGCATCCCCTTTGTCCTGGGCCACTCACTGTTCAGTGGAGCTAATCTTGCATGTTGAAGCACCATCCTAATAAACAGTACTAAGTTATGAAGTGTTAAAATATGCACTTTAATTTTCTTTTTTTTCTTTTTTCCTTTTTTTTTAAATGCCATTGTTTGTGTTTGCAAAGCCCAGTGCCACAGCACACCCAGGGCAGGGAGTTTTATCCAGCTCACTAAAGGTTGTTATTGCTCAAATAAATGCATTTTAGACTTCTGTGGAGCTCCTCAATTCTGTGAAGGCAGGCTTTTGCTCTTTATTACCTGCTTCTAAAGCACTATAGAGTGTGAATTACTGAAATAGAGATTTATGTGCAGCACTTTATAGTAAAATAAAGCAAGTCAGGATAGAGGGACATTGTTTGTTGTAACAACAAAAAGCCAAATAACAAGAGAGATAATTTACCATTAGTGTTTCAGGGCAAGATTAGATTATCCTCTTCAATTCATAAAGGAATGATTAAGGATTATTTCAATTATTCCATCCTCAGACTATAATTATACCATTTTGGTTGACTGCCCAGAACAAGCATTCTCTTCAGATTATCTGTTTTGGCCCTAAGTGAAGAGTTTATTATTTAATTAAAATAATCTAAAATTTTGGAAGCAAGATCAGTAATTTGAGTTTAAAATAAATAAATAAATAAATAAATAAATAAGTAAAGAACAAATTAGCCATTTTTTCCTGTGTAAAGGGGTTGCTTCAAATTAATCTGCAGCTTTAAACCGAGCTGATTGTCTTGCTCTTGGCTGAAGTGCAGAAGACAAGAACATGCAGTGACCACATTTAGCTGTGCTGGCTAAATGTTGCCTTGGAAAGGTAATACTGGGGGAAAGGATGCCCGCATGAGGTTTAGGATACTGCCCAGCAGAGCAGCCTTGTGCTGCATGAGCTGCTGTTGCTGTTAGGATTTGTCAGAGATGCAGATGTTCATGTTGGTCATCAGAAATTCCCTTGGTAGTGCTTAATGAAAACAAAGCCTGCCAAAGCCAGGAAAATGAACTGCATGTGTATCTTTTTGAACTGAAAAGTAGTTGCATTATAAAAAATGTATTTACAGAAGGAATTAATTTACAAGATTAACTTCAGATTAATTTACAAGATCATTGCGCATTTCTCTCTGTTTCTTTAATTTTTTAAAATCTTGTTGTATCTCTGGTGTGATGATTCTCCATTGCCTTTCAACATGGCTTTTCTTCCTGTTTTCTAGAGTTTTATATTTTGGAAAATAACCCAGTGTTGAAAGAAGTTGTTTCCAAGAAAAAGAATTACAAGACTGAAATCAAAATGCTTCACATTGAGGATTACGGTAAATCTGGCAAAATGTTTTTTTAGCAAGCTAAAAGCTTTCTTACAACGTTACTGTTTTTCATCTGTGTAACTACCAGCCTTTAATGTCTTGCTCTTTTCTTAAAAGAATTCCCTTTACAGTTGTCACTGCCAAAAGATTTCACGGATCGAACCAGTATGCCCTTCTATTAATAATGTAAGTATCTATTTGGAATCACTCAAAATCACAAAGAAGTGCTTCATGGAAAATACTTAAATCTGAAGTTAGAAATTTTTTTCTTTTTTTTCTTTTTTTCTTTTTTTCTTTTTTTTTCTTTTTTTTTTTCTTTTTTTCTTTTTTTTTTCCTTTTCTTTTTTTTCTTTTTTTTTTACCTTTTTGTAAGGAAAAAATATGGCATTTGAGTCGAGAAATGAAAAGCTTGTTCTAGGAAAGATTTTGTGCCAGGTGCTGTCTGGTAGAGATGCCTGGGGTTTTTTTTTGAGCTAGTCAAAGCTGAGTGTGCTTTGCTGTGCTTTCATGTTTGGGAGGCACTGCCGTTTCTGATGGTGCAGCTCCAGGTAATCTGCAGTGTTTCCTGGACCCTTGCTGATCCTGCCCACAGAGCATCTCACTCAGAGCATGAGCTCCTTTTTATCCCTAGAGAAATGAGTAGAGCTTCCAAGAGGGGCTCAGTTGAGATGCATAAAGGAAAACTGCTTTTAGGAGTACCAGAATGAAATAAAAGTTACTTTTGATCATCAGTGGTTGAAGGCATGATGGGCACGATCCAAAGTCTTGGTTTTTGTAGAAAAGCTGCATGGGAGGAGGATGGTATTCCCTGAACACCTGGGTTGTTCATTTAAAGGAAGGTGGGGTGTGTGTTTGTTTGTCTGCACATGTGCAGCAGAGGGAAAAAACACAGCCATGAGTGTGCTTGAAGGCTGCCTGGAAAGTGGTGATGGCCAGCTCAGGGCATCCCTCCTTCCTCCACCTGAGCTCAGCAGGGTGGAGAGAGCTTTCCTGAACCTACAGAGCTTCTTCCAGTCCCAGCTGGAAAGAATTGATGTGAATTTCAGTAACAGAGGTATAGGAGGGCACTGCTAAATTCATGAAAATGCCGCTTTACTGAGCTGTGTCACCTGGAGCAGATCTCCCCTCAGTGACAGCACACATCCTTATTGATGGATGTGAGGGGTTTACAGACCTGAGCTGCTGAATTATCCCAAATTCCTCTGCTCAGATCAGATAATAGGACACAGAGGCACAAAACTGCTTATTTCTAATCCCAGTTTGTGTTTGAAAACTCAGAATTTTCAGTTGCAGTTATCTGCTGTTGTGGAAGCTCTCTGCATTAATTGACTCACAAAACATATTTTTCCTTCTCTCATGGAGAAACAGGACACATGGATTTTATTTCATCTTTGCAGCCTTTCCTGGCATGATCTTGGAGCATGATTACATTTTAAGCAGCTCTTTCTGGAGTGCCAAAGGCAAACTGACTGTGTGAATTGACCCCAGCAGCACTGCAGGGACTTGCAAAACACTTGTGGCTGTTGCTGTTTCTGAGAGCAGGGAAACACAAAGGGGTTGCAGTGCAACGCTTCCCTTTTCAAGTATCCCAGTAAATACATCTTCTGCCAGATACAGCTGGGGTAAAACATGGGGTTAGAAACTCCTGGAGAACCTAGGGAAGACAGAAGGGGAAAGATGAGAAACCTGGGAAGTCCAAGGCCAGAAATCACAGGAAAAGGAAAAGAAAAAAAGAAAAAAAATCTAAAAAAATACCATTTTGAATTGTTTTTTTGATATCAAGAGTTGAAAGAAGTGATAACAGTATTGAGCAGGGTTTGAATTTAAATTTACCAAAGTTGTTGGTACATAGTGAGCAAATAATGTGGCCAAGTCATGATGTATGGTTATGTTTTATACTTGTTTTGTGGTTTTTATGATAGGCATATGGGATAAAAAGGAATTTCATCAATTTACAATACAGATTTTTGTATCTGCATTTATAATTGAAGACTTTGGTTCTTTTAGGTCAGATTCTTGTCTTTGCAATACTGGGTTCTCAATGTTAGCTTTAGCAGAGGTTATTTTTAGAAAACCCTATGTACTAGAGAAAGTATGAAACTGAAAATTTTACATCTGTCCTGGCTCATGTACTGTGGCATGTTTTGTGTCTAGAAGAAAAAGAAGTTTTATTAAGCTGTATTTCTTCAGCAGATTTTTACAGACTTAAAGCTAAGGTTGCCAGCAATCCTTTTTTTCTATTAAAGAGTTCCCCAAACGAAATATAAAACTGCAAACTGTCACTGAAATTATGGGAGGTTCCCTTGTGGGATGATTATTTGAGCCTAATAAATTCTGCCTAGCTCTTGAGAAAGAATGGTTGGATATCTGTGGGTGTACAGGGGGCAATTTCTTGACCCACAGAGCTCCAAATTGACATCCTAAGGTTTATTTCATGATCAGAAGTACTGCTTTCAAAAAAAAGAGGAAAGTATTCAGGCCCAAGGAGAACATGTAGCTTTTATAGGGAACATTGATTAGTTGTGTAGATGATACCATTTCCCAGATACTTGACTTTTCTGAGTCCCAGAGTGGTACTGTTGGGACTGATGGAGAAACACCCTGTTCTTACTGCCAGCAGTGTTAGATGAGAACTGGGGGCTGATAACAAGTTCTGTCTTTTGTACTGTTCAGCTGCCTCTGCTTTCTTTCTTCCATTCTCAGCCATGATATAATTATCATTATAATTCCAGCTATTGAGAGACAAACCTTTGAAAATGAATGCTTACCAATGTCCTTGGTAAGAGTGTTGCTTTAATTGTATGTCAATTTTTTTGGAAAAGAGATTCTGTAAAACATCTTGATCCAGGCAACATGCACTTAGAAGTAAAAAACCAGAAGATATAAGAACAGAAAAGTGGAGTATTTGCAGAGAAGTGGGGTTTGCTTTCCATCTCAGTAGCACTGCACTTTGAAGAGGGAGAAGAGAAAAGAGGGAGGGAGGAGGGAAAGAAGGTGGGTGGTGAGTGATTTTGTGATGGGGATGATGTTTGATGTGATCTGTTTGGGTTTTTTTTCAAATCACTGAGAGCTAGTAGCCATTTCAAAGGTGCATGACTGTGAAAAGGCTTCTGTATTCATGCAAGGATGTCTGCAGGTAAATTTGAACTTCCAGCACATGGCCTCCAGGTGCCTGACAGTTAAGGCTGAATCCTGGAAGGAAACTTGTCCCAGAGGAATTGGTCCTGGTGTGAAACCTGGGTGGGAACTGAGTACAGTTCCATGTAGACTCAAGCTCAACTTAAGGACCAGGACCTGATTATGCTGTAACCATCAGCATAAAGATTGTGTGAGCATTCATCCATTAGCAGCTGCAATACTCAAATTGTAGGTCATTGTATAGCTGTGTTAAATTTATGTCCATCTGGATGGCTGGACTGTCTAACAAATCCTCATGTAGAAACATGTTGGCTGGCACTCTTTTTTCTTTCCAGAATTGTGATGAGTAGCCCATAAAATGTTAAATAGATTAAACACTTTCGTTTCTTCCATTTGTTCACCTCAACCACTGATAACATTTCACACTCAGTTTCCTTCTGCTGTAATACACACAGTATCTATATATTAAAGAGCTGCACAGTAATTGCCTGAAAAGTGATTACCATCTCTTTTCTATATAATTAAGATCAAAGTTTAAATTTCAGGTCCTTGATTTCCCCCTTATAGTTCGCCCTTACTCATTAAAAAAGTTGGAAGATACACTTCTTGGTAACATACAGGAAATGATTAAGTAAAGACTCTGGCATTTAATCTGGGTAATAAAATCAGAGTTGATAATCATTCTTTATTTTTGCTTTGATTGTAATTAACCTCATTCCTTCAAATGTGTGGATAATGTATCTTAAATATCAGTATCTATTATTTAATGCCATTTAAAGTTGTCTAGTATGTAAGTTGATATTTTAAAACTGAATCAGTGGAAAGATTGTCCTGGTATTTGAGGGGGGAAAAGACCCCAGTATTCTTCAAAGTAGCACTGAATTGTCTCCAAGAGGTTTCTGTTTGTTTATTTGTTTAATTGTTTTATTTTATTTTGGTCATAAGCAGGGGTTGGTTTACCTGGTTTTGAACTGATTTTTCATCGGTTTTAGGCCGTGCACAAAAAATCAACCTGTTTATGCCCCCAGTGAATGCACTCTTGGGACTGATAGAAAGATAAGGGAGTGAGGTTGGAAAGTGAATATTTTGTGTAGCTTTGAGAACAAGCCATTAAAATACCAGAAGAAATATGGAGAGGCATAATGCAAGTATTGGGAAATAAATGTCTGCTGTCTCCCTGTGGAGGACAGGAGCACACCTCAGATACAATGTCATTTTATAGTGGCAGCTGAAGAGTAAAGAGGCCTTTTGGTGCTGATGGGAGTTCTGATATATACCTCAATGGAAATAACCTTAAATGCTTAGCAAAGACTACTTACATGGACATTCTTGAGATAAACTAGCCACTGGAAAATTGCTTCCTAAAGCAATGCATCAAACAACCCATCATGCAGGGCTGGACAAAGTGCAGTGTTTGAGCTGTGGGCCCAAAAGTAGCCCAGCTATGACCTCCAAAAAGGAGCTTGAGAAATGATCACTGTCACTTCTCACCCACTGAGAAACTTGCTGAGGTTCTGTTTGTTGTTTCTTTTTAATTGGAGAAATTCACTAATAGTATCACTTTTGATTTAAAACACCTTTTGGTTTTAATTACTTTCTGGCTTAGAGAAAAGCTTATAAATGTAATGGTTCTCCTATTCCTAAGTGTCTAGAAATATAACATATCTATATGTATATACACCAGATTATGTATAACCTAGATATAGAACATGTATAAATCAATTGTGAACATTATGTTAGTTTTGTTCCCATATTTAAAGGAAGGAAAGCAGGCTGACTCATAATATTTTCACTTGTGTGGAATGTGTTAATCTGTTGGAAAGATATCTAGTCAAACATGGATTTTTCTGACATACTATTGTGGAGAGTTTGAAGAACTTACAAATAATTGTAACTGGTCTGAGGCTCCTATTATTGGAAGTAATGATAAATACCTTGTGAAAACTTCTGTTTCAGCGTGTATGCTTCTGAAAACCTTGCACTGAGAAATGAGCAGAAATTGGAAGTATTGTTCTGTTCCTTATTGCAATAATAATGATTATATACTTCCTGAATCATGTGTTTTCTACAGAGCTCACTTGACAGTGTTTCCAGACTCATTGCTTTGCAATGTTACTAATTAGTGTAATCACAACTAAATTGGTTAAGCACGCCAGAAAAATGCCCTTCTTTTCTTTTTATAAAGCCAAGTATAAACCTGATGCTCAGGATAATGGAAAATCAAGCATAACATGTTGTGACTGAGTCTGTAACCAAGTACAGTAATTTCACGAATACAAGCCGCACCAATTTGACCAAAATTTTGGTGGAAACCCGGAAGTGCGGCTAATATTCCGGGGCGGCTAATCTATTAACAAAATTCTAAAAGCTGCCAACACGGAAGTGAGAGCCCGCGGCAGCCCCAAGCCAAGCTGGAGCCCGGCCGGCCCCGGCAGAGGTGGGAAAGCCTGGCAGAGGCGGGGCCAGCAGTGTCGGGGGCGGGTGGCAGAGCCTGAGCCAGCAGGGCGGGGGAGCCCGGGAGAACTGGGGCTAGCAGTGCAGGGGAGCATGGCAGAAGCAGGAAGGCCGGCGGGTGGGGCTGCCTGGCAGCGGGGGAAGCCCAGCATAATCGGGGCCAGCAGCGTGGGGGAGCCCGGCGGTGCGGGGGGCCTGCAGTGCCGGCCAGGGCGAGGAAACGCGGCGGCGGTGCAGACGGGAGGGGGCGGCTGGTGAGCGTGGTGGCGGCGGCGGCAGCCCTGCCGGCGGGGCGAGCGGAAAGCGGCGCTCGCGAAAGCGCCGCCGCGAGCCGCGAACCGCGAGCCGCGAACCGCGAACCGCGAGCCGCGAGCCGCGAGCCGCGAGCCGCGAGCCGCGAGCCGCGAACCGCGAGCCGCGAAAGCGCCGCCGCGAACCGCGAGCCGCGAAAGCGCCGCTCGCGAAAGCGCCGCCGCGAGCCGCGAACCGCGAGCCGCGAAAGCGCCGCCGCGAGCCGCGAAAGCGCCGCGGGGCGGGCGCGGCGCTCGCGAGGCGCGGCGCGGGGCGAGCGAAAGCGGCAGCGGGGCGGTGCTGACGGGAGAGGGGGGCCAGCGAGCCGGCGGCGGCGGCAGCACCACCCGGCCAGCCCCGCCGAGCCGTGGCGCTGAGCTGGGCCACCCGGCCCCGTCGGCAACCATGAGCGGGCCGAGCCTGCCTGGCCCCGCCCCGAGCCAGTAAAGCCCGCTATGCCGCGATCCTCTTACTAATTGGCCAATTTGTGAAAGCTGCGCACGGATTCTCGCGACGAACGAAAGTGCGGCTAATATTCGGGGTGCGGCTTATCTATTGACAAAGACAGCAACATTGTCGAGGCACCGGGGGTGCGGCTTATAATCCGTGCGGCTTGTATTCGTGAAACTACTGTAATCCCTGATTTGAGTACATGATCTAGGAACTAAATAGATAGGTCTGACTGAATTTGAATTCATCATATGCTTGCTAATTAACTGAGTGATTACCTTGAAGATGGTCTGTGTTATCCACAGCCAAAGCCAGATATTGAATCAGCACATTATTGTATTTATAAGACAGCACTTATTGTAGGATATTTTATCTCTCTTTCCTCCCCAGGGTTTACATAAGTCTATTTGGCAAAATAATAATTTCTGTCTTCATCTTTCTTTCACCTTAGACAGGATATTCCCATAGACCATCCAATTTAATTTCCATACAGCCAGCACAGACACTTTTACATTTTAATTTGCATTCCACTGGCAGATGCAGCCTGCATAGAAATATTTTGCATTTTGTACAACTTCATGGTAGCCTGTTCTTTTATTCTGTGTTTATCTTGGGGGAAAATAATGACAAACTTCCCTTTTAAAACTGACATTTTATTTTCTTTGTAAGGAAAATAGTGTATTTGGCTTCAATGGAAAATCTTATTGTTCTTCTAGAAACTGCATTCTCCCATTCTATTTCACCTTTTGTGCTGTAAACCTTTTTTTTTTTTTCCTGGTCATAAAATAGACTTATCACTCCTGCCTGCATCCATTTCTTCCTATGAATTTGGATGGAGAAAATACAATTTTCTCCAGTGTATGCTTTAGTCTTCTTTGTACTCTGTTTCAAGAAATCTATTCACGGATACAATAATGCAATTATTTTTGTTTTCTCAGATGACATCCTTCTTAATAGTATTATATATCCTACAAAATGGTAATCAGGGTGCTGAATAAATTTTACCTTTTTGTATGTTCAGTGAGATTTTACAAATTCTGCATCAGCCTTCTCAGAACTAGGCTAGCCATTAGTGATTATGTTTGGGGGTTTTTCCTTCACTTTTGTTGCAAGCAGCACCACCTGCTTTAATTTTCTGTGTCCTTCAATCAGAATGTACTCAGGTATTGGCAGCACCACAGCACAGTGGTTATAAAGTTAAAGAAATTATTTTGCTGCAGGGCTTGCAGCCCTAATGGGATGGTATTGATGGAAGTGACAGTAGCTCAGCAGGGTTGCATAAGCAAGTGAACTCTGGCACGTAGGTTAAATAAAATATCAGAGCTCGGCACAGCGCATCACATTGTCAATAGTCTTCGTTTGTGTCTGGTGTGTTGGTATTTGCAGTGATGAAGCTCCAGGCAGCCAGTTGGTTACAGATAAGTTTCACATTGACTGGGACTCAGTGCTTGTCAACTCTGATAATGTCATCGTAGCTCGATTCGATGGCAGAGGGAGTGGATTTCAAGGCCTCAAGATCCTACAGGAGGTGCATCGGTGCTTAGGATCAGTGGAAGTGAAGGACCAAGTAGCAGCTGTAGAGTACGTATGTGCAACCTCTTCTCTTTCCCCCTGCCTCCACCAGTTGGAATAAAACTGCCCAGAATGTTCTCTCTGCACTTTTAATGTTTGGGTTTTTTTAATACAATTGCAAATTTTGAAATGGTAAATCTTCCATTACAAACAGCAAGTAAAAAATCAAATAAGCGTTTTTTGGGGTTTTCTTTGAGTTGGTTTCTTTTTGATAAAGCTGTCCTGCTCTGTGCAATTCAAATATGCCACCTGAGCTGATTCATGTTTGTCTCTATTCTGTAGGTAAATATCTTGCTGTCCACATTAACATATAAATGCATTTTAGGTCTATACCATAGGACACTGCTCTCATTTCCACCACAAAGTTTGGCAGTAATCCCACAAAGCTAATGGAGTTATGGTGGTGTAAATGAGAGCAAAATTTTGGCCTGTTATTTCTCTGCCTGTTATTTCTATTTTGCATTATCATTCTTACACTGATGTAAGTCTACCAGCTGCAGAAAAGAGTAATTTCTATCTGTGGAGTAGTCATGTATAGCTTTGATAACACTCCTTACTCAGGGTGCACATGTCAAAATGGCTCACACCAAGGTCTGGATGACTTTTTCTGGGGTTTTCTAGAAACCAGATTTTAAGGCAGATATTTTTTCTTCTTTTGAAAGGGGTTGATGCTTCAACCATTCTGTGAATAAGCAGCTGTGTCTGATATTTCCCCTCAGGTTATTCTGTCTTTTCTGTATAAAATCCACCATAGATGATTAATGGCCTTGATGAGACAATGAATTATTTTTAGAATTAATTATTTTTAGAATTATCTAATTCTTTAGAGTCAAGAAGTTCTGTTCATCCTTTCTGCCTTTAGCTGGTGCTAGGCACATGGTCAAAGCCAGTCATGTAAGCTGTAGTCAGTGGAAAATCCTGGCATTTCTGAAGGATGATCCTCCCCAGACTAAGAGAAGATTTCAACATGAGTAGGGATGCTAAAGGGATCTCTCTTCTCTCCATTAACTGAAAAGCAGATGTAATGGATAATTTCAACAAGATGCTTAAATTCAGATATTTTAATTAGGCGAGATGAACCAAACACCAACTGTTTCCCTTAAAAAAAGGAATTAGGAAACAAATCATATTCCCCAGTGCAGTACTACTTGTATGGATGTAATTTCTTTTTCTGCTTGATCTCCATGTTTAGCAGTTCCTTAATGCACAAATAATGTTGTATTTAGGAAGTAAAATCCACCATTTAACTTTGCCAAAATTAAAAAAGAAACTTTTTTTCCTTTCAGATCACTTCTGAAACAGCCCTTCATTGATCCTAAGAGACTGGGTATATTTGGAAAGGTAATGTTCAAAAATAGCAGGATATATCATCATGATTTCTCTAAGTGCTGTTGGTTCATAAGATATTTATATATTTTCCTAAGACAATTTCAGTTATTAAAACAGGGGGGAAAAGTCATCCATAGTTTACTGTCTGTTCTGTACAATATTTTTTTCTCAGAATGGGAATTTAAGTCAATAAAATCAGTTTTATGGTGTAAAACTATTTGCATTTCAGAATCTGAAGGAGAAAGTATTTGTTTAAAAATTCTGCTTTTTGCTTTCTTTAGAAATTTTTAAGAGGGACTTAGTTTTAGTGAAAGCTTGTTTCTTACAGTTTTATATTTGGGCTGCAGTTAAATTGGCAATGTTGTCCTATAAAATCCAGGTTTTTATGTCTGAATGTTTTACTGACCCTTGAGCCCAGCTGAGCACCTACCCTGTGGTACTGTCAGCAAGTTCCTTGTTGTACCAGTGAGAAATCTCGCCTTTGTTATTTTATCAGCTGCATGTCATTGCCCCTGGCATGGGATACAACAAGGCAAAAGCTCGACTTTTAGTAGCAAACTAAACAGCATTTTGCTGATGTCTATTAAAAAAGCAGCAATTAGAAACACCACACAACTGCTGCTTCAGCTATGAACTGGCATGTGCAAGATTTTAATTTTTAAAAAGTTTTGTTTGTTGTTCTGGTGTTTTTACTAAAAAAATGAAGCTGTTTTTTGCCTTTGAGCTCAAAGCAATTAGAAATCTTGATCAAGTACCCCCCAGTCATCACTTTTAGGAGCAGCATGAAGTGCCTTGGTTCTCAGTGCTGCTGGGTTGCTGCTCAGCCTCAGGGAAGTGATTTCACCTGCCTGTCTCTGGCTGGATGCAGGATGAGGGGATTGACATTTACCTCCTGCATGGTAGCGTTTTGAGGACTGGCTGATGTTTGTGACTGTTATTAACATTTCACATGAACATGACCTTCCTCAAAGATCTGGGCTCCTGCTGCACTCCTTGAGCTGAGAAGGAAACTCTCACTGCAAGAATTCCATTTGGGTCAAAAGCAGGGTTGTAAGGGAGCAGCCGGAGATTTTCCAGCTGAGGATGTACAAGCAGGGCCAATTTCACCCACCAGGTGATCGTGGCACACATTTCTATTCAGGTTTTAATGCCTGACACCAATGTATACAAAAATACACACACATAGAAGCATCAACTTTTCTCCATCTCTTCTTCCTCTTTCAATCATTTGATTGAAAATACTGTTTCTGGAATCAAGTCCCTGAGCAATGCAGAGTTGCTTGGTTTTGACTGAAGAAATTCTTTTCATTGCTACCTGAAAATTCCCACTTGTTTTCTGCCAGAGATTCATCAGTATCTTTTTTTCCCAAGAGTGATGTAATGAGACAGGTACTAAAGAGAATGCATGTAACCATGGCTTTACACATCTGCCAAGACCTATCCCCAGTTTTTTTTTCTTTCACAAAATATTATTGATTGCCATGTTCCTGCATTAATTTTCTGAAAGAGGTGTTGAGGAATGAAGAGTGGGAAATTCAATAAGCTTTCAACACTGCTTTGAATTCAGGGAAATTTCGCCTTTCCAAGTTAACCTTTCAGAGCTGTTCTTTTACTGTCAAAGAAAAAAAGAATCATAAAATTTCAAAGTCAGTTTTATAATTAATAATAAAAAAATATATTTAACAGCTTCTTAGGGTTAATTGTACTTTCCTCCACTCTGCTTGTTTCAGAGTCGATTAAAAATCTACTTTAAAACTCATTTCTTTTTTATCACATACAAGAACGTGATAGGGAAACAAGTTGGTGTTTTTCTTTCTATGCATTAAATTTGCTTTACTGATGGAAACAGAATATGCACTTTGCTTGAAAATAAGTTGACTTTGGAATGGCTTAATGCTGATCTCATAAAGCTGGACTTATGCCCACTTTCAGGGAGCTCCTTAAGAGGTTTCAGAACTACACAGAAGTAAAATTCTTGTCACACTTGGTGATGTCAATGGGGCACAAGAGTACCAAGACTGTTCAGAAGGGCACAGTGGGGAAAATTGCCAGGCAATTTGCCAATGCCCCCTGGCTTATCTCTGTGAGGGGTGCAAGCCTGAGTGATGCATGACCCAAGGGCCTTTCTGAGCTGGTAGCCAAGTGTGGTTCCATGGAGTTTGTGCTTTTATTCATGGAAGTGAAAAGAGTTTAAAAATGAGTTGCAATTCTACAGCCAATGTCTTTCTTCAAAATGCAGCAATTAGGCTGTAACCCCAGAAACCCAGCAGATGAGTGAGGCACCACATGTTCTTGCATCAGGGCATGTGGAATAGCAATGTCACTGTGAAATGATGCTAAGAATTTATTAAAAACTCACTCTGTAGTATTTTATTTTGTCCTGGAAAGCCTGGCTGGAAGCAAGGACACAGGCACAAAGGGAAGAAACTCCCTGGAGAATTAAACAAGCTCTTAATGAAAACATGGAATAAATAATAAATAACCTGGCTATACCTCTCCTTGGATTAAAATTGTCCTGTGGAGCTACTGGGCAAGACAAAAACAGAATATTAAACAAAAGTAAAAGCAGAGAAAACCCAGAGGCAGAGAAAAGTTGCTGTTCTCTTAAGCTCTTTGAGTTACACAAATTAAAGGTGCCCACTCAGAAATTCTGTCTTAGGTGAAATGTACTCCTGCACATGAACTGATCTGGATGGCTCTTGGCCTCTTGGGCTGAAATTTGTATGGAAAAGGAAGAACTCAGTTCCTCACACTCCTTTGAAAATACAGCTCCTATTTGGTATTTTCTTCAGTCTGTCAATTCCCACTTAATATGGATTGATGGAAATGAACAAGAAACCTCTTTGCTTATATTTCTTAAATAAGGTTAAAGAGTTTTCAAATATTACCATTCTTCCACAGAAATCATCTGTTCAATAAATATTTAGACATGAAGAACAGGAGCCAGCAGCATTCGTAAAAGTCCATGAGAAAACTTGATGCATAATCTTTTTTTGGATCAGCTGGTGTTTTGCATTATATTTTCCCTGTCATGGGATAATTTTGTTTTCCTGAAGTGTGTTGTGCCAAACACAAAACAACAAACAAAAAATGCCTGAAGAAATACCAGTTTTTCAGTACTGATGAAGGGATAATAAAATGGCAAGTAGAGAAATTTGAGGAGCCCATAATATACGAGAAAATCATCCATTCCAGATGCCACAATTCAGAATTTCATTTTCTGTGAGTCTAGAATGATTACAAGTGTACAGAAATGGATTGCCTGTGTCATTTCAAGGAAATCTGTGGTTTCAATTTAAAGCTTTCACAAAGATTTCATGACTCTTCGTATCAGCTCTTCCAGGGGAGATGCCCCAGACTTCAGAGATGGTGAAGAAATGTGCAATACTCATTATTATTTACTGCTTAGATTAAAAGTCATGACCAGCTCACTGAGATCTTTATGCACCCTTAAACTATAAACATGATGCCACTGGATTAGCACAGTGGCCTTTAGCTTTATTCTTGCTAGAATGAAGCAAACCAACTCAAATTTCCATCCCATTGATAGGGGTATGGTGGCTACATTGCATCCATGATCCTGAAATCCAGTGAGAGGCTCTTCAAGTGTGGAGCTGTGGTGGCACCAATCACAGATATGAAGTTATATGGTGAGTACTCCCTGCCCTAAACCTGTGGGGCAGTTTATTCAAAATACCTTTTAGTCATGGAGCTGCTGTTTATTTTAACTAAGGGCGGAGAACACAACAATGTTTGTGAGATTTCATCACACTGTCTTGGTCTCTTCTTTAAATTAAAATAAAGCTGCCACTGGGGCAGTTCACCAAAACTACTGACAGCTCTGATTTTGCAGTTACCTAATTTCCTAAGAATCATTTATGTATATCAGCATGAATCAAGTCTTGTATTAGGAATGAATCCTTTAGGGTTAGCAGTGAATTATCTACAATAAATATCAACCACGTTGTCATTCAATCACAGCTTATTTGGTTCTGTATGGGAAGTTTGGGGCACAGGCTATGAACTGTGATCACAGGAAACCAGAATAGATTAATGGTCTGTTAGACTTTGTTTGGGTTTTAGTTTATGTTTTGTTTTGGGTTGGGGTTTGGTTTTTTTATTTTAGGTTTTTTTGTTTGGTTGGTTTTTTGTTAATTTTGGGTTGTTTTTCGGTTTTGGTTTTGGTTTTTTTGTGAAGGGAGTTGGTTGATTTTTGGTTGGTTTCTTTTTTAACTATTTAAAAGTGGGTTTAAATATTGCATCAAAATGGTACATTCTGTGTCTCTAAATGAACATCTCAATTTCATGGCTTAAATAACTTCTGACTCTAAGCCAGAAATTATGAGTTTTAAAAAAGAAATAACTTGAAATTCACAAGATTTGTTGGTTTGGGTTTTTTTGTTTTTTGTTTTTTTGTTTTTTTTGTTTTTTTATTTTTACAGCATCAGCTTTTTCAGAAAGATACCTTGGGATTCCATCAAAAGATGAAATCACCTATCAGGTAAGTTAGCATAAACAAGGAATTTAACATTTTGCTCTTAAAATGCAATTGAATTACAGCTTTGTGTGTGTTTGTTCACTAGGCATCCAGTGTATTACACAACCTTCATGGTTTAAAAGAAGTGGATTTGCTAATAGTTCATGGGACAGCTGATGGTGAGTATTTACAGATGCAGCAGGTTTGGAGTCAGAGCTCCTAGCAGGCAGTGTTCAAGGGCTGATGAGGCACACACCTAGCAACTACATTTCCAATTTCATTTTCCCTCTGATGGGATTTTTTTTCCTTTTGTTTCAACTGTCACTTCTAACTCTGAACTGGTGGCACTTCTCTTTGCTGAGGATTTGCACCTTTTAGGTGCTGTATGTTTTAATTTGTTTAAATCTTGTGGACCTCGCTGTTGCTAGTGAAAGGTATTGCATGAATTATTAATAGAGCAACATACATTTTTAATGTTGTTTTAAATTCATACAAGTTCTGCAGAATTATCAGTACAGCTGGTGAAGTACATCACCAAATGGGAAGTTAATCTTTTCATCTAATTAATTACAAGGTACTGCCAAACCTTCTGAAGCTGAAGCTGCACAGAACCTTTTAATAGCACCAGTACTTTCAGCAGTAGATTAAGACAGAGAATGAGTAACACAGGGTAAGTTCTAGCACTGTAGATGGATTCATAGGATGCATCAATTGAGATAATTTGTAATTGCAGATTTCACTGCAGTGTATTCTTCTGAACTTCCTTAACTGATGTCTAAAGAATAAGCTTTGATGCAGGCACAAATTACAGTGATGCAAACAGCTGCTCTGTACAGACTGACATGCCTACTTCTTTCCCAGTATTTTCTGGTGGATGTGTGATAATACAAGGTATTTCAGTCAGTCTGAAGGGATGAGTGCCTCTCTCTGGTGAGGGCTGAGGTGACAGTGCCCATGCACAGCCTGTCACCCCTGACTTGCCAAACCCGTGTTATGGATCCAAAATGCAAACCCTGTCCAGTGCTTCTCCCCAGAGCACAGAGGGAGGGATGAAAATATTCTAGGTGACTGGGCAGGCATGGGGGGCTCAGGCTTTATTGATTGCAGCAGGCAGCAGCAATTTCTGCCTCTCTGAACCGAGCACTGGAGGGAATTGGGGCTCTGGTAGATGTCTGAGCAATGCAGGGGGCTCTGGGAGTCTGATTCTCTGCACCCCTGCTCAATATCACACCCAGTGACACTGCCCACCCCACGTGCAGCCTAAACTCTGCAGGTTAGGACATGGTAGCAATGGTTCTGAGGGCTTCCAGAAAGTCCCTTTGCTAAAGAAGAGTGGGGTGCAATGACCCTGTGCAAGCAATAGGAAATGCAGTGTGCTTTCTTTCTAGCAAATTGGAAAATGCCACAATGTTCAAACAGAGTGGTTTTACCCATCCCTAAGCTATCACAGTGTGTGTAAATCAAGGATAAAGACAGGAGTCCTCACTAAGTGTCAGGAGTGTGGCTTCCCCTGGGGCTTCCAGCTCCTTCTCCCAAACCTCTGCTGTGCCACCCTGTCACTGGTGTGGTGGCCTTAGAGACAGTCAGCTTCAGACCCAGTCATTACAGAGCCTGGAAATGTGTTCAGCTGTGTAACAGTTAAGTATTTCATATTAATGGAGCTGTTTCTAATAATATCAAATGTTTTCTTGCAGCTAAAGTTCACTTCCAGCATTCAGCAGAACTAATTAAGCATCTAATAAAAGCTGGGGCTAATTACACTATGCAGGTATGTGCACCTGTGACTTTTCCTATAAACAGAGTTGAACATTTAACATCCTGTTGCTATTTCTTAACTACAAATGACCCTCTCTACCACAATACAGTGGTATTACCTCAATTTGCAGTTAGAACTCTGTTTAATCCCATTTTTCTCACTGTCAGTATGGATGTCAGGAGCTATATCACCTTGTCATTCTCCTGGGCTCTTTCTCCTCTCTCTCATCTTTCTTTTTTCCTGTTTATCCTACAGTTCTGTACAGAGTGCTCTGCAATCTGTAGGCACTCCTTGGAGATGTCACTACTTTGGGTCCCTTTTTACCTAGAAAGGTATTAGGTGTGTAATTATGAGTGTAATTTCCCCTATTTTCAACATTTGAATTTATTGAAAGAGCACAACAGAGCCTCTGTCAAGGCACAGGCTTGCATGGGACTCACCTGGAGCACATGGATGCTGCTGCCAGAGGGTTTTGATTGGATCAGGATCTCCAGATACTCCTGATGCTTGTTGTCCATTGCAAACCTGGACCTTGCTGGGCTTTAGGGTGATCTGTAGTCTGCACTGGAGTGTGAGCTGGTGTCAGGGAGGAGGTGGCACGAAGGGGGTTGGTGCCACTTGAGCAAGGAAAAAGGACTTTAAATGTGGAATCTGTTCCTGCTGCCCATGTGGTTGCAGCTGAGGTGAAGGTCTGTGGAGAGAGGAAGAAGCAGGAATTCTGCTGAGCTGTTCTCATGTAACCTGGTGATAAGCTGGGTTTGAGGGGGCAGCTGAAGCTTTTTGCCTCAGACTTCCCCAGGTCTCTGGTCTTGTGGGCTGAGTTTTTTCATTCAGCCTGCAAATGTTTGCTCAGCCTCACCTGGGAGAAATTCCCAGTGGTATTTGTTTGAAAAGATAAAAATGCCCACATCCACCCTAGGAGAGAGAGAGAAGATGGGCTTTAGACCAGGTAGGAAGATATGAATAAAAAGGGGTTGTGCCAAACACTTAGAAGTTGAAAGCATGAGGTAATTCATCTCATGGATGTTAATGGGATTTGGATGCCTAGGCACTACTGAAAATGCCAGCTAGAGCAAACTGTTGCAAGCACAATGGCTGAGAATATAAACTTTTCACTTCTGCAGATCCCACTGCAGTGGTTGTTTTATGTCAGTTCAGATTCCAAGAGAATGAGTCTTACTTTGGGTTTTATTAGCTTTCCTTGATGCCATAAAACTAATGTTATCATCCTGTTGTCATCTAAAACATATTGAAGATCAGAGAAAGAAAATTAGAGCCCTAAATATTTGAAAAGCCTTTAAAAACAATTTACTTTTTTTCCTTTCTCCTCTGCCAGATCTACCCAGATGAAGGTCATAACATTGCTTCTGAGAAAAGCAAATATCACCTTTACAGCACAATCCTTGGGTTTTTTAGTGCTTGTTTAAAGGAGGAGACACCAATTTTACCACAGGAACCTGAAGAGGATGAATAAGGAAGCCTATTTGTGTAGTACTGAGGGGGACTTACTCTGTGGCTCAATAAAACCTTAAATAAAAGTGACTGTAAGATTGCAGATTCTGCAGAAGCTCAAGGGCAGCTAAAGGATACCACAGTGGAACAGCACATTTACAGACAATGAGCTCATAAACTGGAATTCGACTGCAAAGTCCAAACATATTACCAAGGGACAAAACCTTTACCTTTGTGGAAGGTCAACAGTTGGTTACAGTTTCCTGGAAGAACTTAATTTTGCATAAGTGTAGGGTTAGTGCATGTTTGTTATGTTAAGCCTCACTGTTGATTCTGTAAGTGGTTGCTTGTTTTCGTTTGTTTTTGGTTTTTTTAATTTTAATTTAAATGCACATCTTTATTCATCTTTGCATAAGGCACAACCTATCATAAGTATTATGGCCACTACTAATCTAAAAGGTGAACTGCAATCTAACACTGTAATGTTACAATAAGTGCAATTCTTCTGTCTATTACACGTAAGAAACCACAGAGATAATAAAGGGCACGATATTTTCTCTAGTGTCTGCTCCAAGGGGATATTGTCTAGTGCATCATGTAACATGGATATTGAAAATTATTTCCCCCACACAATTTCAGCATTTGCAATTATGACTGTACCTACTAGTAACCAACAGGGGACTTTTTGGTGGTGTGCTCTTCTTGGTCTTTATGTATATACCCAGGAATCCCTAAGCAGAAAATCTTTCTGAGCTTGAAGAAATTTTTTCAAGATGTAATTGACAGCTGTATTTAAAACAATATCTGCAATTGAAATCATTCCCCAGTCCAAAATGTATCTATTGCTTCCTTAAAATATGTTTGAGTTGTGTTTTAGTATTGTTTATAGTAGTTAATAGTTTGCTGGTTACACTCTAATTTTAGAATATGCTACTTTGTCACATGTAAATTAGACACATACATATTAAATTATAGTTTCAGATAAAGAAAGTTTATTAACAATGTATAATGCCATTGAGTAATACTTTACTCCTCAAATGAGGACATATTTTGTATAGTGCATCTTCCTTTCCTCCTGTCTGCTCTCAGATGGAATTCTGGTGTCCATCAAGGTAGTGACATAGCTCAAACTCACCATTAGTTCTGATTCCAAGGCTGCTCATTCCACCTCTTGCAACAAGATTTAGCTTCCACAGCATCACAGAGGAATGAAACGTTTTTCATTCGAGGCAAAGGAAGATTTGACAGGTTAGATTTTATTATTTATTCAGAGGGTGAGCCCCTCATGCATCCATTTATTTACCAGGGTAAAGTACAGTAATAGAAATTGAAACTATGAAAAAAACAAGGCAGCCAGTTTGGGTCTGCAAAATATTAACTCTGATCATGGAAAGCAAGTACAGTGTTGGTTTAATCTGAGATATCTTCCTGAAGGTATGTGAAAACTCCTGACAGATGCTGTGCCACTTCTAGGGGAATAGCTGTAGATTTTTTTTATTTCTGGATATGTTTCAAATACTTTCCTATCTAATTGAGGTTTAATTTCTTGCAAGACTAAAAAAAGAAAGTAATTTTTGAAGATAAATATGCTATTTAAGATGTAAAGTTCTGCACATTTTATGAGAATGGGAATTGTTTTTAATGTAATGAAAAATCACCTGAAGCTTTTTTACTCATCACTTCCTTCTGGAATATTTTCTTTCACTGTTAGGATTTTTTTTATGATGCAAATAATTAATTTGTCTGAAAGGCGTGGTTTTATGGAACACTGAGAAGTCTCTTGTCTTTTAATGTTCAGTATTTCTCTTGTTTTGTTAGCAATGTTCAACTACTTTTCGATTAGTTTAATACAATTTTAATGTGCAATGATATCTTGTTTGGGTCCCAGTGTCACCACAAAGTATGGCTTGGCTTTGTGGTATTTATAGGACATATGGAGTGCATATGTATAGTGTAGGTAGGGCATAATTTATGGGGCTACAATGTGCACTACAGTAAAATCACACAAAACAACAAAAAAAGAGAAGAGTAGAATTCAAACAAGGTTCTGCAAATCCTGTTTTCCGTGGAGGAGTGTCGTTTTCAACTCTTCTGTTGGCTGGGACTGCTGCTTTGTGATTTTATAAATTACACCCATCACTTAATAAACGCTCACCTGACAATGCTGCTGCTTCTAACCAGGCATGGTGAATGAGGTCCTCATCCAGCTCAGTTCAGTGAGGGTTTTTTCCCCAGTCTGAGCCAGCAAATTGTTTCCTCCTTTCCCTGTAGTTCTGTTTCAGGTCCCCATTCCCTATTCATTCTACCCCAAGATCCCAGCTCCAGTTTCCCAGAGTGAACATGTCATAGGACATGCCTTCTGTAGGAATGCCCTTGGCAAAACTTGTGTTTAAAAATCGTGTAATCTGAAATCTGGGTGGAAATGTGGTGTGCTTTTAATGTTTTCATGATTTCTCACACTGTCCTACAAATACAGGTATTTTCATGTAATTTTATACACAAGGATGAGCATCAGACACAACCTAATTGCTTTTACTGACATTTTTATGCATGAGTTGAATTCAGATATTGCAAAAGTGTTTGCCAGATGCAGGCTCTGTTAATGAGCCTGAAGTCTTTGGTGTAGGATGTCCCTCTGCTTTTGCTGACCTGTTGAAAATTCTTCCACTTACAGCACAACTGAACAGTGTTACCTGTCAGATTCTGCATCATAACTATGGCAATCATTAATTGCTCCAGGTGATCTGCAGTAGTGAACAGAATTAGTACACATTGCATCGAAATAGCACAAGTGTAAACTAGACCTATTAATTTATGGAAAGCTAGAGAATCAGCATATCCATTTCCTGCTTGCTAGAGCTTATCTTCACCTTCTTGATTTCCTCTCTCCTTTTTCTGCTACTACAACTTGCAAAATCTATGAAACCTGTAGGTCATATTGAAATTTCAATTATATTACAAAACCAGGCATAACTGCATGTCAATTGGAATACTTTCCCCAGATCGAGTACAAAGAAAGGCTGGTTATTTTTTGAAATTAATTTGATCTTTTGGAAGCAAGGATGGAATTCTTTATGACCTGGTTCTATCAATGTCTGCTGTGATTTTCTATAACCAACTGCTCCTGTTGCTCAGTTTTTGGCTCTCTCTTGGTGGCTGCAAGTGAAGATTGTCTCTGTTCCCTCAGCTCTGGCACTTGAGTATGGAGTCAGTTAGGTTCATTTAGTTGAGAAATCACACCTTTTAAGACAGAAGAGCTTTTATTTGATCTGAAGCCAAAGATTCTCCTTGGAAACTTGGAATATTGAGTGTTGGCTCCTTTAATAAAATGCAGAGGATACCAGGGGTGACCTTGTATCCCTCCTCACAAGTTTATTAGACCTCGCTGAAGAAGCAAGCGAGGGGAAGACGACCCAAGATCCTGAATTCCATTTCTTCTGCACAGTTTAAAAGTACCCAGGCAAGGTGCAGTGCTGCTGGTGTTTTATATTCATTACAAGTAACTCATCCTGGCAAGTCAGTTGCCTCCAGGGAAGGAAGAACCTCACTATTGATTACTGATGCATCTCCTGCACTTCTTCAGTGGCATTGGGATTCCTTCTCTTGATCCTCTGGATGATTTCAAGAGTGCTACAGAGAATGGGGAGCTCCTGGGATGTGGCTAAGGAGAGTCACAACTTCCCAGGCACCTGGACCCTTGGAAATGAAAGAGAATTTAGTTAAACTTCTGTCTGTTGAATTTTAGACATGAAGATTTGGAAGGAGCCCGGCTTCAAGGAGGTAGGTGCATGACAAGTGTTAGTGATTCTCTCACTGGGGGGGTAAAACTACAGGCATCTTACAAATGTAGCACCTAAATGTGCAGTGGTGAATAAAATATTTGTTTTCCAGTGTCTGCAGATTACAGTGTTGTTAGATTGGGTGTTTGGATATAATTAAGGAAATTAAACCACCTGAATGTATCAGTCCACAGTTTCCATTAAACTCAGGACTAGACCTCTTTCCTGTATAATTAGTTTAGAAATCCAATATCCTATTTTACCTAAGTGGAACTTAACAACAACAAAATTGATTTAATAATGCCTATACTCAATGAGGATATAAATTATATAAATATATGTATATATACACACAATTCTTTTTCATTAAAATATCCCATAATGTGGTAAGAGCCCTTTTTTAGATTTCATGACCAAATGAAAAAAAAAAAAAAAAGCGTCTGATTGATAAAACCATCAGAGGGACTATAATTGGTAAGGAAATACGTAGGAAATATTTCCCTAAGGAAATTGATATTTCTGCTCTAATGTGTTTTGTGTCCTAAGTGAGCTGGGAGTGCAGCTCTCAGGGGAGCTCCTGTGGGGATTGGGATGTCCCAAGGCTGTGAGGAGCAGGTACCTCTGTTCAGGCAGTGCAGAACCTTCCCAGCTCTCTGTGGAGGGGAATCATGATCCGAGAGTTCAGTCCATCAAAGAGCACAACTGACAGGAAAAGGTGTGCAATTTCTGCCTTGGGAATAAGAAGAATATTGTTAAAAATGATGGAGCAACATGGGCACCTTGCTGTTGTGCAGTTTGTCTGAGGTGAGGGTGGCATTGGTGACTCCCCACACCCAGCTGGCAGAGCAGCAGTTTCAGCTCCTGCAGGTCTGAGACTGCTCCAGCTGCCCTGGGAGAAAAAGGGAAAGGCATAAAATGCATGCACAGAATATCTTGTGTCTGATGAGAGCTTTTTTAACAAAATGATGCCTCCAAAATCCTGAGAGCCCCACGTGCCTGAAGAAGTGCTCTGGCTTGTTCCACTCCTCAGGCTCTTCGTGGCACATTTGACAAATGAAAGAGAGTGGAGTCCAGCCTTAAGGAGGTGTTCAGCACCATTAGGAGAGGGTTAAGAAAGAAAAGTGTTCCGGGAAGACAAGCACAGAGACACTTTATTGCAATGTGTCGCTCTATACAGAGCTGTCACTCTAAAATAAAGTGGTGCACTGGTAACCTCAGAGACAAGTGCAGCCAGTGCTTGATTCAATAAACTTTCAACTAAGGCAGGAAAGGCAGATCATTCCGGTGTCTCCACAAAAGAAGGATGAATGACGTGGTTTCTTACGAATTTTCAGTCCTGTGTTTAATTTATATCCTACATTTCAGATAGCCATTATAAGATAAGAATCCTGTGGAATATAATTCCACATTTTAAGTAAGAAGTTGCTGTAAAATATTTCATTTTTCTTGCACAAATGGTTACATTTAAGAATATTTACCTTGCCAGGTTAGCTGTTCTTCCTTTTGGGTTCTAGTAGACACTAAATTTATTGGGCTCACAGGTTTTTTAGTTGCAGTGGAAATTGCACTGAGCTTGAACAGGGGAGCTTATCTTTTTTTGTAGGAATTGCTTATGGAAATACAGAGAATCTGAATGCCAGTGTAATATTTGAAGGAGAGCTTGTAGAACAGTATATGAAAAATACAGAACATCATACAAAAAATATGTATATCTGGGAAGGTGAGGAACATGAAGGAACAAGTAGAGTAATTTGCCAGTATAATCAGAATTAAGCAAGACAAAAGAAAAGTCAGTGTGGAAAATTGATTTAGGCAGAATTTATAGGCTTAAAAAGGAGCACTTTGAGAGAGCATATATAATTTTGTAGCTTTGCTTCATCTTAAATTTTGTTCAAGATCTTCTTTCTGAGATGAAGCTGGAAGCAAAGTTGTGGGCAGATTTTTCCAACAGGGGCCTGAGTCTCTATCTTATAAAAAACCCTTAAAAATCAAAGCCCAGAGTGTAATCTAGGAGCTTAGCAATGAAGATTGGAAGAGCAGGGGTTCAGCTGGTTTTGAGGAGCACAGTGCTTCAAGAAGAGGCCTCAGCACAGTGGGAAAACAGCAAGGTGCTGTTTGTACCGAGGGAAGAAGTGGAAATGTGGCTCATAACCAGCATTAGGATGAGATGCTTTCTGTGATGTGATGGTCCAATTTCTGTAGTGTGTGATCATTCATTATAGCAGACACCAAACCTGGGAGGCTGAGTGCCAGACTCAGCTGGTGCTGTATGGGTTCACTGACAAGAAGAATACATCAGTGCTCTCCTGATGTTTGTTTTGCTTTCCCCTGGCACTAGGGAAGAGTTTAAAAGCTGCCATGGTGGGGCCAGCGTTGGCAGCAGCAGCCCCAAAGCCTCCTTGAGAAAGGGGGGAAAGAAAGGGAGCTGTGGGGCTGAAAGGAGAAACTTCTCTGCTTGCCCATCTTGGGGAACTGGGAATCTGTCCAGGGAAGGGTTTGGGGTGGTATTTGAGGCTGGAAGAAGCTGGTTCTCATATCTACTCTCATTGCCCCTGCAGGGTTGTTCTGGAAAAAGTGAGTGGTAAAATCCTGCCCTTCCAAGGGACAAAGGAAAGTTTCCCAAAGTGCCCTTTGAAATGTGTTCATGACCCTGAAGTGTTTGGGAAGTGGGTGGTGGTGCTTGGCTGTGGGAGAAGGCAATTCCTCCAGTCCTTCATGTACTTTGTGTTCAGCAGGGAAAGAAACCTCAGTGAAAAGTACCCAGGACCAACATTGTAAGCCAGCTGCAGGCAGAGCTACAGCTTATCTAACCATGGATTAATTATGGTTTTTCCCTCACCTTATTTTTATTATCAATAGTTATGTTCTTTCTCTGAATCCTAAGGCTCACCACAGATTTAAACACATCAAAGTGGTTGTACATTTTAACTGCATTTCTGTCAGGGACTCTTTTCCTATTGCACACTCTGTGTACACACTGTTACTGCTGGGCTCTCCATCTTCCCAAAGAAACACTTCTGGCTGCTCTGCCCAAAATCTTGTTTATGTGCCAGGAGGAATTGCCTCACATGCAAAGAAGAAGTCACAGTACAGCAGTGATACCCACTCCCTCCTGATCATGACACTAATTAAACATTTGGGACTGTGGCCTCATTATCTGGGTACAACCAGAGCTAGAGCAAATCTTGTGGACAGGATGCAAATCCCTGGTATTCAAAATTCCCCATGGGCTGGGCTGTTGACCTGCAAGCAGGGTTGCTGCCTGTGCCCTGCAGGAGATCTTTCCAGCTGAAGTGATTCAGAGCCCTCAGATCCTGCAGGTAAGGACCTGTCTGTAGCAGCTGCCTGATCCTGGAGAGGATGAGCCACCCCTCACCTGTGCTGAGGTGATGGATGGAGGGTGTCTGCCATGTCATGCCCCTTCAGTCTCCGAAAGAGGGAAAATAAAAAGCAAACCTAACCTCTTCTGGTAGTTCAATGGTTTTGCTGAAAAAAAAAATCTCAGTCAACCTGAGCATTTAAAAAATTGATTCAGTGATAAGCACACACTTTTTTTTCAAACCATTCTCTTTTACAGTTTAATCCATCTGCAGAGCAAACTTTGACTGTCAATTGCTGTTTCTCAGCATATCAGTCATGGTTCCTCTGCAATTGCCATGGTGTGAGCCTGGCACCCTGGGAAGGGGAGAGAGCACACCTCAAACACTGATACACAAATTGCACTATGAAATATGGCTGTTGATCAATCTGAAAGATTTAAGAGCCCTTTTCCAGCATCCTAGCTGAAGCTTGTAATTTGTACAGATAAATATTGATGTTGTTGCCATAGAAGCCTTCAGTTCTTCATCAAATCCTGATTTGAGTTTTGCTCAATGACAGGCTTGGGCTGAGGGAAATGCAGGAGGTGCAAACAAGGAGCACTGTGTTAACACACACTTGGTTGGTTGTCCCTCCAATACTGGTTCTGGTTTCCATCAGTTTCTGGAACCAAGTATTGATTAAAATGAAGCCAGATCTGCACTTCATCCAGCAGCTGCAATGGGACTCTGGATCTACAAACATTTTTATTTAAGATGAAGAAATCCAGCTTGATGCCAGCAGAGATCCTTGTGTATTTTCCTATAATGTATAAAACACTGATTCTTATTCGAGATAGCAGTGTATGCTGACTATTACTTTGAGAGGGTGTGTCTGGAAGGAGTGGAAGCAGTTTTTCAGGGTTTTTTCCACTGGCACTGGCTGCTTATGATGGATGCTGTACTGCATTTGTGTTCTGTCCCAATTAACCTTCTCTAATTGAAGCTTGGACAAATGTTGCCATGCATGACCACCAAATGTCACTGCAGCTCAGTCACTCAACAGAGAGCTGGCTCTTTCATGTTTCCTTTATTATAGCATTAAATTGATTATTTATGCACTGATTATTAGAGCAAGTTCAACAGTTTAATGTTGTAATAAACCTGGCATTGAGCAAAGTTTTAAACATGTCAAAGTATAAAAATATGCATGTGTCTGCACCTTTCTAAATTACAGGATTGGGAACCAGACAGAGAGAAAAAAGTGAATGCTATGTGTGACATTTAATGGCCATATTAAAATACCTAATAATAAATGACAAGGTGATTAAGGTTGGAAAAAATACCCCAACAAAAGTGGTTCAAGCAATTGCAATAATGTCATGGAAGTGAAAGAACACATCCAGCTTGTGGAGGGGGGATATCAGATTGTCCAAGTAAATTGATTATTCAGATTGTCAACGTCTCATCGAAGTGTCTCCAGCTGTGTAATGTAATGTATGAGCTGGCAGGTCTGACCATTTGAAGGGATCCAGAGAATTATAAACTGCTCTGGGTGGTGCAGAAATGTATCTACAGGTGATGCAGGGTGCATGGATACAGAATAGATTAAATGGATGAGGGAAAAAAGGGAAGGAGGTTTTAGACAGTTGCTGCTTTGTGGAAAATCTATACCAGGGCCAGACTACTGGAGAATCTAATCCCAGACCTTAGGGTTTATGTAGAGATAGGGAGGTTGTGCTAGATGTAATTGTATATTATAAGATAAAATGAAATTAGGAGCTGTTTATGCCACTCACCTTCTTTGTTTCCTTCTGTATTTCAATTATTCTGTTGTTTGACAATCATGTTGTTCCTTACATGCATCATACACCTTTTCAGACACAGCAGCTGGGCTGTCCATCTTTAGGAGTGAAAGCATTTGCACAAAGTTTTTCAGAATACTGCTAAACCAAATTTCTAACTCTCTCCAGGTGAATGCAGTAACACTTTATTGCACATCTCAAAATGTCTACAACAGGAAACTCAAATTCTGCCAGAGATCATAAATGCTAAAACCACTACTTTTATGAGGAATTACTGTGCCCAAAGGAAAATACCCAGAGAATTTACCTGTTCTCTTCCTCCTCCCTCCCTGTACAACCTATTTGTCCTTCAGAAGCAGAGAGGGCTCAGCCAGGAGCTCCTTAGCCTGTTTAACTGCAAGAGATACACACCACAAAGGTTTTTGATGGATAGCTAAGGAAGGAGATAATCTGGGTACTTAATTTATTTTTATAGAAATTATTTTTTTAAAAAATTCATAAACCATTAAGGCTAAATTTTTCTCAATATAATTGCTCTTAAACAAAAGCAAAAAATTATCCTGCTTAGTTGTTGTCTTAACATCTTTGCAGCTGGATTGCTCTGTGTTCTATGTGCAGGTTTCCTGTCCAAGTCTCTCATTCAGTGTTAGGGGTTCAATTTGGAGCAGCTGATGGTGGGAGTGTGGGAATTGTCCTCTGACTCCCTCCCCATCAACCCTCCTCAGCCTTCCTGCCCCTCCATCAGCTCTGCAGGGGGATTTCAGGAGGCATGAACCCTGCTGTGTTTGAGGTGTGTCACCTGAGAACTCATGCAGCAGTGTGAGGGATGCTCCAAGGGCTGCAGTCAAAGCCCATGAAGTCAGCAGGTGCCTTGCAGCTCCTTTCAGTGGGTTTGGATCAGACTTTTCCTGCTCTCTTGTCCTAACATCCCTGCCCTAGTGTGGTGCAAATCCTACAGTGACAACACAGAAGGAAACACGTTGGTCTGATTGCAAAATACTGGGAAAATGCCACTAAAGAGTTCTTTGATTTCCTTTGAGAGCAGAAAATGACCCATTGCATTTGCTGAGGTGCTTTTCTCATCATCTCAATGTGCTCAAGGGCATCAGAGGTTTCTGGGTTTGTGATCTGTGCAGAGTGAAGGCAGTGCAAACTCTGTCAGAGATTTTGGGCAGTGGTAGACACAGTATTGTCCTGTACTGCATGAACCTTGTGTGAGGCAGTGGCTTCAAAAATGGTTTATTCTGTGTGCTATGTGCATGCTCCTTCTGCCAGAATGAAAGTATTAAATGTGGAACTCCCAGCCTTGCTCACCCATTTGTAAACAGCCCCTAAGGAGGTGTGAGGAGGGTTATGAATGTTTCAGCCAATTTAGTCTGACTTGTTCACAGTCTCCCTGATCCATTTCTAGCATGGTGAAGCACAGCTCTTCCAACCTGAAAGAGCAACCACTGTGCCCAGTGAAATTGCAGGGATAACTGTTCTCCCGAGCTAAGTTTACTTCATAAATTTCAAAATGTGTCACACATTTACTTTCCATGCTTTATGTTATGGCATAATAAGAGCACAGCCTAACTGCTGGGGCTTCTGGTACCCCACGTGTGAAGCAGAGGAACAGGCACACAGGATGTGAAAATGCACAGAAGAGGAGTGATGTGTTTACCTTAAACACTGCAGTGTATTGGCATATTGCCTGTTTTTGCTGTAATAACAGAGTTTTTGTGAGGGCAAAGGGAGTAAGCCAAATAAACTGTCTGCGTTATACATATGGTTAAATAATTGTATTGATTCTCAGACCATTTGTGTTTAGCAGAAGTGGAGTATACTGCCATTGTGGATTGCATTCTATTTTATCAGAAGGTGGGAATAAAAAGCAGGAGAAACCTTCCTGCTACCAGCTGAGCATCTCCTGGGTGCCTGGTGGGACTGGAGTGTGGGAGGGAAGCTGAGCACACTGACAGCTTCTGATCAAGGGATGATTTCATCCTTGCTAAAGACAAGGTTGAGTGATTTGTGGAACAGTAAATATTTAACAGGAGTGAAGGAGGAATAAACAATTATCATGGCAATTTAGTGGCCCAGAAAAAATCCTACTGGGTCTTACTCCATCTTTTTATTTCAGTGGCTGCCTTGTCTCATCCCATGTTTGTTGTGGTTGTTGCCAGTCTCATTCCTCTTAGTTTTAAAATAGTGTTGAAATTTTACAATATATTCAATGAAAAACAGAAGAGAACTGTGTCCCTTCTCTCCCTCCTGCTGTTACCCACACTTCCCTCCCCTGGTTATTATTGAGGACTCAGGTCCTTTGCCACCCTGATGGAAAAGCTTCTGTGTGACTGCTTTGATTTTCCATCTCCATCCTCCCCAGTACATTTGGGGCTTTTTGAGAGACTGCATTTGTCAACTCCCATGAATGGGAGGTTACCAGGAAGAATAACCAGGGGTGAAAATGTCTGTGTTCTGGGGGAAAACCTGCTCCTGCACTCATTCCCCAAAGACAGAAATGACCTCTGTTTGGTATCTGCAATGGTAAATCGTGTGGGCTCTTTAAATCAATCCGTTCTGCAGGATACATGTGTCTAAGGACACTTCTTCAGAATGAGTAAGAAAAGGTTTTCTGGACTCGTTGGGTGAATGAGTCCACCAGTGTTTCACCTCCAAATGCAAGTGCACCCCTTTTCTTGGTGTTTATAGAGACACTTCTGCCTGGATAAGAGGTTGAAACGCTGCCTTTTGAAGAGATTGAAGGTCTCTGACAGCAGCAATCAGTGGTATAAAAAATGAAGAATGGTTTTCAAGGCTCATCCATCCCTAAGCTTCTCTCAGTGACATCCCTGCTCTCTCTTTAGGAAGCATCTCTTGATGAACACATTTTTTCTCCTGCTGTTGACAGCTCTGTTTTCTGCCAAATTTTTACTTTCAGGAAACTTACTTGTATATTATTTTGCAAACCAATGAGATAAACTGATACTCCCTTATTTGATGGGCATTCAAAATGTGTAGCCTCCTCTTTATTCATGTGTAGTCCTCCCAGGAACTGATGCCATGAGCCAAGTTCCCTGGGAATTATGGACACTTTGTCCCAGATTCTGCTCAGCTTCAGAGGATTGACTGCACTGATTTCCTGGAGCCACAGGGACTCAGGATAAGCTCTTCTCATCACACTGGCCAGTTCAGAAAAGCAAAGTAGCCACATTATCAGTGGGGTAACAGAGATTTTCAGTCATGTTGGGAATCTCCAGAGGACTCTGTGTCCTGCCCCAGAGAGCTGCCCTCAGAGAGGTGGTGGAGGGAAGGCAGTAACAGGATTTGTCCTGGAGGACAAAACAGGAGAGTTTTGAGAGGAGATCCTTGAAGACACCCCAGTTTTCATGTCAGTCTATATGAGCCTGTAATTTTAATGGCTTAGGTTTGTATTGAGAGGTGTTTACAGGTGAGTGAGGTCTTATGTACAACAGAGATGTGTAAATACAGATTGGGCATGTGCACTAAAATTCAGTATTTATTTTAAAAATAAAAATGGCAGAGACAATTGGGGCAAGATCCCCCACTCACATTTGAGTGGTCTTTTTATCAGCTCTTGGTATCCCTGAGGTTTTGCTTTGCTGAGTAAGTCTTTGAGAGCACTGACACTTCAGGAGGCAATGTGGATTGTCAAGGTTTCATGTAGGAGGAACCATTCTTCTGTGCTTCTCTTTGTGCCCCTTGGCTCTCCTTCTCTCCTTTACTGAGTAGACTTTAGTTCAAATAACTTGGGGTTATTTAAAAGATAAGATTAGAATCTGGAGATGTCTGGAGAATACACTTCTGAGGGCAGGAGATACTTTTTGTTCCTATGCCACAGAGAATTGGTGGAGAGGTGACATAGTTAGAGATGCTGATAATTCTTTCTCAGAAGCTGGAGGAGGAAATTCAGGTTGTGGTTTAGTGGTGAGTAGTTTGTTCACCCTGGCTTGTGATTTATCTGTAGAAGACCCCATTTTTACCAGTGAACATGCAACATTTCTATGCAACATCCTCAAGATGGAAGATACACACCAAATTATATGGTATTAAATTGAGGAAAAAACAGTTCAAGCAGAAGCTTACAGGCCATAAAGCTTGTTTAAAATGCTCTAATAGGTACTTGGAATAAGCACCTTGTTAAAAGAAAAAAAAAAAATTGTTTAGAAGGAAAAAAAAAACCAAAAACCAGCCATACAGGTAAAAAGCATTGTAAAATATACTATTAGGAGTGATAAAGATTTACTTTAACATGTGAATAATATATAATAATGGAAGAAAAAAGAAATTCTGGTAGGTGAAATGTAAAGCTCAGCAGATGGATCCGAGGAAATTTCAAGACATGGTTTCCTGAAGGCCTAAAAGCTGATGATGGAAATCTTCCCAAATCTTCCCAAACCCTGAGAGGCTGGGGGAGGAGTGGAGGCAGGGGTATAAGGGAGCATCTGGGCAGGTGCAATGAATCTCTGCACAAGAGTTCAAAGCAGGGATGGGACCATGCTGGGACCTCAGCAGAAATGTTTTTAAAGCAAATCAATAAAATTTACAGTTACAAATTGCTGGGCTCGGGTGCTTGTGCCCTAAAGCTCTCAGAGGATCTGAAGTGTGAAGCTCTGAACTATTTCTGGCAGGATGGAGTGTTTAAATACATCTTAGTAGCAGAAAGGAGAGAGGCAAACGATGCCAAATCTTTAAAAGCCCCCAAGGAGGGGGCTGGAAGCCTGAATTCTGCATCCAGTATGGAAACAAAGGCTCATGGTTTGGGATGGTACTGTGGGAAAGAGGTGCCAGGAATTTTGCAGAAACTCCCTCTGCCCTAAGAGCCAGGGCATGGGCACAGGACTGTTCTGTCATACTTCACTTGGGGATTTTCTAGCAAAGTCCTTTGCCAGATTCTCTCGTTGACCTGAACTTTTATGTCATAGAAGAGTTACTAATAAAACTACATAAAAGATGGGACACAAAGATGGGAACTAATTATTTATTTATTCCAGGAAAAACAGCGTTGGAATGTGTTTTAGATGTCCATAAATGAAGGAAAAATACAAGAAAACAGAGCCAAGAAAACAACTCTGCTGGTGATACAAAGGTGCTTTGTTCTGACAAGCCCAGGGTCCTACAATCCTGAATGGCTGGGCAATAAAACTGCAATGAAATTCAGCAGCAACAATGCAAATTAACGCCTAGAGGGGAGAAGTCATTCCATTTTTTGTGCATGGTGGGCTCTAACTGCTCTATTACTATGCAAGGGAGAGATCATGGAATCATTCTGGACTGCTCTCTGGGTACTGCATGAAGTTCAACAGCAAGAAGGCCAAGTAAAGCATTAGGGATTATAGATGACACATAAAGAATAAAAGAGAAAATATTATTGTGCAGTTGTAGAAATCAGATTTTAGAAAGTCATCCAAAAATCTTGAATACTATGTGTAATGTTATGCTCCCTCAAAAAAGGTGAGCTAGAACTAGAAACACTGGTAGTAAGAAATTGTGAATATTTGCTTTATAATATGATGCACAAAGCAAGTCAATCTCTCTCTTCTCAACATCTGAATCTTGAAGCCTGAGTCACTAAAGATTTCCTTGAAATGTTTCCAAGAGAATATATGCATCAGAATTGGCCTCCACCATGAATGAAAAATATTCAGTTGTTATAACTCTTGCTAAATTAAGTGAAAATTCAGGCAAAGGGTATTGTAGGTAGGGCTAAGAGCATTGAACATTTTTTATAGAGAGAAATCATGCCATTTTAGCCAAAAGATATTTTTGGGTTTGTGCATTTTTTACCAAAATGTTCCACCCAAGAGGCATGAAGGGTGTGCTGTGTGAGCTGGCACGTGGCAGGTCAGTGAGAATGGCACAGCTGGCATTGCACAAAGATTTCTGTTAAGGATGAAACAAAGGATTTGGTTTGAGAGGAGCTGTCACCCAGCACTTGTGGCATTTCCCCATCACCTTCTGAGGGTCTGGCACCATTTTCCTTGCTGGTTTTTTTCCCAAACCCTGTTTTCCAGTTACTGCTAAGTCAGGCACGTGCCAAGTGACACAGTGATGTGCTCCCTGGAGTGTCACTGTTGGAGGGTCTAATCCCTTGTGGAACATCACAGTAAATGTCAAACTACTTCACTGACATCCAGGGATGTTCCCAGGGTAATTTCCACACCTTTCAACACTGTGCTGGGCTAAAGTCTGACTTTGATTTCAAAATAAAACAGGAATACAAAAGCAACAGAGCAGTCATTGCTCTGTACAATGGCAGGTAAGCCAACTGAAGTTAATTAATTATTTAGCTTTAATTAAAGTTTATATAAGCCAATAAAAATCTAGATTATGAGACATTGTTTAGTACCAGGATTTTTTTTTTCTTATTTCATTATATTGATTTGCATGGTATGACTTAGAAGGAATCCCCAGTTTTGGTATGGAATAATATGATAAATGACACATAGATGAGGCAAATTAGAAGTTAATACAACATTAAATAACCTGAAATGTTTTCCATTCCATGGAAATAGAACTGAAAAATTCCAAGGCATGCTCTAAACTGCCTCTTTCATCATGCTGCTAATATATTAATAAAATGGTAATTTTTCAGATACTTTACTGAATAGCACCTATCATTATGGAGCAATAAATGAATTGAGGGAAACAAGATATAGAACTTGACTTTTCAAATGAACACAAAGACTTTTCAAATGAATGATAAAAGGTCAGTTCATAATGCAAGTAAAAGGAAAATAGACATGGTCTGTGACATTTGGACAAAATATATACACCTAGAAATGTGAAGTGCCATTGATCTGCCAGGACTCTGGAACTGAAGCCCTGCTGTAACAGAAGTTAGAAAGAATTGCTATTCAACATCATCCAGGAGACAGCAGGGTGTCTAAAATCCCAATGGGAGATGTCTCAGACCAGATGGTTGTGACAGATAAATAAATACCTTGGGAATCACTTCCAACCTCAGCACTCAGCAAGTCCCCCTCACAAATGGGTGTTTCTGTTCCTTACTTTAGGATCTGAGCAGCTTAAATATATTTAAGCAGTTGTTTACCTCTCAAAGTAATGAGGGACCTGATGTTTTTTATACAAAACAGGCATTTCCATCATTCCAGTTCCTTGCTGCTTATCCAGTGAGCAGGACAATCTGTTTTTAATAGTGGTTGACTTGCAGAGTTATAGTGAGATGGGTTTGACTTGGGAGTGCAACATGGGTGAGAATTCAGCTTCTCAATTAAGAAAACAGTTTTGTTACTGGGCATTTCTGAATGTATATAATTTTAAAGCACTTGAGGTAAAAATCACTATATGGCATAATTTATTTCCTCCTGCTGGGAAAATGAGGGAGACGTGCCCAGTTTGCCCTTTATATGAATCCTAAGAATTGAGAAATTACTGAAGATGAAGGACAAAAAGAAGACTGAAGAGTTTTGGCTTTACTTGTGCTGAAAATTGAATGTTGAAAAGTTTTGAGCTGTTTAAAGGTTTTGCTTTTAAAACCAGATATATTTTATTTAATACTGCTTTTTGCTGGGAGCTCCCCCATGGTTGCTTAATTAAAAAGAATGACAAGTTAAGCCTGGGAGGAAATGCATATTGGATTTGTGATTTTGTGATTTTTACAAGGACAAGGGCTGGAACCCACTCTGGAGCACAGCAGGAGTCCTGCAGGAGAGTGGGTGACTGAAATTCTCTGCACTGAAGAGAGAGGATGCTGTGGAATTGCCCCCTGCACATTTATGTGTATTTACACTTGTCAAGAGAGCAGTGCATTTCACAAAATGCAAAATTTTAGGGAAAATGGAGTCTGGCATTTTGTCGTCTGTGGGCTGTGTTATTGCAACTGGGCACATCATAGTAAATCAAGAATTTTTGCCATTGGATCAAAAGTGAAAAAAAAACCCCAAATCACTGTAGATTAAGTCATTTTAAGCAATCATTAAAAGTCTAATGCATTTCTTAACCATGGGAGAATGGTTATAATTTCTTCATGTCTGTGCCATGAGGAAATTCTACAGCTTCTAACAAAAGTTCAGAGAATGGTTACAAAAATCTTGACTTTTGTCCTCCTCAGTTTCTCAGGGAAAGGCCTGGCTACAAAAGCAGTGAAAATTACCATATTTTGTTGTCCTCTTCCTATCTAAGGACAGTTCTGAGGCTGAAATTAGGCTGTCTGAAGACACTAACTCAACTCAAAAGTTGAACAGTCATTGAAAGAACTCTTTTATATTCTCTTCCCAGAAATGAAATAGAAGTCTTTGATTCTGTAAAATTGTAGGATGATTCTTACAGTGCAGGGTTGCAATCAGTCATGAAATGGCCTTCAAACATTCCCTCCCTGCCTCCCTGCAAGGATCTCTGTGCACTACTGAGAAGTGCCCAGCTACATTAAAATGTCTTTTGTAAATGTAACTCAGAGATGCAGGCAGGAGCAAATCTGAAATTGCCTAACAAAACAAGGAATGGGAGCATGAGAGGAAATTAAACCTCAAAAGAAGCAGTGGATACAATGGATTGTTCCAACCCCTGATTTTCTGCATAGAGCCATTCTCAGAAATCTCTCGACCTGAATCTAAGATAGCTAACAAAACCAAATAATTAAATTACATGTTTAAAGGTTTTAGATACCCAAATATGAATAAGAGTAGAATAAGAGTATATGTAGAACCCTAAATTCAGCAATAGGTTCCTCGCTGCATCCAGTTCATGCTCATTTCTTTCACATAAAACCTAAGGGAGATTTCTAGTGCAGAAACTGCAAACTCGTGAATTACAAATCTTTTCGTTATTCTCCTGCTCGTTTAAAATATTCTCTCCAGCAGTTCATAATGTTTATTTGGTTTTGTTTTGATTATTAAAGTTTCTAACATTTCAATACATTAGAGAATGGGTAAAGCTGTTTCCTCAGTGCAGCAAGACAGCATAAATTAAATGAGATGTGGAAAGTTTATCTTTTGCTTTGTGAATCTGTTCATTTGCAATGGCTGAATTAGTTCATTTTGCATGCTGATAGAATGTCTTGTTCAATCTTGGAAACCACACACAGTATCTTTTTTTTTTCATTTATAGAAGGTGGCTTGTGCTGTGCACACCATTAGTTTGAGGGGAAGATGGCATTGTCACAGGGAAAGGGACAGGGACAGATTCTGATTTGGCTTCACTTTGGATTGTACACTTGTGTACATCTGCCTGAGGAATTGCTCTGCATTTTTACTGTAATTCAGAAAGTCAGACTGCAGTGAATCTATTTGCTGATTTTATGTGATTCTCTGAATACTTCCCCTCTCTGAAGATTCTTACATATTTTAATACTCCAGGTCCTTCTCTGGCTCTTTTATTTTGCATCAGATTAGACTTCTATTTCTGTATTCCCACCCAGGATCCTCCTGAAATAGACTTCACATTTCCCCTAAGTTTGATTCAGTCAGTCATTACCAAAATAGACAATATTTCTACTGGGTGTTTGGAGGGTTTCTGAGAACTGTGATGGGCAAAGCATAGGTAGAAAGAAAAAAACCAAAATTACTTATCTAATTAAGTTTGACCTAGTTGGGTTATAATCCTTTTTGTTTAATATCTCTATATATCTCTATCTCTTCACCTGTATATATCCCCCATATAAATATATTGTCTATCTATCTATATATCTATCTATCTATCTATCTATCTATCTATCTATCTATCTATCTATCTATCTATCTTCTATTTATTTGATCTAGTCAGCATAATCTGTGTCAAAAGTGGGCAGTTGTGTTTGCTGTGGCAAAGTTTTCCTGATGTCCTTTGCCTCTGTTTCTTGCTTTATAAGCCCTTTGAAGCTGAGAACTGCATCATCTTCTGTGACCTGCTGACACAAAATTTATTGGCAGCCCACCTAAAGGAAAGGGTGATGGATAACAAGAACAGGAGGAGGTGGAAGTTTGATGGATGACTTGGGTCTCAAAAGCCTGTGATCAGTCCAGCAATTGCCTTTGTCCATTTGAGTTATTCAGGAATCATGTTAGTCCTTTCCTTTCCTCAAAACTAATAAATCTGTAATAATAAATCTAATAAGTTTGTATTGTGACAAATGTGCCTCCAGGAAGTGTGCTGGGAGGTGGGTCACAGACAGGAAAAGGTGACCTTTGCAGCTTTGGATCTCCAGTCTCATGCTCCCTTTTGTGCTTTTGTCATAGGTGTTTTACACAGCCATTGAAGACAAATCACATTTCCCACAACTCTTTCTAGAAGACAGTTCTGGTGGAGACTTGTGCCAGTCTTAACAGGAATACTAATGGATTTTTTTTTTCTTTTCAACAGAATTTAATTCCAATTTAGCAGCTTAAATATATAAAACAACCACTCAACAATTTAAAGAATACAGAGTGAGGGACCAAACCCTCTGATTTCTGTAGTTTTGAGGAATCTCTCCTCACCAGGATGGGGCCACTCTGGGGATGCAGGAAGGGGCAGTGCAGCTCTCAGGTGTGCTCAAGAATGGGACAAGACTGAATAGCAGTGTTATGATGACATGATCATTAGTGTTTGCCTGTCTCTGGGGGTTTAGAAGTGTTTTATATCTTTAATAGTGTTGTGCTGTCAGATGTGAGACCTCAGTGACTCTCTGGGGTGTTGCAATGCACATCATGGATTCTGCTGATTAGCTGAGGGCTGATAAGCACTGATAGGCACTGCAGGGGTGGTGTAAATATTAAAATCTGTTGAGATGCCATAGCTTAGCCTTGTGATAAGCCCACAGTCTGAATGCTTTTGCATGCAGAACTGGTTTACTGCACACAATGACTGATCAGAATCACCTTTCTCAGTACTCTGTGAAAATTTTTCTGTGGGGTAAATGGTTGGGATACTGCAAGGAGGCATTCAGGGAGCTCTGACACATCCTGGGGAGGGATGGCTGTGATGGCTTTTGTCTCTCCCACACTGTGCCAATCCCTTGCTATGGCCCTGTTGGCATTGGTGGTGACCTGGCTCACTCCTGACACTGGAAGTTGGATCTTCTAGTGTGAGATGGGATGGAAAATACCCTATATCCATCTGTAAAGCATGCTGATGTCTGGAAAACAAAAAAAATCAAAACAAAAAAAACCCAAACCCAGTCAAATAAAGAAAATGTATGTGATCAATACACGGTCATCATTTGCTCTGCAGGAAAAATAGGCAATCTATGTTCCTTTGCAGAAATACAGAAAATAGCTCAAATTGCACAGGTTTTGGATTGAGGCTTCTTCAGTGAGTGCTGTGTTTGACTGGCAGGTGTAATTTAAAAGAAGAAAGGATGCCATAAATATTTTTAAAGACAACATAGCTCCATCTCAGAGTATAGAGGTCTTTCTGCCTCACAAACTACATATAAAGATGCATGTCCTTAGGAGACAGTAAGTAAAGTAGTAGTGAAGCTTTTATCTCTCCAAACCATTAAACACAATGACAAAAATAAGGGTTGTTCACATAATACCTTACAAATGGAAAATGGAAGAGCACTTGAAATGATGCTGGATGATATATACACCCTGTGCTGAAACTGTGACATTAAATTTACCACTTTTTTGATTGTGAATTAATCAATCAGATGTAATCAGTTTAATTATCAGGGATTCCTGAAATGTTTTGGTGTTTTTGTTGATAGATGTGATGAATTATATTTTCAAATGTTGGCTTGTTAATATTAAAGATGCTCTCACTGAGCATCTCTGGTTGAGCTAATTGCTTTGTGGTGCTGTGCTGGATCTGCCCCAAAGGCTTTATCCCCCCAGAGATTCTGCATTAGGCAACAGATCCTCATGATGAAAAGCAGAGCTCTCTGAGGAAAAGATATTATAATTTACCACATGAACAACCAAGTTCATTCACAGGGCATTGCTTACAGATTCCTGTGGAAAATCCTTGCAGAATCAGAATATCTGGGCCTCATAGCACCTGTTTGAAAGGCTCAGTCTGAGCAATAAGATCCAGGAATGTAAGCCTGACTTTCCTAAGCAGAAGTGGCAGCTGCTGGGGGATATCAGGGCAGTTTGTTCTGAAGCCCTGAGAGCCCCTGGGTCTGACCCTCTGCTCACCACCAGATGTTCTGTGTGTGGTCAGTCCCCCTACAAAAGACTGAGGAGGACCAGTAGGCTTCACCAATTGAAATTTAATGAGGAGTGGAAAGAACTAGGTACAGGTTTGAAAGATGCTTGCCTGATTTTTTCCCCCATCTTCAAAATGACCTTGCATTTTTAATGGCTGCAGATTAACACCAGTAATGACTCCCAAGAGTCCAATGCACATCAAGGCTAAGTTCAGGAAACATTAAGGGATACCTAGGAAGAGTCATAGATTTTACACAGAGAGTACAGTAATGGTCTTGCAGAAAAAAAATTAATGATTTAAAAGAAAGCAGAAATGTTATTCTCATTCCCAAGGTTAGGGAAGGTAAATCAGAAAATATTGCTTTCCCCAACTGCTTGTTTTGGGATAAGAGACTGGATATAGCTGTAATGATAAAACATGGAAGGACCTGGGACCTGCATCAACACTCATGAAATTCAATGAGTGATGGCAGCAGGGTGCCTTGGCTGCTCTTTACAGCCAGCTCCTCTTGGAGGGCTCCTGTCCTTAGAGAGGCATTGGGGAATATTGAATTGCTAATGTGGAAACACAGATGTGTCTGGTGTGATGAAGCACCACTCTTCAAGCTCCACTGAACAAAATGCTCCAATTTCAGAGTAGGAAGAGGTAGATATGGGAGAGGGACCCTCCACTGGTGCATTTGTATGGGCTCAGAGGCTGAAGGCAGCTGAAGCAGGCAGGAGTTATCATTGAGCTGTTCAAAAGGAGCTTGATTTGAGGGTGCTGGCACCCAGCAAATTGAGGTGGAAGGATGCTCATTAGAACTGAGGACCTTAACTGGAAACCCAGACAGAGCCAAATGAAGAGGTGATAACTGACAGCAAATTGATCCAAAAGCAGCTTTAGAAACACTGGGAGATGTGGCTCAAAAAATGATTTTTCAAAGTTAAAGGAAAGATTGTTCAGAAGTCCTAAAATAAGATTTGTTTCGAAAAAAATTAGTTTAATTTTTTTTAAAGATTACTGTGAAAATTATAGATAGATTACAAGAAAGTGGGTAAGAGAGATAATAGAGTAATGAAATATATTATTGTATTTGACTAGCAATTGCTTGAAGTTCCATCCTCTGGGCTTTATCAAATGGTTAAAAGTAAAATATTTTAGGAAATGCTACAGTTTGGAATGAAATTGCATATTCTAGCTATAATTCAAATTAAAATGATGCCTTCTGGGCAAATTTTGAAGAATATCAATCAATAGGTCTGATCCCATCCACACCTGTTGTAAGCTGAGTGCACTATGCAAATCAGCAAAAGTCTATTCTTTGCAGCATTGAAAAATCGTGTTGTATGAAGCCTGGGAGCTGCTACAAAATACTCCTGAAGTAGCAGGAACCCAGGGTGTTGGACAGAAAGTGATTTTTTCTCCAAGTTCAGTGAGATCTGGGCGTGCAGAGGAGCAGTCAGGCTGGGATGGAAGGTGACTGAAGCAGGGATTGCTCTGCCTGCCTCAAAGCACAAAATGAGCTGGACATGCTCTTTGTTTCCTGTGACAGCTCTGGCTCATCTCTGCTGTGCAGGAGAGGGGATTTCCTTGGCAAGTCCCTGAGCTCTTGGTGGTCTGGGAAGCCATGAGTGCCCATCCCAAGTGATGCCCAGGTTGCACATCCCCAATTCTGTGGGGTGCAGTCCTTGCTCTGAGGAGGAGGGGGCTGAGCAAAGGTGTGGAGCCAGGTCCCACAGCAGCCCAGGCAAGGAAACATCTTTTCTTCATCCAGGATCCAGGTTAACTCTGACCCAAACAGTGTTTGTGTCCTTGCCAGTCTGTGCATCCTTCCTACAGCAGCACCTCTGCTCCTACAGACCTGCCCTGGCTCTCTGGTCCAATTTAATACATTGGCTTTTAGTACTTAAACCTTTTCCTGCCTCTCCATTTCCCCACCACTGCAGCCTCACAATAGTCGTGGTTTAGCATCTTTCATAACACTCAAACACAATCTCCAGAAGCTTTGAGTAGTTGATAAACTTAGCTCCAATTCTTTTGTCTGCACTAACAGAGTACCTGTGAAAAGGCATTTTTCAGCACAGAATACTGAACTTTCTGCTCTGGCCCAGGAGGAGCATTCTTATGTATCAGCAACAGGCAAAGGGATGCAGGTACCCAGTCCTAACTTGCATTCATGAAAATCTCATTTTCATTATTTAGCTGATCCAGATGGAATTAATTGCTTTAACATTCCTTGCACATAATTTTATGTCAGTCAAGAAAGACACTAAACTCTGTGTTTGCAGCTGGTGGAGTGTGTTGGATCAAAACCTTTCACTGCACCTTTTAGATTTTCTTTTTCATCAGCAGTTTAAGCTTGACTCATCAGTGCCATGACTGAGAAAATGTTAGTTCAGACTGTAGAGCCAATACTTCATACTGACCTCATTCCTTCTCATGGTCCCTTCCCCAATGACCTGGCATCACTTTTTTTTTTTTTAATGTGAGGCATTGAATGAATAATAAAAAAAAAAATCCTAGGACAGGTGCAGTTAAAAGATTAGGAAGTGCTACAATTTCACATCGGCAAAAATAAATTATTGAGGCTGATGTATAATCATATAGGAAAAGACTAATTTTCTGCCAATTTAATGTAGTAACAACAGATAATAATAGATCTTGGAGTTCTCAAGTGGAGCAGGAGGGTGCTTATTCTTTCATGGCAGGTGGTGCCATGCCCAAACCTGGGTATATTGCATAGATATTGTTAGCATCAAACATATCTCAGAGAAGCAGGCAGATGATGAATCATCCACTTGGAGAAGTCCCAAGCCACCATTTATCTTTATTTACCTTCATTTTTTACAGGCATTTGGTGCTTTTGCTTCTGCTGAGAAAACTATATTATGTGCAATCCCTCTTCTTTTTTTTTTTTTCCCTTTATTCATTTTTACTATGTTGATAGGAAAAAGTCTTGGCAAGGAACTAGACACCTCTAAGATGGAAATTCTGTTCTACAGCCAGTTAGAGAAATTGCCTTAAAATAAAAAAAAAAAGGATTAAAAAATTATTTTAAAGCCTGAGAGATACTGAGAGATAACAATTTATTATCGGTCTTTCTAATTTGTGTTATTACATTACTCAGACCCCAAGAGAGTCTACAGCTGTATGAAGTCTCATATACTTTCCTAAATTTACAGCAGCATGACCTGGATGGTTTGGTACAAGCATTGGGAATCACTCTGGGTGAGAAGGGATGCAATGAATTTTCTAATAGCTTGGAGCATCAAATTAAGACAGAGAAAGGCATTTTGTCCATGTAAAACCCCAGGAATCCCAAATAAGTGACCATGGGTTTATGAATGGCAGCAGGAGGCAGAAGTGCTCAGCATGGAGAAGGTGGAGTTAATTTTCTTCCCCTGAGGACCAGGAGGAGCTTCAAGGTCCCCAGGGAGCTGCTTGTGACAGCAAGGAAGGTGCAACTCCTCAGGAATGACAACACTGCCCTGACCACAGCCTGACCCCCAGGATTCAGCTTATAAGGGCTCAGAAGTTGGATCATAAAACTGTTTTCTGAGGTGAAATCCTTCCTTGGACTCCTGTTATGGACAAAGCCTCTTAAATGCCAGTCAAGAGAGAAATGATGACTTCAGCTCTGCTCAGTGCTTAATTCTAAATTTAAACAGGTGTCACTGAAGGGTGAAAGGCTTGAGGCACAGCTAAAATCCTGATACTGCAGCCTACATTTAAGAAAGATTTAAGAAAATAGAGGTTTTCAAGGGTTGTCTCTCCTTTTGTGGGGATGAAAGTATTTTCTTGAGAAAATAACCATGTTTTGTCTCCTTACCATTGTACCTATCTTAGACTGTGACCTCTGGGTATGTTTTCTGTTATTAAACCTATCTTCTTTCTGGAAAAAACTAAAGGTAGAGGAGGTTGGAGACATTTTCACCTGTTCAGGCATGCAAATATGGAATCAGATTGAAACCAGGAAAAAGTCAGTTGTGTGCCAGAGGACAAAATGCCATTAAAACCAGAACTCCAGACCTCATGGCTCTCTTATGGTATTTCTAGAATTAAATATCTCATTGCAGAGCCCCTGGACTTCTTCCAGGACCACCACCATGAATGCAGAGCATCTCTCTGTAGATAATTCAGTTATCCTGAGAGCAGAATGCAAGCCCCTAGGAACAACTAGTAATAAAAATGGAATCATAATTTGTTTCCTTTTTAACTGACTGTTTCATTCTCTTAAGGTACAACTGAAGTCAAGAAAGCCCCTTGGTCCTAGCCCTGAAACTCCAGGAGATTCTCACTGAAATGCAGCACATCTTCTTCTCTCACACACTGAAAATGAGGTTCAGGTAGATGAAGAAATCTGGGGGGAATTGGCAGCACAATCCCTCAACATGCAGAAAGGCTGATCTGTGTTCTGACTGTTGCTAAAATCTGGATTAAAGGCAGTAGGAGGTGTGTGTGCAGCACTGATGGCTGAGCCTGGGCTGTGTGTGAGATTGGCCACGTGCAGGCAGGGATGGGTCAAGAAATTCTGGACAAAATCCTTCCACAAGCATTCTTCCAGTTCTGGAGTCAGGTGTTCTGACAGGTCAGTCACTCATTGTGGTGTGCAGGACTCAGCACTGTCTTTAAAGATGACTTTTGGTGCCTTGAATGAAAGCAAGCCCTTCCCAGACTGTGTTTGTAGCACTGCTAAGCTTATTTGGTCTCAGAAATGATCTAGAGCCTCTTCTTGTGCTGGCACACTTTTTATTTTAGAAGTTGCTTTCTTTGCCATTTGGTGAGCCAAGCAATCCTTACTCACTAACTTTATGTGCAGAAAAATTTGATATCTATCAGGATTTAAAGTTTGTTTTCTGCTTTTGCTAAATGACAGATCACTTTCTGTTGTTACATTTAGCTCTACATCCCCCACAGATTTACTCACTGGAGCAGTGACTGCTGCAGCATCCACTCTTTGGGTATTTATCTCTCAGAGTTGAACACAGAAACCAGATTTAAGTAGGAACTAAACCCTGCTGTGGGATCCAGAGCCACCAGGGGGAATGAGCCATAATGAACCAAGCAGGATGAGAGAAGGTCCTTGTCTTTCTCCTGGAATTCTGTGTCTTGTGAATGGTGAGACTTGGTCTCCCTTGCCCTGGATGGGTGCTCAAAACATTGATCTTGTTCCTAAGCAGTGGCTTTTCAGAATGCTGTGGCCAGAGCTGTGCTCTGTGTCAGGGTCACTCATGCTGGGCATGCAGAGGGAAGGTCTGACAGATCAACTCCTTGGGGAGAACAGGAGCTCAGTTCCAGATTATTTGGATGATGAACATGGCAGCCTGAGCTTAAGAAAAAAGAAGCAGCATATCCAGGATTTGTGGCCTGATATTCAGACCTCTAGGGAGATATAGTAATGATTTTTATATCTCTGAAATACCATGCATGTAAGAGTGTGTCTGCTCCTGCAGAACCTGCTGCCTTTGCATGGGGGAAGATGAGAATCACATTTTCCAAGGCAACCAGGAGACTGCAGTGAATCAGAGCATCTGGCAGCTGGCCTGCTCAGAGCCTTTCTGTCTAAAGCAGCTCCATTTTCAGGATAAACTACACACACTCCTGAATGGGCCCACATTTTTTAAACACTGATGAAAAATGGGGAGGTGGCACAGAAGAGTTACAAAGACATTATTTGCAGCCTGGCAGCAAAAGACAAGAACCCAATCTGTTGTACTGACTGCCCTTAGCTTGGTAGTGAAAGGCAGAAAAAGAACTTGCATTTATCAGGGAGACATAAATTATACATTTTGCAAGGGTGAAAACCTCTAAATTCGAGAAAAAGGGGAGGTTTGAGGGGTGAGGTTGAGTGTTTGTAGAGGTGGAGAGTGAGAAGAGAAAAACAATTTAATGTGTGTGGAGAGTTTCCATCAGAGCAGCTATTTACAGGTGGTGCTGGGTACCAGAGCCCCCATCTCCCCAGGTGATAACTCCCAGGAAGATGTGCATTAACCAAGTTTTGACCAAAAGTAAGTTATTGAGCTCAACACACAGCTGCTGTGAAGTAGCTAGTCTCACAGAGAAGGTAATTTTTGGTGATTTGATGGTCCTGTCAAGTCTTGAACTCCTTAGATATTCCTGAGAGAAGCTCTGCCCTCCCAGTATTTCCCTGGCAGAAGCAGCCCCTGAATTCTCTCATGGTGGAATCTCTGCCATGAAGCCTCTGGGCCAGGATTTCTTCCAGTGAAAACATGCACAAAACAAAGCCAAATTGATCTGAGGATGTGCAAAGAAAAGCAGCAGTAAATTAACTAATCATGTATTAAAGAGTTGCCACTAAATATCAGTAGCAGGCACAGGAGTATCTGAGTACAGATCTCGAAATTAAAGGGGGGCACTGCTTCCAACCAGAAATGTGAGCAATGTAGCCCCTGTTCTCCCAGCAGAAATATCTGCAGCAAGTTAAATTCTGCAGCTGCAATGGGGCTCCACTCAGATCTAAGGGTAGGGAGACAATGGGAAAGGAGCACAGATATTTCCAGCTTTCTCCCCACTTCCCTCTTATTTTAACCATATTTACGCTCCATAGCTCTCCAAGAGCTTCAGGGCTTTGCCTTTTTTACCATAACCATGAAGCAATCAGTAATTTTTCCTCTGCTTCATTTCAACATTAAATATGGAAGAAGTGGTGCCAGCCAGCCCAGTATCATCAAACCTTAATCACAGAGCAAACCTAGAGAGAGTCACCTTTTATTGTGCTGCAGCATGGAAACCTCTGAGCCTGATCTATGGCCTGGGAGGTCAGAAGAAATATTCCTGTTGTGTCCTGCGGCTAGGAGATAAAAAAAAGACTGGATTTGGTCTTCCAGTGAGGTCAGATTCTCTCCTGTGCATCAGGCAGAGCACAAATGAAGTGGTATCAAAGATGTTACACGAGCCTTAAGCAGAATAAATACTATACATATGTCAAATCTGTCACTGAGTGTTTCCATAGAAAGTACTTTATACATTAGAATCTGTCAGCCTTTATTGTCTCTGTTAGAGTTGGCCTCTGCAAACCCTTAAGCTAAATATTGACTTTTTGCATAAAGAATAGGATGATATACACAGGGGAGGGGTCAACAGGCCAAGGAGGAAATGCAGGCTGGGCAGCAAATCAATGGTGAGATTCAGATCTTCAGGCTCTAGGATGAAACCAGGCATTGTGCTTGTGAAATTATTTGCCTTGCAGTTTAGAAATTCACAGAAATTCACTATTTCTCCAAATGTGGTTATCCCATCTTAGTGCTGTTGATTCGAATTATTTTGATGTTTATTATCCTGGACTGCTGAAAGCAATGTGTTTGAGTATGGAGGAAAGAAAGGTTAAGGATTTTGATGAAAACTATTCCTTTTTTTTACTTTTCCTTCAGTACATGTACTTTAAAGCAGCTTAATTTCTGGGGTACATTTCTTCTCACATTCTGGGATCCTTCTCATATTCCCTTCCAGTCTCTGCTTGGAAAATAATGTCATCTTAACTTCCTGTGAAACAGGAACTTTAATTTCCTTTATTCAGCTGTAGGGGTGTGTAAATACATGTCTACATACATGTGCATGCATATCTATTTGTATTTTTATCTTAGTATCTCATACTAAGAATCTGCTCTGGGCAGATTTGCCTAATGTGCTATAACAATAGAAATAGATAAGTAGGCATAAATAATAGACAGTGCTGCTAAAGAATAGCAGTCTGAAGAATTTCCCCTTGATGTGTCCTTGATTTTGGCAGAACTACACAAAATCTATATTGTCAGTCTGTGGGAGTCACAGGTCTTTGCTGGAGTCTAGCACAGATTCTTCAATTTCTCATTACATATTTCTCTTTTATCTACCTAAAAAAAGCTGTGCCACTTGCTTCCAGCTAGTGAGGAATTTGAGCAAATTTTGTCTCCATTGTCCTTTTCCATTTTTGATGCTCAGATGGAAAAGTCACCATTTGGCCTCATGCAATTTGCTTCATCATACTTAAAAAATCTAAGGTAATTGTAAAAGTGAATGTAATTTATTTCCCCAATGCACTAATGGGGAAATAATAAGTTAATGGCTTTTTCAGTGGACAAAATGTAAGTTGAATAGTTTGGATTTTGCAATCTGGTTTAGAGTGGTTGTACATGAGAATGTACAGCCCTTTCAAGAGCAGATTTAAACAATTGCACTCCCTGGAGTTCCAAATGGTACATTTTTCTCCAGGGATTTGTGGGAAGCAGAGGGGCTGAAGGAGGAAATGCCAGGATTGATCCTATTGCAGAGTGCAATAATTCTGCAGCAGCCCCAGAGCACAGAGATCTCTCCTGTGCAGAGGCTGTGAGTGTGAGTGCTGTGCACAGCCAGGGGCAGGATAGGAAAGGAGTCATTCCTGGCTTTTGGTGAACAGAATTTAACAATTTTAACAGAGGTAAAAAAGGTTCTTATTCTTATTTCCCACACCTCCTTTCTCAGAGGCAGGGCAGAGACAGGGATACCTGATTCTTAAACAAGGTGGGTAAGTGTCCTTGAGGTCCTTGCAGTTGTCTGCAGATATTTTAAAATAAATCCATGTGGTTGGTGTTGTGGTCATGTTAGATTGTGGCCATGTTGTCATGTTATGGTTACTTTAGATTTTGTTGTTATGGCCATGCACAAAGCAAAGAGCTGAGCAGCACCTGAGAAGGAGATGTGAGCTGAGAGCTGAGTGCTGAGGCTGGGAAGTTGTCCTGGAGCCAGGCAGGAGCTGCAGGCACTGATTTCATCACCTTCTGCTCCCTAAAGTCCCTCAGCATTCAGGCTTTATGAATCTACCACAGCTTCCCACTCAGAAATGGGGGCAGGGATTTTTACAGATTTGTACAGCCCAAGGAAGTCATCAAGTGTGGGAACCCAGGATATTCCCCTGGCTTCCCTGGAGCCTGTACAGGGGGCTCAGAAGCTTTGGCAAGGTGCCCAAAATCCCTGTGAGTTTGATCTACGTCCCTGGGAGAAATTACCATCTTTATATACAGAATTACAGAGTCACAGAAATAAGTAGAGTGTAAATTGGTGTGTTAAAAGGTAGAAAAGTAAGGTTTTAAAGATTGTTTATATTAGGGGGTCTGAACACAAGATGGAGAATTTGCGGTGTAGTAAGAAATTCTTCTTCTTCTTCATGGCATCCATCTTCTGGGTCAGGATGCCAACTCAGGATTGGTGAAGGGAAAGCTGCACGGTGTAAAATGGGTATAAAGTATTGGTGGTTAATTGTAAATAAAGTAGATGTAAATTAGGGTATAAAAGATAAGTCCTGCCCAGGAGGGCAGGAGAACAGCCTTGGATGAGTTGCAGAGTGGATCGCTATAAGGTAGAAAGAAAATTCCTCAGATAAGAAAGAATAAACAACCTTGGAAACCTCAGAACATCAGCTTTTAAGCCTTCTTTCGTGCCCTGCTGCGCCCTGGCTGCAAGACAAGAACTCTCAGACCACCTTTACTGTGCTGGTGAGTGATCTCTGACCATAAAAGAGGTCGCTGCCTGTCACAATCAAGCACCAGCCTTACTTTGGTCAATGTGATTAAGTGGCTTTCTTATTCAAAATCATCATAACCTGCACACATGCAAACTAAGCAATGCTTACATTTTCACAGAGTACTTGTAGGTTCAGGAATTGTTATTAGAACCTTTTTTCCTAACCATGTTTATTTTATCTTGAATCAGTTGTTGCCCTGTGTCCCACTAATTCTTAATCACTCAGCTGTAAATATATGGGAATAACACTGCAATTGCAAGGTAAATCCACTGTGATTATCCTTCTTGATAACTAATTAAACTAAAAAAAATTAACATGATTTCATATTTTATATGTATAATTTTTAGGAGTGGGATTAATTTTCTATATTTTATTTAGCTGGGATAATTTTCACACAATAGTTAACCTTTCAATTACCTGATTTAGTTAAAATTATAACCATCAAAAAGCATACATGGTATAATTAGAGCCATATCAGAGTTATTGCAAAGAAAAGGTAATAAATTATCTTCCATGTCTGTTTAGAACAATATAAGGAATAACAGGATTAATTCTCAGCAAGTGAGATTTAGGTTAGGCTATAAATAAAGTTTTTTTAGGAAGGTTCATTGTGCTTTTTCTTTGTTAAGCATTTTCTCAAGATGTATTTATGACTAGTAATTCATTCTTGAGAACAGGGTGGGTGATGTTTGGTTTTCATTTATGTGGATATATTGAGAATGGAAATTTTAAGTAGTGTTCCTGCTTAGTAAAAGATGTTTCCTAGAAATGCTGTTTTAATGGGGGAGTTTCATCAGATTTTTTTAATCTTTTTACTTCAGGGATGGGCAAAAAATATGGAGAGCTTTTGCCCTAAATATATTTGACATTGTGTTTACTCAGGACAGTACTACAGAGAGCTTCATTCACAGTAAGTTAGTCAGCGACCAAAATATGTACTCATCATTATTAAAGCCACTCATATGTCCAGAGCATCACTTTCCACATTGCTTATTTTCCCCAGGCAGTATTTTTCACAAGAAATATATAGTCCTATCTTCCCTTCCCTTCCCTTCCCTTCCCTTCCCTTCCCTTCCCTTCCCTTCCCTTCCCTTCCCTTCCCTTCCCTTCCCTTCCCTTCCCTTCCCTTCCCTTCCCTTCCCTTCCCTTCCCTTCCCTTCCCTTCCCTTCCCTTCCCTTCCCTTCCCTTCCCTTCCCTTCCCTTCCCTTCCCTTCCCTTCCCTTCCCTTCCCTTCCCTTCCCTTCCCTTCATGTCACTACAGACCAGAAGGAACAGGGAAGAAAATAAAGAAGGATTTCCATTTAGGTAAATTGTGATTCTTTGGCAGCTTTCTGAAAGATTTTCAGGTTTTGCATCATGTAAATAATTCAGATAAAAGCAGATCTTGATAAGGTTTCTTTTGTGTGGTGCTGACAGTGCATCCCTTTCCTGCCCTTACCAACAGGTACCAAAACTGGCTGCAATAAATAGCTGCCTTCTCATAAGACAAAAAGTAAGAATAAGATTGTATTAGTATGCAAATACTTTTCATTTATTCATTATAGGCTTTCTGAGATTTTGTGCCTCTAGAGACACTTTTGTGTTTAGGCCAGAAGAAAGTCAGATACTTAAAAGATATGCAAATCCTTTATGAAATGGACTCAAAACACCAAATGACTTCAGAAATAACTTGCAGTCTATTGGAAGCCTGTAAGTATGGGATTATTCTGCATCTATTGCAGGAAGTAGACTTCAAAAACCCTTGTGTTCTTTTTTAATAAATAAATAAATATACAAGGGTCTGAAAACACTTTAGCTATACATAAACTATTTATGATCAAGTCTGGAATCTTCCAGGACTTCCAGGCGTGCCAGGTTAATGAAGAGAGATTTATATGCACAGAAACATTCAAAGGTTGATAGTGACAGGTTTTCCTATTGCTGGCAAACTATGGGGCTAATAAGAAATACTGTGAGCTTTTGTAATTATGATTAGAGCACAACTGGATATTTTAAATAATAATAATTTAATGCAAGGTAAAAAAAAGCAAACTCTGCAGAAGACTGTTTTTCCTTAGCTGACATTTACCATAAGATCTATTTTTAGTGTATGTAGGACTCTCAAATTTGCAAGATGCCCTCTTATTTCTGTGAATGAGGGAAGGCTGTGAAGCAAATTTACTCCTTGATCTAGCTAATAGAAAAATAGAGTAGTTAAAAAATCCCACCTTAGTTAGGCTGAATAAATCTCCTCTTTGAGATCACTCAGGGTCTTAGCCACAAATTTTCAGTGATATCAAGCAGCACCTTGTTGTACAAGTTTTGTGTTCAGTGCAGAACAGCAGATGGAGATCTGGGCCACTGCATCATTTTCCCTGCATCTCTTTGCTTTTTGGTGGGGTTTTTCTGGGTTTCAGTGCTCCAATTCTTGTTGGACCAAATTGCACTTAAATTCCTTTTGATCTTGAAAGAGCCTCAGCTACAAAGAAAACAAAATAACATTGTTAAGGAGCATCCATGTTCCTCACAGAAATGGGTAATTCCATTGCCTGAGTGATATGAAAGACTTTTCAAAGTAATATAGTCTGCATTAGGGGAAACAGACCCCATGGCCAATCTGCCCATATATTTTGTTTTCTTTTTTCCCAATTCTGAGTGCACAGGAAAATAGCACAATTTTTTTTTGATTTGCCATACTTGTTGGAACCCTGAAGCCTGGGAGTTTTGAGCTTTCTGTGCTTTCTGACACTGACCCCCTAGAGAACACTGCTTTTGACTTCAGACCATGGAGAGGATTCCAAATTCAGGTGATGGAGTTGGAATCACTGGTGTGTAGTTGGAATAAAAGTGTGTGATTTCACATGCTGAAAGGTTTTGAATTTGGGGTTTTAAAAATATAGTAATAGGTATGGGGCAAGATGGACTTTATCTTTCTGTCTTCTTCCTCCTTCTACATGGTTTCAAGTAGTAGTTTCTGGTTGGATAGTTGGTGCTGCACTGCAGGTCACAGGAGTTTGGTTATTGGGTCAAAAGTATAAATAATATATATGTTAGTTCTTTATTGGACTATTTAGCTTTAAAAGCCCCTGTAACTAGCCGGATTCATCTCCATTTTGCTAGCTTTTAGCTAGTAGCTAAAAATGTTGCAGAACTCTCTGTACTTTAGATAAAATTTAATAAACAACCAAGCCCAAACATAATAAATTCATCTCCTTGATGTTTTTAATCCTGACTCTGAGTAAAGGTAAAAAAAAAAAATGAAGACAAGCCACTAATTAAGTGTTGCAATTAACCCATTACACACACTGGAGTAGAGCCACCTGGGAAGGCACAGGGGATGTGAGCAGCCAGGGCCCCTGTGCTGGTGGGAGAAGGTTCAGCCCTTGGGCAGAGTGTGACCCCTCCTGCCAAACCCTGCTGCTTTCAGATCGACCCTGCCCCTGTTTCTCGATCATTTTGTGTTGGGAAGTGAAAATAAATGAATGAAAATAAGGAAAAACAGTGGCTGCTGCTGCTGAGACATCTTTTTGAAGCTTGTACAAGCACAGCTGGCAGAAAATACATTTGTGTTCAGCTCAGAGTGAGAGAAATGCTGTGGATGAGCTGGTGTTCAAGGTCAGGTTGGATGGGGTTTTGAGCAATATGATCCAGTGCAGGATGTCTCTGCCCATGGTTTGGAACTGGAACTTCTGAAATTCCCTTCCCACTCAAACTGTTCTGTGGTTCTGAGATTCCAGGAGAGGGGCTCAGAAGAAGAGCACAGCTCCATCCCAGTGTGTCCCAACATTTCTACTTCCCACACAGACTCTGCCCTGCCAGCTTCTTGCAGACTTTCAACAACACTCCACCTTTGTCCTTTCCCTAAGGAAAGTTCTTTTTTCCCTTCTTGTCATTTTCTCCTTCTGTCTGTGGTGCTCAGTTCCCAGCAGCACAGCTCTGGCTGCAGGTTCTTCCTCACTGAAGCCCTGCAAGAGCTTTTCTTTCCCTAAATGAAACTTCCCTAAATCTGGCAAAGTGCTTCAGAGTGTTTCTGTTCATGAGCTGACATTTGCTGCTCAGGAAATACTTCACTGTAAAATCCTCACCCAGCTGTAGATACCATACTCCTTTATATTCTGTTTTCAAGCTCTGATCACTCTTCCAGGCCTTTGCCTGAGGAGGCTGGGGGAGGAAAAGGGAAAAAAATGACAAAGTTATCTTTGTTATTTGTTTTTTTGCTAGCAGAGAAAAATCTAACAAAGGCAGAAGAAACCCCGCTGAGACCATTTTAACAGCCATGTATCATTGAAGGGCAATGCATCCCTTGCTGCTGTAAATAAAACAGGAAAATATGAAATAATCAGTATGGTTCCAGCTTAACATAACTTCTGCAGCATTAATGAAAATTATTTCTAGGGATGTTCATTTGTTATAAAAACTCATCCCATGCAAGTTTTGTCTTTTATAAGACTAAGCCAAACAACAAAAAGATTTGTCACAGTTGTGTTGGATGGGCTTTTAGTGTTTGCTGTCTTGCTTCAAATGCTGCATAGTGTGAAAAAGTAAAACTTTGACATCACCTGCAGCAATTTGAGAGGAGCTGAGTAACTGTAAAATCATGAAGATAATCTCACTTGACATGCAAATTGCGCAGCCTAACCAGGGAAAAAGCTAGTTCCTCATTTAATCTTGGAAAATGCAATTTGGGCTGCTGTAACTGGAGCTTTCCAAGAGATAAATTTCTCGAAATGATTAATATCTCTGGCAGAAAATTATATCAGTAATATGTGTAGAGCACAAAGGATGCTTGGAGTAATGTAATTCTGTTCAATTTTTTTTTTTTTTTTTCATAAAAGAGAGGGGTAGATTATGCCATCTAGTTAAGCCTTTACATATTCTGAAGAGAAGCAGTATATTCAAATTCTAAACTCTGCTTATAATGGCATAAATCTATGCCTGCAGGTTTGAAGGCCCTCAAGATAGTGGTTTAAATTAAAAAATGACATTTTGTAATGGGGTGAAATTTTAAAATCCCAGCAAAAAGAAGATTCTGAGTTCCTAAAATTGGATTTTGCCCTGCAAAAGCTGTTGATACTGCTGAAAGTCTAGGGGAAAGTCATTGATGATTCTTTTTTTTCTAATTTTTTTTTTTTTTTCAAAAAACAGGCTTTACTAATCCTAAACTTTTAATGCTGATGTAAAAGCTTAGATGATATTGCAGAAATTGTGTTTTTGTAAATAACAGGACTAGTTTAAAATTAATTCCCCTGAAACTGTAGATCTACTTCAGCACTTATCTGGAAAGTACCTTCAGAATCCAAAGGGATAACCTGGATCTTAGGATTTTTAGAGGGTTTTTTAAATGAAAAAAAGGATTATGGATTGGATATGTGAGGTTGAAGGCCAGGTGTCTGTGGGATACTCTCTGTTTTACCTGAGTCAATTAGCTATAGTACATATTTATCAAAGAGCAGCGAGATACTCTTTGCCAATTATTTAACACCATTAACAAATGATAAGAGGGCTCTATCACTTTCACTCAGATTATTGGTTTTACTTAATAATTAATTATAGAAATGTAAATTCAGAAGAGGGTGTACAGTACACAATCATGTCGTCCATACATAAGAAATGTAAAACTAAGTAAATCCTCCTCCAGAGGGATCCTGATTTGTACTGGGGGGTGAGAGGGAAAGTCAGGCCAGACAGGGAATTGCTGACCTGCTTGGCTTTCACTTCTTTCACACAGACAGTGCTTCAAAGTGCTCACAATAAAACCCAGGCTCTGATTTACTGCTCAAGCATCCTGGAGAACCCTGGGATGATGACTCTGATGGTTGTGGTCCTTCTCTGCCACCAGCCTGGTCAAACTCCTCTTTCTTATTTCCCTTCAAGGAACAATGCAAACTATTCTGCAGTCCCCCAAAAATTCCTTTAGTAAATATTAACATTAAAATATCTTTAAACAGCACCTAATTGCTAAAAAACTAAATCCAGAACAGATGCCAAGATCCACGTTCATTTCTTCCTTGTTAACAGGTTAAAGAATGAAGAAAGGGCAGAGATGATTGTATCTTCATTTCTGCCCATCTGATTGCAACACTGATTTCTGCTTGCAGATATCTGCACAAGTCACAGCAGTTCCAATGTTAGACCAGCAGAGTCTAATGGACTGAGTGTGAGATTGGAAATCTGGTTAGTAAAGCTCATAAGTAATTGGCTGGATTTTTCTTCCAAAATATTTGCAATTTGTCTTAGCTCTACTGAGGTTGTATCATCTTCAGTGCATTAAATGAAGTATAGAGTTGTAATTCCCCTGAATCTTTACTATTAAAAACTGTATGAACCATTAAAATTTTGGACAAAAAAGATTTACCATTGGAAAAAAGGCATGGAGTTAAGAAACTGAGGCACTGGCAGAGTTCTGTGTTTGCACCTTTAGCTGCAGATATCCAGATAACAAACAGAAATAATCTGTGTGTGTCTGTGTGCAGAAAAGATGCCCTCATCTTCCCACCTGGCTCATGTGACCATCATTAGGCAATGTGTGTCAGCTTCATCTGTAAATCCTGCTCCCTTTTATGTTTGAATTTTCTGAAGAGCAGAATCTCGTGCCACCTCTCAGATTGAATTGCAGAGCATGTCAGTAGAGTCATGTTGACTGCAATGACCTCTGCTTTGAAAGGGAAGGAGGTAATTGGGTTTCCAAATTCAGTGCTGCATCTGACATCAATCAGTTGTCAAATTTCATTAACTCTCACACTTTGGGCTCCAAGAAGATTGACTGTACATGCCTGTATGGCTGGGAAAGCACTGAAACTCTGACAAGCCTGATAACCAGAGCTGCTCAAGAAAATGTCTTTAATAAATTCTCTCACTTTTCTGTATGACCCAGAATTCTTCAAGTAAAGGCTATTATCCAAAGATATAAATATTCATATTTTTAAAAATTAATATGTATTTGGATATAGGCATATATGGGTAGTTATTTGTCACTCTCTAGACAGATGAGATATATATGGATTATATTATTGTATATACACACACTAGGTACATAAACATAAGTCTGTATATATACATTTTAAAACATCTATTCCATTCTAATTCAATCCAATGTAATCCAAACATAACAAAGTCCCCCTGAAAGGGAAGTCTCCTATAAATTGCCAGGGGAATGGACCCACAACACCCATTGCATTGTGGAGGAAGAAAGTTCTGGTGCCCCTGCTTTAGAGCACAGAAAGAGTCAGAGGCAGGGATGTGTTAAAAACATCCTAAAAATAGTCTTGAGTTTAAAAGTGTGCTTTTCAGGCAGGCAAAGATTCACAAGATACCTTGGGCCAGGCATCAAAATAATTTGGGATTTAGGAAGGAGAGCACTAATGCCAACTTCACAATACAGATTGTTATTGAAAACTGTTTCTAACACTGTAAGTAATCTGCTGTCATGGACCTGAAGATTTCTTTATTTTTTGAAAGACATTATTAGGACAGAAAATTAGTAAGGGGTAAATACTATCAAAGAAAAAAAATTTGAAAGGGTATTTTAAGGTTCCTGCTGCCTCAGTGCTGCTATCCAAACACAGACAAATCTCCAGCAGGAAATAATCACAGCTTGTGCCAGACATCTGTGGTCTCAAAGAACTGCTTAAGATCTGGGTGTGGAAATCAGGTGTGCAGAAAATAGGATTTTAACCTCCTAAACCAAGAACCCAACTAAGGAACCTTAGCCCCTGTTCACTATACTTGCATAATTTATGGAGAATCTAAAAATTTTAATATATATTTGTGGACTTGGTAACCTACAAAAATTTGCACTGAAGGACATTCAGTGACTCCCAGCTTTGTCTGATGTGATAAATAAGATCACTAGATATTTTTAAAATATCTGACTTCCTCTATTTTCTAATTGATATTTTATTGTCATATTCTTATCTCCACAGTTAATTTAATTTGCTATTATACCACCCACAGTGGTGGCTTGTTCATTCTCCTTTATCTCCCTCTGTACAACACAATAATCTAGAGTCATAAATAAACTCCTGTCACAGTTCTGCTTCACATAAGTAGCTGATTGGAACAGCAAAACTATAAATTTTATGTGCTCCATTTGCATCACCAAAAATCTTGGAAACTCGGTTGTATACATTGTTTGCTCTGTTGTATACATGCCAGCAGCCCAGAACTCATTTTAAATTCTGGTTATTTATGCTTATGTATTGCAACAAGTGCCTGTTTGTCCTTCCTGCCATCCATTCCTCACCCAAAGTTGTGATTCTATTTTTGATTCCCTGGTTGTTACTCCTGGAAATATTTTGAAGGTTTGTGGAAGCTAGAGTACATTTGAAGCAATCAATCCTGTAAAACACAGGGCAAGCAGCACTTCTCCAGTAATTGCTGCACTGCATCACCTTTCTCCTTCAGCCTTCTCAGTGCCAAGATCTTCTCACAAGGAAAATAAGCCATAACTTGAAAAAAAGTATGTTCATTATTAAGATATTCATTATAAATTGCTTACACACTGGTTGTTTGCAATGATTTTGTTTTTCCACCTGTTCCTCAGGCAGTAGCAGTAAATTTGGGTGCCTGTGACATCTCTGCAATTCTAGTTCTGAATGAGGCTCACACCATATATTGCCTTATAAATACTGACTTGCTTTAAGTCCCACGTGTGCCTCTCATGTAGAAACGAAATAGACAGCACAGTCATTATTCAGCTTAATTTGCAATATTTATTGCCCTTGGTGGGTATGAATGTATTTGTTACACTCACAATAAATGACCTCTGGGTTTCAGAGATGCATTATCTTAGGAAAATCTTGCAAGGAGTAAATAATACCCTTCCTTTTCTCTCTGTGACGATTTCTACAGTGCCACTATTGTGTCCTGTACCTAAATTTAATTCATGCTAAGCTGAAGGACTCTTGCTCATGCTATAGTGTGAAACAAGGGTAACATTTGTGTAAATGCAGTGAGGAAAAAAGCAATTCTATGACTTGCCCTGGTGACATTCAGAGAAAAATGCTTATAAGGACCAGCTGTGGAGTAAGTGTGGCACAATCTTGGGAAGTGTAAATGCTGAACTTGTCCTTGGGATGAGGAGTTCATTATCACTCCCAGCCAGGTGGTTTGTCTGTGCACAGGGAAAAATGAACTGCATAAACACAGCCACAGGATCAGTGTTGAGTCCCTTATCATGAACTGGGAGCCACAGGAGAAGAGAGGCAGCTACCCACCTGAAAAAACAAGAGCTCTCCCAGAGTCTTCCTGTTATTGAAAGCTGTGTCATTTTAGTGGTCAGAGCTAAAATATTTTAATATGTTAAGGTCAGACTGAAAATGTCAGATGATTAGATTATGTGTAAAACTGTATTCAAAATTCATGATTCATAGATTAGTACATCTAGTACTAAGCCTCCCAATAAATTTCAAGAGAAAGATAATGTTATTATTTTGTTTTAAAGCTGAAAATTGAGTGATAAATTGACTTTCCTGAGATCCCATGGGAAGACTGTGCTAGATGTGTATTTTCTCTGAACTGTCCATGCCAACTTTCCCTACCTTTCTGTAGAGTAAGCCTAATTTTTATACTTTTCTTTACCCTTTAAAACCCCTTCCTTCCATTCAAAAGACACATATCAGAAAGAGATAATCAGAACAAAAATTTATATTGGAATTATGGGGCAGACTCCAGTAGGTGCAGTCCCATTTGAATATTTTGCACTTGCTAGTAAAGGGTGAAAGTTCTGTCAGGCAGGGGTGCTAATTATTTGATATACAAAAGAGGCTGGTTTAAGATCTGACAGAGAAGTTGGATTTGAGATTTTAAGCTTATTTTAAATTAAATATTAATAACCTAGAAATCAAGAGAGGAGGGGAAGAGAGTTTCTGTGTTAAACACAAAATAAGAAAAAAGGTTTGTTCTTGTAAGAAAACTCTTAAGGTACACTTCAGAACTCCTGATGTTTTTTAGCAGAAAAGAAAATCTCAGTCTCAGAGAAATTCCTGTTGCAGAAGGTAATTTCATTCAATTCATAAATCCTTATAACAAAGATTTTTGCTTTGCCAATTATTCAGATATTCATTTCACAGGAGATAATGAAGTATGTGGTAAATTTTTCAGCTGATCTTATTTTAACATTTCACCATTCATGTGACAAAAAGCCATACATAAAATCTTACATCAGGTGTTATATTAGTGTAAAAAACTGATACCTCAAAACATTATGCATTCTCATGGATGAGAGTCTAAAATCAAACCCCATAAAATGTGTCATTGGAGGTTGTGTTTTTCATAAATGGCAGCTGTGCTCTCCTCCCATAATGTCACTGCCAAAGCAAAGTGAGATAATAAACCCCATTTTTCTTTGGCTTATTTTCTTTATAAATAATATTAAAAGAAGTCATGCACTTATTACCTTATTGAAATGATTTTTAGATGTAATATTTGCAGAGAACTACAAAATATCCTTTGTGTCTAAGACTCACGGTGGTTGACTGAAATGAATCCCCAGGCTTGTCTGTCTTTAACTGTTAGTCTGGGTTATTTGCTTTTAATTCAAAATATGGATATTGTAATTATCTAAGGAAACTGCAAGGGGTGGGTATAATACATTATTGCCTACATCTTGCTCCAAAGCAGTTATGAAGAATAATTTAAAAAGTAGAACAAAGCCCTATAATTCTAAAAAGCACAACCCTACCAGCTAAATTTAGACCAAATAAAACATTGTTTTATTAATAAAAAAAAGAACCAACAATGTATAAAATAGAAAATGAGTGACAAGTGTCTATAAAATCAGCTTGGAAATAGCTAAATGAATCTTCCTTCTCTGACTCTGAATTGCCTTTATGATCTTTTCAGAATATGTATAAAGATTTCTCCAGCTCTGGCTCACCTAACTGCATTTTTGGAGCATATTTGGCGCTGTTTTTTCTATTTCTGTGCTATGGCATAAAAATAGAAACTTTGCTTCAACTCTCACAGGTCCTAACTGGTTTTGTCTGATGAAATTTTATTTGGGAATATACTATAGAGATGGAGCTTCACAGCATTTATTGCCCTTGAAATTTGTGTGTAGTTGTTCTAGAGAAATCCTGAATTTCTGCTTCATCATGGCCAAGTGTAAGAGCTCAGTGAGCTCATTGTGGAACTGGACAGAGCTCATTGTCAAGTTCAGAGCAAAAAATCCTTCTATTTATACAGTGCACAAGCACCATCTTACTCTCACCCCTGTGGTTTTCTGGAGGAACTTTTTCCTGGTAGCTCTTTACTTTCTCACTGTTCTCCTTTCCAGCTTCTCTGAGCTGATTTCTCCCTTTTGTGGTCTCAGTCTTCTCATTCCTGGAGTAAAATGTGGCTGAGAGCTGGATGGGAGTTACATTAACCACTGTGACCTGCCTTGGCAAATGCCTTTTTTGATCTTTACCAACAAACAAACTCACTTGAAGCGAGTTTGGTTTGCATTTCCAGTGAGCTGAAGCAGGGCCAGGTTGTCCTCAGAGTTGCCTAAGGTTATCCTGAGAGAGTTGCACTTGAGATGTGCACGTGCACAGGATCAAGGATTCATTTTGCTGGCTCAGAAATCCTCCCAAAAGCCATCTCAGGACTTCCACAGATTTAAAACAGTGTCAAAGGGGTTCTGTGCCCACCTGGAGAAACCAAGAGAAATAGGCATCAATCATTCCCAGCACTGCATTTTGTAATGAGTTATCTGTGAATTGTCTCTTTTTTTGTCTTGCTGTGGGCAGGGACCCCTTCCCCTGGACCAGGCTGCTCTAAACCCACCCAGCCTGGCCTTGAACACTTTCAGGGATGGGGCATCATCATACAAAAAGGGATTTTTTAAGCCAAATTCCTTAATTTCAGAGGCCTGGTTTTGGCAGTGTTTCAAACTCACCCACTGCCTTTCCTGAGGTGTGACAGCACCAATATTGTGCCAGTGCTTGGGAATCACAGGGATGGTATTTCCTACCAGCCTCCAGGTCTGAGCCTCTAACTGGAGAGCTGAAATGTGGATTGCTGTGGCTTGTCCTGCTCAGCCAAACTGCTGGGCCAGTCCCTGCTTTTCAAGAAACTTAATTTCTTCCACCAAGCCTTTTAAATGTAAAAAGAGCTGGATTTATAAAGCTCTCATGTCTCACAGCTCTGGGTTGAATACCTTGTGTAACACAGTTATTTATACAGCACTGAAACAGCCCTGGGCAAGATTGTAAGGCAGCACTCCTAGTGAGCCCTCATAAAGAAGAGATGTTCATCTCATCTGGCAATTGCTGGGAACAACAGAAAAAACATATAAATTATATTTAATGGTGCCTGGGAATGCTGTGTGCTAACAATAGCAGCACAATCGCTGTCTCACACCTCCCTTCCTCTGGAGCATCCTCAGCAGTGACCTGGGGCGGAGCAGCCCTGCAGCACAGCTGGGATAATGCTGCCACAAACAACCCTTGCGTTTGCTTTTCCTTTCAGCAACGAGCACGCTTTGTTTGTCTGAGCTGTGTGCTGGGACTATCTCAGAACGTCTTAAAACTTTCAAGAGAGACCTTCCCCACCTAAACCAACCATAATAAAGCAACTGGTAAATTTAATTTCTGCCTAAAGAGCGGGTTGGCTTTTATTTTACTACACCAGTAAAATGGGTGCTAAACAAATGTTGAAAGGTCACAGCTGGAATTGAGGGAAGGTTTTTTAATCACTTAAAAAATGAAAGTACTCTTCATATGTGGATAAATGCATTGATTTTTTTTTTTTCCCTTTCTCCAGTGTTACATTTCTATGATCTTCAGCACTGCAGCTTTATGTTATTGTTGTACAAGTATACACATCTATAAATCAAGGTTTTTAATGAGGTTTTTAATGCAGGCTGAGGTATGAGATGGCACAGGAAGGACATAAACCCCACTGCCATTAACATCTGCTGTCCTTCAGCTGGTGGGTGTCCAAAACTGCTCACCAAGAGCAGATCCCACCAAGGATGAGCAGATCCCAGCAGGAATTTGGAAATTGTGCCACCAAATTGCTCTGCCTGCTCAGACAGAATCCTGCTCCAGGGTGGGTCTGGGTGGTGCTTTAAGACCCCTTCCCTTAGGAAGCAAGGCTGGAATTTTGTCCCATCACTGGAGTCTGGTAAAACTGAGCTTCTTGCTGCCAAAAAAGAGGAGAGTGACTAAGGCAATCATCTATTTGCAGCAGCCTAAACATAACAGAGGGCTGCATGGGCTATGCAGAGGTGCCAGACAAAGCAGGAAAGGTTAAAATGATTTTGGAGCTGATTGATCTCAGTAGTTGGGCAAGACACAGCAATGAAGAGGCAGTAAGAAGTAAAAAGATTTAAGGCTTAATCAGCTTGAAGATGTCAGGCTTTGTACCATTAAAAATGCAATATTTAGTGATTCACTCTCAGATCTGTACTGAATTAATAACTAAACTGATATATAGCCTTTTCTGGGCTGTCTACAATGGAAAAATCAGCAACAAATACAAGATCTGCATGTAGGAGAAGGTAAAATTTAGAGAGGACCTTGGTATACAAATTCAAGGTAGTTTTGACTGATGAGGGAAGAGTAGAGGCAGGCAGAGGCAGGAGAAAAAAAATGATGCTGAAAGTGTGATGGATTTGTTGAGGCACACTACAATGAAAATAGTATTAAAAATTAGCTATGAAAAGAAACATTCACAAATATTTTCATTATTGACTTTGGATAAGTTCTTCTGACAGACAGAAAATACAAAGGGAAAAAATTACCTTCCCAGGAAGATTTGAGAGGATAAAAAAGAAGAATGAGTGTGTCCTTCAAGTATGCAGATCCTTAGCTGAAGAGAGCAAACAGGAAGGTGTTTTCCTAAAATATCCTCTGTAAAAGTTGGTTGGATTCAGAATTATGTTAATTTCTTTTAATTTGTGGGGGAAGGAGGAGAAAAGTTGATAAGGTTTCAGCTTTTTCCACAAAGACATAGAAATCAAAGGTCATTAGACTATATATCTTAGAGTAATTAATGTGAAATGACAGCAATTACTTCATTAATGAGTCTGTTACATTGGATTAGTAAGTTTCTATTTTTGTCTGGTGCTATTTAACATGCTTTAAGACAGATTTTTATTTTTTTTTTTTAACTTCAATCTTCCCAAAATTTCAGCTGGGAAAGGTATGGAAATAAGAATTACAGCTGATCAAGTTCCTCTTTTAAAGTGAAGTGTCCAGACTGACACTGCTAAAGCAGATGTCTGCTGAAATATTTTGATTTTGAGGTTCTAGGGTTCAAAGGCAATCAGGTACCCACATATCAACAAATCAATGTATGTTCAAATTCCCCTTGTGATTTCATATTTTTACTTTTCCGGCTAGATAAATGCTGGGAAAGAAAAGACATTCAAAATCCCTACTCAAGGGGAAGCTGAGCTACTCTTTGTAAAGATTTATTATAATGTTTGCAAAGCACACCAAACTCCTCAGATGAAAAATAAAATAGAAGTGCAAATTATAATTATCACTTATAATTACAATTTATTTAATATAAACACCCAGTTAAAAGCTATTACAAATTAACTGACTGTTTTCATGTTTTTGCTGAATCTGGATTTTCAGTTGCTTTTCCCATTATTGGCAGCAGAATTGGAGTAAGATTTCAAACTGAGAATTGACCTTTTCATCTCAGGTGATGTGAAAGGTCACTTCCAAAAAATCAGAAAAGCTATATTGTATATTCATTAGTGATAATGATTTACCAAAGAGCTGATTTTTTCCATCATCACCTTGTTCTTTGCACAGTCCAGACTGTGGAATTCTGCTCTTAGCTCTCTCTATCGCTGAGTGCAAGACAGACTCTGCAGAGAAAAATTTTAAGGGAAACTCCAATTTCATTCAAATTTTAGTGACAATTAAGACCCAGCCTGTGTGTGAGGATTGGTGATTTTCCAACGTTTTTAATCCTAACCAATCAGGCAAAAATGTGTGCATGAAAACTTTATTTCCAGCAATGCTGCGATGTACCAAGAGTGTAACCAATGTTGTAACTCAAGAAAACATTGAAATGTTTAAGCTTCATTTTTCAATAAAGTGCAACAGGCACTTTGTTTTCACTCAGTCAATTAAGCTCAAGCCCATACTTAATTGTTTTCTTAACCCAGGGACCAAACAGCCTCAAGTTCTTAATGGCAAACTGAGCAATTGCACCCCTTAATTCCTGCAACAGCAGAAGTTGTGCATTTATGAACAAAAGATCCATGATCAAGAGAAATCCATTGTGGAAACCCATCCCTTTGACTGACCCAAGATTAGTGTCAGCTGTTGAAACAGAGAAACTTGAACACAGTAAAGCATTAAAGATTTGGAATTGCCCAGGCAAGGAAAGAGGTCTGCTGTAATTCACTGTTGACAGGGATGCTGCTCCAACCAAAGGTGTATCTACCAACAAATCCTCCAGGAAATGTTCCAGTGAAGTCTTTACTTATTCTGCAGTAAGATTCAATCCAAAGAGGTGTTGAAACAGCAAACAGCTGGAGGAAGGGAAAGAGCAATATTGTACAATGTGAGAAAAAAGGGAACTTGAGGCTGAAAATACTAAGCCTACAAGAACTGTCTTTTGATGAAAATACTGCTTCAGCAGCCTAAAAAAATCCGTGAATATAAACAAGTCTTGCTTGGAATCTTAATGGAAGTCAACAGCTGATTACCTACTATGCATTGTCTCATGCCCTCTATCAATCTAAATATCAGAAGGCATTACAAACCCCTCAGAAATATCTTTTTTATTTCCCAGGAGTTCAAAGCACTTCCATTGAAAATGAAATTTAATACTGAAATCATGAAAAATCTTTAAGGCCAGTTATTAAAAGGTTTTAGGATACATTTTCTTTATTTTTCATTCAATCTCTTTCTATAAACTTTAACACATAGTCTCAATAAAAAGGGAAAAATGTTGAGAATATACCACAGCTGCCAGGTTCAGAACTCATCTAAACTCTTTGTTCTGAAATTATCTACAATGCTAAAACTTCAAAGATGTTATTCTCTTTATTCCTAAATGCTACCCGTTCTGACTTTTTATGAGATGAAAATTGCTATGAAACTACTTGTTTTAAACTTGTGCATTTATTTTCTATGTGTAGTATTTAATACTGGTTCTTCCTTCATTCAAATAAGCAAATAAGTATTTGCTTACTTATTTTCTGATTATTGTTAGTGACAATGTTTGTGATAGCACAACTTGCAGTGCGGGAGTGTTTCTTGCTGCGACAATAAATTTCAGCCCACAAAATTCTAGACAGCAGATTTGGCAATAGAAAACTTTATGACATGAAGATGAGTTGTTTTATTGGAAAAATATATATATTTTAAGTCTCTTTCTTGCCCAATTCCCTAGGTAACACAACGACCACAAAATATTTTGAGAACAGCTCTGTCAAACTGAGAGGTTTTGCTGATGCTTAGGAAAAAAAAAAAACCAAACAGAAGTTGAACATCTGGAATAACTCTGTCCAAAATAACAATTCAGGTTATTTTGCTCCATTCTTCATGGAGTCAGCTAAGACAGTAAATAATACCTTCTTAATTTCCTTTATGGCTATATCATTATCAGCAATTCTTATACAAAGAGGCAAAATAGAGAAAAAATTAAGTTATCTCTTTGAACTCTGGGTACATCAACAGGCAGGGAATGAGAGCAATTCTTCTTTTGTCACCTAATAATGAGACATAATCACCAGCCCTAGAAAAGCCTGTTCAGTTTGGGCTCTGGAGGTTCTGATGTTTGGCCTTGACTCACCCATGAGAATGACCTGACTCCTCTGAGCTGATACATTTGTAGAGCCTGTATTACTCAAAGTTTGATCCATAATAATGATTCATTTCGTTTATTTGAATGAATCTCCTAGAAATCCAACCATGATATTTCCAAAGCTAATCCTGGCCTAGACAGTCACCTCTCAACTCTGAATTGCTTGGCAATACCATGTTGTCTGCATAAAGATATGAATTGTATAAACCCGTAATTATTACCAAAGGAAAAAAAAAAAGCAAAAAAACCAACTTATGAACATGCTTATGTCTATGTCTCCACATTCTAGAGTAGGTTCTAATGTCTTCATGGATCAAGGAAATCCCACATCATCCTTGTGTGTCCCCATCGTGTCCCCATTGTCAGTGCCCCTGAGCACAGCTCTGAAGTGCTGCTGCACTTGAGCACCCCACAATCTCAGATATTTCTTTTGCCCTCAGTTTTTCACCTTCCTTAAGCAGCCCCAGCCCATGCATTCACAAATGAACAGGCAGAGTCAGGTCTACAACATGAAAATTAATTTTTGTGTGATAAAATAAGAAAAACATTTCTACAGAACTATCCATTTGTCTGAGGATTTACCTTTTCCTTTATGCATTCACTGTAAGAAGAGGTTTCAGTGTTTCCTTAGTGATTTATTTCCCTAAATCTTCTCTGATTAAACACTGTAAGATTTATTTCTTCAATGTTATATTCCACATAGAATTTCAATTGTAGAACAGTGGGAAAAGAGTTGGAGCAGAATAAAAACATATTGGTTGAATTCAATTTTTATACCCATTCCAATATTTTTTACCTTTGGGGGATAACTGTGTTTGGGAATGGTGGGGGCAATACAACCTATAAATTCTACTTGAATGATCAGTAATAAAAATAAATGATCTTATTAAAAAAATTACATTAAGCAGTGAAATGTTGAATGACTGTTTTAGCTTGACAATAGGTGCCATGAGGCATATATATAATGGAATAGTGACAGAGCAGCAGAAAACTTATTTTAGTCAAAGAACATTCTCCATTATCTCTAGAAAATATGGTGCTTTTTGGCACACTTTTGGATTCATCTTCTTTTAAATGGACTTTGAAATCAATACATGTTACCAACAGAGGTGGTTTCTAATTGCACAGCTGTAAAAATCTGAAGAATTTAGAGGGCATTGTCATCAGAATTTGCCCATCTTGAAGTATTTATAGCACAATTTTTTTGATAAAAAAAGTATTTCTTAATATTTCAATCTAAAATTGTGATGAAACTCTTTCATACTGGGTAAGGTTTTCTCTAATGGGTAATGTATCACACAGAGTAATCCACTGAAGTGAGACGTTTTGGAATGGTGTATAGAGAGAGCTGCAAATCCCAGGGCTTCTTACCTTCATCCACCTGGCCACTCCAGCACAGATATTCTAACTGGGTGAAGCTCACTATAAATAATCCTTGGTATTTTTATTTCTGAAGCATTTGGAGTCCTCAGGCATGCCCTAGGTCCCTGGGCTGCTTGCTGCTGTAAAAGTGGCACCACAACATAAAAAAGTTCTGGATTATCAATCAGCTTGCCAGCTCTGCCAGCAGAGCACCCAAAATTTGACTCCTTGGTTCTCAGCAAAGAAGAACCAGCTGGGGCAAGCTGTGATGCTGCAAACATCAGGTGGATGCTCCACAGAGGATGCACCAATGCTCTCATTGCAGGAGGCTGCAAATTTTCATAGTTAGTTTTTTTAACAGGAGAGAAAAACTGGGCTATACATTTTTCTTTTGTTGTCACTTAAAAAGATTCATCTCAGGATCTGTTTTTCTTTATATTTCAACTTTTTCATGTGTTAACTGACAGAGAAAATTATTATTATTTATGTTAAGAGGCAGTGGGTGGTTCTGCTAAATAGTTTGAAAATGAGCAGTACTGTGGATGTGATTTTTACAGCTCTGGTGCCAAGTGGCTTTAAAAGAACCAATAGACTGAACACTAAACATAGAGATCTTTACTTGTCTTTTCCCCCAGGTTTCTGTAGAAGAAAAAATATCATTTTGATTTGATAATTTCAAGGGATTTTTTCCCATATCTTTTATCCACATTGCAATTTTCAAATTCCTAGTCTGAGTTACAGACATGTGGATCAAGATCTAGTCTCCATCCCAAGAATTAGCACTTGTTCCTTCCTGCACTTTAATCTTGGGCTTTTGGCATTTTACCAGTGACTTCATGGGTCTCATGTTTCCATCCACAATTAATACACAAATATTTCATGCAGTGTTGGCAGTGGGTAATATTATAATATTGTACATCATGAATTTAAATCAAAAATAGACAAATCCTAATCCTTGCTAGTATCTTAGGAGATTTTGCATATGTCACACAGGCTGGGAGATATCTGAGCATTATTTTTAGGGAAAAGATGAAAGTGTTTCACAGCATGTCTAGCTGTACCTGAACATGAATGATTAATGTACTTTTGGTCCAGCTTCAGCTGGACATTTTAGATAACAGCCAAGAAACAACCTCTGATCTCATATGTCATATCTATCAATAGATCAAGAGACAGCTACATATATAACTATATATATATATTTGCCTTTATCATATGTCATGTCCTGCATTATAAATCAAGGGTTGGCAAAAAAACGTGTGGATAGAGATGCCAGATTTGTAATGTATGTCTTTTAGTATTTATTAATTCTTCTTTTCATTTTTGACTGAGAATCACTTGATATATGCTATCTTTCCCCAAACTTTCCTCTGTATTGAAAAACTGTCAATGCTACCCAAGATGTATTATAGAAAGAATGTCAACTCCTCATTAATCTGTGTAAAGTAGGCCCTTATTTAGGGTTTGATTTTTTAAAAAATCCTCTTTGCTTTCTAATATAAGCCAAAACAAATAAAAAGAAAAAATTGAAGTTGACTAGAAATTTGAAATGAGGGGGAAATGGGGACAAATGGTGATTAATTCTTGCTAAACAACTGAGATTTCTCCCAGTGTCTTAACTGAGTATCAAACTGAGTATTATGTTTCTGGACAGGAGGATGAGTAATATTGAACAGACAAACTTAAAATTGATATATTAAGAAATCCAAGTTGCTACATTAAAAATTCTTTCTGAAAATTTGCATGGAATTCTGTATTTATTTCTCCATGGAGCACTGTCTAAGGACAGCCAAACCTGCCATCCCTTTTCACTATGCTATAATTTCTGATAAATGAACCTCATTGGCTCAACAAAATAATTCTGCTTCATTACCATGCACTGTAGACTGCTTTTAGTGCCTAGATTATGTTTCCAGTCTAGGAAAAACCCCACCTGTTCTGAGAAGCTTTCAGAAGAATTTGAAGTCTTGTAACCAAGTCAAACTGCAAAGGATGTGTTGGTGAATGACACATCTGAACACTGTTTATAGCTGCCCAAATTCTTGCACACAATTTTACATTCTGCTTCACGTTGGTATTGGAAAATCACTAAGTCTAAACTATTGTAAATATGTAATCTGAGTAATTTATATGTCAACCTGAAACACTGCCTGACTGTCACATCCTTCATGAACCTGCTGCTTTTGGAATACCTATGCTTGGAATACTTATGTTCCTATCACAGTAATCCACTGCAAACCAGCAACAAAACACAAGTAAATATGGAAATGATACTGCCTGAGGAAAACCTGCCACTCTCAGAACAGTGAGAACCAGCTCAGGCAGGAGGAATTTGATTCTGTTCCTCTGCTTCAGAATGGCACTGGGCTTGGCCACATGACAGAAGAAATTGGATTACCTGCATGTAAGAAGGTCCAAGAAAATTGTGTACTCATTTTGTAAAGCTGAAAGAGCTTCCTGCACTTTTCAGAGCTGAAAACTGAGCTCTGACCCATGTAAATGCTCCAAGGCTGCTGACTCGCTGCTGGGAGACTGAAAATTCCTCTGATTCCTGTAAATATCCTCCATGTTCACTGTATATACAGTCTCAAATAGGAACTAATCATTCTCTCATGAATGTGAGTCAGGCATGGGAATAAAGCTGGTGTGAAGGGAGGGAGCTTAAACTGCTGGGAGTTTTAATCAGAGGAATCTGAATTTAATTCAGATATTAAATCTATTCCCCACTGCCACTGATCAGTTTAAGAACAAGACAAGGCATGGATTACTGGTATTTTCTTCCTGGGCTTTCTGTCAGATCAGACTTGGGCTCAGCATATCGTGCTGTCTGTCTGTCTGTCTGTTTATCCATCTGTCTGTCTATCTGTACCAGCTCTTTGGCCTGTTTCATAAAGCAACAAGGCTGACATTTCTTGGACATCTTTGGACAAATGCAAGCAATGATTCAGGAGCAATGGTTCATTATTTCATTTCTCAGGTAAGAGCTTGCTCCCAGAGATGATTACATGAGACAAACCCCAGCCACAAGCAATGTGTGAAGTAAACAGACTTTTCTCAGAAGAGACTATCTCATCCTCCTTGTGATCCTTGAATTCAACAAGTAAATCCACTGGGATTCTATAATTTCATAGCTCAGAAATTAATGTGCCACATTTCATTAGGGCCTGTGGCTGTTCACTGCAGAATGTTTTCTCCTCTTTATTCCATCAGTGACTTGCAGCTGGAAATGCAAAATGGACCAGTCTGGGATTCTGCCTCAGCACCATCTCATCTGACAAAGCATTTAACAAATGCCCTGAAGAAGGGATGTACAGCCGGCTCCTGAATAGCCTTTCACCAGGTGCCAACAAAACTGGATCCATCTGCCTGATTATAAGAGATTGTAATGATTTTCTTGTCATGACTTCCCTTCACTGAGCTGAGCATGGCTGCCTGCATGCTGTTCAATTGTTCTCATGGCAGTAGCCAAAGATGTGGAATTTTCTGGCCTTGAATATCACAAATTGCAAACACTGCATGATGTCAGTGGATTTCAAAAATTACATAGTATGAACCATCATTCTCATTGGCTATAAAGAGAAAGAAAAATTTGCTATTATTTCAATTTATTTTTAAAGATTATCCATGGTAATTTATTCAGGTTTTCTTAATGCTCTCCATCATAAAATATGCACATTAAGGATCCTGTAAGTGCTTTTGGTCAGTATGTCATTTCAGAAAAGGATTTCCTGAGTTTGTGCCAACAGGCTTCACTGCAGCCACACTGAAATATTCAAGGATCTTCACTGGAAACCTTTTCTCTGGCATTTTATCATTGATTCTGTTTTGATATGTCAGCTTCAATATGGTGATACTTCAGCATTCAAACACCAAGGCTCTACATCACTCATGTCAGCATTTCTGACAATCATGGGGCTTCTCCCAGGCGTGTGAAGCTTTAACAATTCTTGAAAAATACTTCAGGCACCTCAGAACAAAACAGAAACTATTGTTTTCAAAAAATTTCCTGTCATAAAGTTGAACTCACTGAAAAATCCCCTGGCATTGGTTTTCATCTGGCAACAGCCCACTAATAAAAGATGTACATGTGCTATCCACCTCTATAAAACTCTTTCTTTTTGCTGTAATATGGGTAATTATATTATCTGTATAGTCCATTATATGGAAACAGCTTTTCCAACAGAACTGTCTCTTCCAAAGTGTTACTTTCCAAAGACTAATATTATTCCTTTTTTATTTTTCCCTTTATATTTTCTTTTCTTGCATTAGTTGAGTTCAGAAGCTGAAAAATGCAATTAATTCATCCTTACCCCATCCCCCTGGATCATTTATTTCTGTCACACACCCAGGGATCTTTTCCAATCCATGTCTTCTTCACTGTTTGGATGATGCTTCTTGTCATGTTGCCATCAGGCTAGACAATCTTCTCTGAAAAAGATACAATAAAATAATGATATTTTAGTAATCTGGAATAAGGAGAGACAGCATATTTGATTTTCCTGTCTATAAATCAAAATAATTGCTCCTCCCTCCCTAACACCTACTTCCTGGAGAAAGCTAATGAGGGCTCTTCTCCCTTTTTTCTTTTCTTTTCTTTTCTTTTCTTTTCTTTTCTTTTCTTTTCTTTTCTTTTATTTTCTTTTCTTTTCTTTTCTTTTCTTTTCTTTTTTTTCTTTTCTTTTCTTTTCTTTCTTTCTTTCCTTTTCTTTTCTTTCTTTTCTTTTCTTTTTTCTTTTCTTTTTTCTTTTCTTTTCTTTTCTTTTCTTTTCTTTTCTTTTCTTTTCTTTTCTTTTCTTTTCTTTTCTTTTCTTTTCTTTTCTTTTCTTTTCTTTTCTTTTCTTTTCTTTCCTTTTCTTTTCTTTTCTTTTTTTCTTTTCTTTTTTCTTTTCTTTTCTTTTCTTTTCTTTTCTTTTCTTTTCTTTTCTTTTCTTTTCTTTTCTTTTCTTTTCTTTTCTTTTTCTTTTCTTTTCTTTTCTTTTCTTTTCTTTTCTTTTCTTTTTTTTTCTTTCTTTTTTCTTTTCTTTTCTTTCCTTTTCTTTTTCTTTTTTCTTTTCTTTTTTCTTTTTTTATTTTCTTCTCTTCTCTTCTCTTCTCTTCTCTTCTCTTCTCTTCTCTTCTCTTCTCTTCTCTTCTCTTCTCTTCTCTTCTCTTCTCTTCTCTTCTCTTCTCTTCTCTTCTCTTCTCTTCTCTTCTCTTCTCTTCTCTTCTCTTCTCTTCTCTTCTCTTCTCTTCTCTTCTCTTCTCTTCTCTTCTCTTCTCTTCTCTTCTCTTCTCTCTTCCCCCCATTGTTTTCTCTGCACTAACTCCTCCACTGTGAAGATGTTATTTTTGCTTGACATACCCTTTATAAATATTCCCTAAGGACTCTCAGCTAAAATTGTCTGGTAGTTTAGACTTCTTTTTCCTGTTGTGATATTTAACCTTCTCACTTGCCTAACCTGGTGGCAAAGCTGTTATTTTCAGCTTATTGGACAAGCTTTTGGGTTGGTTTTCTTTTGCCCTTTTTCTTTCTTTATTTTTTTCCCCTATTGAGCCATGTTGCAGTCTTCATAAAAAATTACAGACATAAATCCTTCCCAGTTCAGCCAAATTTCATTACAGTGCTTTTATTTAGCTTTTAGTGACTTTGTTTACAAAAAGTGGTCTGCTCTGAAAATTTCCCAGACATTTTAAAGCACATTCTGAGAAAAATGTTGAAATGGGTCTCCATTTTTAATAAGAGTCTAAATTTAAATTGGGCAACTGCAATTCTGCTTTTCAATAGGGTGTTATTTTTGCACAGCAAGTGAATAATGTAATTGAAGATGAGAAATTATGGAATAAGAGTGGACATTATCTGTTACATGAAGGACAGGCATGCCATTTATCAGTTTGAATTGTTTTAAAGGTATCTTCTTTGCAATATTGACCTACTACATTTTTTGTCCCTCTTCAAAGCCCTCACCCTGAGACTTCACACCTGTCAGTGGCTGCTGGACAGCAGCACTTTGAACTTCTGATTTCATGGTAGACTGAACTCCCTGCACCAGAACTTTGATTTTATTCTTTTAAAATCCAGAATAGGCTGAAGTGGTGCTGTAGTTTTAGTGATTTGCTTTATGTTTGACCAAACTTCCAGGTATAAAATAAATGTGTTTCAGTCTGCAGACCCTAAGGTAAGTGCTAAAGGTGCTGAGTGGATGTTGGTTATTTTCTAGAGGAGAGAATGTGATGTTTTATTTGTGTGCAGGGATGCAAAAGTTTGGAGACCTATGAGAGTCTTGGCCCAGAATTTTAAAAAATATGCTCCTTTAGAAATATAAATTACAAACTTCCACAGTATACCTATTTTTAGCCCTGGCAAGGTCACTTTTTAAAGCACAGATTGTATTAACTCCTCTCTCTTTCCCCAAAACATGGCCCTTTCCATCCAGGGGAGAATTTGCTGAAAGCTGGGCAAGCTGAATCAAAGCATGAAGATTTACCCAAGAATCAGACAGCTCTGAGCAGGGATTGACACCATTCACACTGATCCACACCAGCAGGAACGAAGGGTACAGGAGTGCAATTCTGCTGAGTGCAACAGGAATGTGACAAAATATTTCTGTTCAGAGCAAGACTTCTGACTGTGAACCTGTGTATGTGTTTGCAAAGTCTGACTTTTCTTATAAAAATGAAGAAAAAAATCTCCATTTCCTGTAGAGTTGTCAGGACTTGTAAAAAAACCCCACATTTTAAACCTATGAAAAAACCCAATTTCACTGTGTTCTATTTCTTGAGATAATGCAATGTAATAGCCCTAGAAGTGCAGGTTTCATTTTGATATACCTTTCTTCAAAATGTGCCATCACCCTGAGTAGCAATACTTGCATTAAATGATGCGTAGTTAAGATTGTTATGTTTAACAGGATATCATGAGACATTCTACCAGAAGGTAAAACATACTGAAATAATATTGGTTCTTTTGACAAATCAATTTAAGCAGAACTTGTAGAAACATAAACTGCTAACATTATATTTATTCAATATAATAGCAACCAAAATAAAGATGCATTTGACATGGAACAATAAAATTCCTGTGGGAAAAACTTATCCCATAAGCTAAAAGTAAAATGTTATCAGTATTACTATTATTATTATTATTATTATCCTGTTGTCAGTCATTGCTGTGGGACTTTGGAGATGGATGGTGAATAAACTGCAGACTACAATCTAGAAACTGGAACTAAAACACTAATACTTAAAAAAAAAAAAAAGTAAAAATAAAAAATAATTTTCTTTGGGTAGCAATTATATTTTGAATGGAAAAATTATTTTGACAGAAATGTTTTCACCAACTGAGCTGATGCCTTGGGTTTTAACTTTTATGTTTTTCAGATTCTCTGTTGCTTAATATGTAACTCTGAAATTTCATATTAGGTGTTAGTAAGTTCTAACAAGAAAATGGATCCAAATGTCCATAGTCTGGCCATGTCTATTGAATCCCCTGGAATTTCAGGGTTGGATTTCTAGTTAGATAAAACATAAAGAAGACAATTTTCACAATGTTATCTACTTTCTCTTTCATGCTTGGACTCCAGTCCCTTTTCTATCCACAATGGATGGATACCACATCTTTATTCCCATGAGGAGTGTCTTGATTTTCCTGTGGTAGCAAACTCAGCTTTTATTTCTAAGCAGAGAAATGAAGACTGTCTTGAAGTTACTGAAGCCTGCTGAAAGCAGAATATTTGAAATGGCCCAGCATAGCACAGCAGTGCCCAAGAAATGCAGACAGGCTGCCTGAAACTGCAGTAGGGAATGGGCTACTCTAATTTCTATTGTCAAAGTTTGCTAGTCTTATGCTGAGCAGAACCACTTTCTGTGAACAGTCATGCTGAATTTAAACAGGAACTTCTGCAGAATAATATGACAAGAAAACTGACAAGAAATTGCATAGAGAATTGTGACTGCCATGCAGTAAAGCAGAATGCATTAGACCTGGAAATATCTGTACAGTGCCCAAGATGTGTGAGGTGTCCTCAGGAAATGCTTACAATGGTAATTAGAAACTACACCACATGCAACTCCTCCAAACAGGGTAAGAAAAAGTGGTTTATGAAGTTTTTACAGTTTGAGTGAATAAAGACAAAAATAATGGAGAGCTGCTTTAGCTGTTGGAGAGTCTGACAGATATCAGGGAGCTGAATGAGGGACAGGTCCTGGGAGTCTCCTCAGCATGAGAAGGAATCACTGCCAGCTCTTAGATCTGCAATATTTTACTTGTATTCCTGCCTGGAGAACAAAAGAGTCAGCCAGACTCCTGTGGAAGAATCTTTAATGGAGAAAGGAAACAGACTGATTTTCAAACCTCAGCTTAATTTGTGGAGGTGGAAGTCAAAACTAAGACAGAAACCTTACCTATACTTCTGACTTTTAAACTAAGCAGATTTGACCTACCACTGCTAGGGAGGAATAAATAAAGCCACCCATGAGATTAGCCTCTGAGACGTTTTTGTGACCTTACCTGATCTTTTCCTGAAAAGCAGCAAATCCTCCACTCCTGAACAAGTTTCTTTTCCATAGCAGAACAGATGGAAATATCATCCCAGATTTTACTATTTAAGGAAGGGTTTTATCTCTATTTCCAGTGATATGGTAATGCTTCAACACCTTTTCTCTTAAAGCCTAATTGTTAAGGAAAAATATGTAATCATTTTTAGTATTGACAAGTTCATTATTTGAATTTTCCATGGCAAAGGAAATTTTCTCTATCTATTTTACTTCTACATTTGTATGTACCCACAAAGGCAGCTGGACAATAGTGAAGATTTTCCAAGCCCAAATGTCCTTCAAAACATCTTCAGAAAGTGGGAGAATAAATGGAATAAAGGGGAAATAAATATGGGGAAAGTGGACTGATGAGAAATAGAAAATTTGCTATTAGCTTTGGACTTCATTTCACTGTTAATAACATATCTCAAGACATTGAGCTGGCACGGATATCGTGGCTTTAAGGCAGCCCAGAAAATTTGGTGTACAGTTCTGCACAACCAAAGCACCCTGTTCAACACCTTTCCAATCTCTCTTCGTGTGTAGTCCTGTCAGAACTTCTGGGGACAGTGAGGTGAAGACTCAAACAAGAATTAAAAGCATCCATTAGCTCACAGGGATTAAAAATATACATGCATATAGATGCTTATAATTGAAGGTATGAAAGCAAGAACAAAATATTTATGGGTCCCGAGGGCTGCAACTTTTTAAAGATTAAAATCTCCTTGCAAAGGTGTCTTTGGTGGCTGGAACAGCTGCTGTGCCCCTCTGAAGGGCTGTGCTGTGCTTAATGCTAAATAACCCTTGCATGACCTGAATGGGAGCTAAAATCAATTTTCTGGCTTCCTTTTGGCACTGTCCTCCCCTCCTCCTTCAGAGTCATTACCTTGTAGAAGAAGTAGAGGAAATCTTTTAGTTTTTGGTGCCTCTGTGAGCCCCACTGTTACTGAGCTCAAAGCACTGAGTCCCTGTGCTGGAGAATAGCAGGAAACTGCATCCAAGGAGCTCATTTTAGGACTTTTCTATGCTTCCAGTGGCCATGAAATTTTGTATTTCACTCCTCTCAGTGGTTTTAAATGCTCTCCTCCCCCTGTGGATGTGTGCAGCCCCCAGGAGCTGCTGGGTTTGGTGGATCCCATGGTCACTAAGGTGTGGAACCATTCTGCTGAATTACAGGGAAACTGGAGAAAGACAAATGAACAAAACAGCCAGCATGGCACGGAGAAACAGCACTTTTCCTTTGTGACTTTTTAAAATTATCTTTTGAACAGGCCTGGCTGGCAGGAGCTGTGGGCATGAGCAATTCAGATGAGGATTTGAGTTCTAAGAAGACAGAGTATCTTTAACACTCATCAGTCTCCTGTCTGCACTGAGGATTCTTCCTTGTGCACAGAAAAGGCAACGTCATTTATCCTTGGCTGAGAACCACTGATACATTTTAACAATGGAATTAGTTATTCAGTGCATTACAATGACTAGCTTTCTGTAATTTGACATTAATATGCTTCTACCTGAACAGAGCAAAATGTGAATTAAATTGCCACAGGGAAAAATGAGCCTATTCTTTGATTTAATCTAAAAGCAGACAGTTATGGTCTCTTTCCTCATAATAATGTTCACCCCTCTCTTCCCCAAAATTTTATTTTAACTTGTCTAAGTTTTCTTTTTAGTGCATGAAAAAGGGCAGCATGCAATGTGACCTTCCTTTTACCACTTTTTAATTTATATAATATAAATATTTTGATAACCAATATAATTATATATTACATATAATTATACATTTAAATAAATCTTCATATAGAATTATTGAGGTTGGAAAAGACCTCCAAGATCATCAAGTCCAACTATTAACCTAACACTACCAAAAGTATGTCCATAAGCACCACGGCTTATGTTGGTTGAACACTTCCAGGGATGGTGATTCCACCACTTCTCTTCAGCAATATATTAAATTTATACTTATGATAAAATATAATTTCATAAATTGGAATGAAATGTGTAAACAATATTTAAAACAATTTTTTAATCAAGTCTTTCCCCCCTGCCCCCATTCCCACAATGAAAGGGTCAAGACAACATCAAGGATTCACCTGAGGCTCACAAAAAAAAACCCCAAAACCCAACAGTAGGGAGATCATGCTGAAAAGTGTTTTTTAAAGCTTTTCCCTAGTCCAGAGCATATCTCTGGCATATGCCTGATGCTGTTCCTCTGTAGAGCAATGCTTCCAAGAATTCACACCCTTTTGCCACAGTCTGACAAAGCACAGATAAACTTTGCTCCCCCTCCCAGCTGATCTCTGTCCCTGTGGAAGGCAGTCAAAGGCATTTAAAAGGAAAAATATTCTTATATCTGTGGCTCCACCAGCTGTCTGCCTCTGCTCTGAAACCAAGGAAAGAGAATATTTCATGGCAAACTGTAAAATGCAAATGTCCAAAATACATAAATATGTTCTTTGAATAAGGCAACATATATTGATGATGTTTTATGCATAATGTTTTTCCTCTCTCTCAAACTGTTATTTGTTAGACATTTGTAAAGATCTGAGGCATTAGACTCCTTTTTATGTGATATTTTTATGTGCATTGCTAAGTGGTCTGGCTGGAAAACAAGATTATGTGATCTGTGTTGCATTTTTGGTACTATACTTACAGACATAAATTCAGCTTATTTGTGATAACAGCAAAGGTTTTTAATAACACATCCCAAGATATAAAATATCTAACCTTTCCCTATCAGCTGGCATCAAACCATTCCCCTCCCATATGTGGTCACTGATAAGCCTTGATGCAGATTGGGTTACAGGTGTCTTCATAAACATTAGTGCACTTCATAAATTATTTCTTCTTACTCCAAATTCTGCTTAACAGGACATATATTATTTTCATCCCCTTCTCCTAGTTTTCTATCCTCTAGTAAGGAAAATATTTTACTGCTCATGGACAACATTACATATTAATAAATCCACCTACATATTTTTTGTTGTTATTATTTCTTGCTTTTTATCTGCTTCTTTTGGGATGCAGCATACAGAGTGGGCATGGTAAATAAGTCCCTTTTATCAGTGAACATTTCCCCACATTAAATATCTCATTCATTCTGGAATCTACAGGCAGCTTAGAAAGTGCCTGGTGTCTGTGGCATCACAGCCTGGAGACACTGCAAAGCTGGGAAGGGATTGACCTCTGCTATCCCTGTTTGGGATAACAGCATGCAAGGAGGGTCACTCATACTCCCCATGGATGCTAGGAGTGTCACTTTTATCCTGGCATGAGAACATTGGGCAGAACCCCAGCTGATAAGCAAAAGTGATGATGTCACTCACTTTCTCTTGATATATAGTCATAATCTATTATTCTAAATATCCTGTTCTCTGTAACCCTTGTAGGCAATTCTGTCTCTGGTAAGATTTTCTAAGGCAAGCATGGAGAGGTCTCACTTTCCATTTCAGCTGAACCAAACCACCACACTCTGCAGTGTTTCCTCTCCACTGTGGCCCTTTTTATACCTTGGCACATTTTCTTACCTAGAATTTAAATGCCCTTCCAAAAACAACTGCTTCTCTGGATTTCTCTCCAATGTGTGTTAGTAGCAATTCAACCAAATAAAAAAAATCTGCAAGCAAATACCTAACCACAGTAAATCAACAGGGTTCCACTCATTTAAGGTTTGATCACATCTTGGATCTGAAGGGTGATTATCTTGGTGGTGATCCCTCACACAAAACTTCAGCAATGACCTTACACATCAATTTTTCATCTTTATTTTCATTGCTAGTGGAATATAGCAAGCTTTACCTCCTATGAGATCCTCCCGTGGATCTGGATTTAGAATCTATTTATCTGGATTCCAGTGCACAGATTGATTAGAAACCATTTAATCTGTCCCAAACAATTCTGAGCCATAACATTATAGCAATTTCACAGCCACAATACTGATTTTTATGATCTATCTTTTATCAAGGCTGTCACTAGGAGATCTCCAACCATTTTTAAATTGCATTCAGGTTTAAATTTGGCTTTTTCATGAACTACAGGCTTCACAAATTCACTTGGATCCTTTGAAGACCATGAGTGTCAGCTCTGTGAATTCTTTTAACTGGAGCTTCTATAAAGAAATTGTTGAGGTATTGATATCTTTACATAAGCCATTTTTGGTCTAATATTTTTGGTTTCCTGACTAGCTTTTCTTTTACTTTATGAAATACCTCTAATTTTTAGTGCAGGGTTTCTTATTGATGTCATTATTTCAGACAAACAGTTTTGATGCAATCCAGAGCACACAGCTAAAATTTTTCTGTGATTTTACAGGTAGTCTTGTTACTTATGAGCAGTATTGATGATTTTGGGAAATGCAGGGATCAATAACACGTTTGAGAGAATGTTTATTGTTAATTCCATGTCCAGAGGAACATAGTTGCCTCAAAACAGAAGCAAAGAAAGGAATGCCTGCTGAGGTCTCACCTTCTGCCCAGAACTCAGCCAAGCCAGAAGACCTGAGGCAGCTTTTGGAGCTGGGCTGTCCCCAGACTCCTGCCCTTGTTTCTCCTCACTCAAATTGGGGTTGAATATCTTCTCTATTCAAGATTTGTCAGTTCAAGGGCTACTCCACAATGCCAGGCTAAATATTTGGAGGTCAGCTCAGATGCAGCAAGGCATCACTGATTTCTGTGCTAACAGTAAGAACAATCATTACAGCATTGTTGACTTGCTGCATATCTGCTGAAATCACCCACAAGATTGAACCTTTGGAGTCCATATATCAGACATAATTGCCAAATACTTATAAAATTGATAAATATAATTAATATTTTCAAATACTCTTCAAAGTTTTGACTGGAGTTTGACCTTGCTGAATTTTCTTCACAACTCAATATACAATTAAGATTGTATGAAGCTGATAGAAGTAGCAACTGTAAATATACTCAGAATTTTACAATTCCCTGATGAAATCAATCTGCTTAGGCCAATTTATATTGTCCTTTGTTGGTAGTTTATTTGAAAAGGTTTCATTATTCTTCTACCAAAAAAAAAAATTAAATTAAAAGAAAAAGACTGTACAGATGAGGTTTCTAGAAACTATGGCTGTTCAAGAAAATATTGTTGAAAGCAAAGAGTGAATTTAGAATAAGTATCTACGAGTTTTGTTTTGATGTGGTAATTCAATGAAAGGAAAAATGCATTATTAGATTTTCAAAGATTAGGAGGTGAGGAAAGATTTAAATTGAATACTAATTTAGTTTGGAAAGCCTTGAGGAAGAAGTGCCCTTCATGTAAAAATTCTTGTTTTGAATTAGCAAGGTGTTTCATCTGCCGGATGAGCATAATTGAAGTGAGAGTTTATGAGAGAGAGCGGGAGCAAGCCTTGTTTGCATCCTCTGCACAGCCAGAGCTGGAGGCTGCTGAGGAGGTCAGTGTTTGGGGGGAAACATGGAATGCTTTTAATCTGGCAAGTGGCAGAGGGGAAAGAAACTACTTGGAGCTGAGCCTGCTTGTAAAAGTTGGTGCTAAAATTCAGAGCCTGGATCCTGTGAGCTTAGGGAACAGAAACTGAAGAGTCTGGCATGCAGACATGACACTAAAATACCCTTTTGTCAGCAAAAAGGGTTTGGAGAAGAGTTCCCACTTGAGCTTATTGAAACCATGACTTTTCTCTTACAACATGAGGAATCCTTTTAATGCATATTCATGCATTCGTGGCTTCAGCAGCACACAGAATTGGGATACTCAGAAGAATAATTTTATCAAACTGTGACATAACAGAATTTGACACGACATTGTTTGCTGCTTCTTGTCAAACTCCAGGTGTCTTTAGGACATTTTGGCCCAAGGATTTGGAGGATTGCTCCCTTCACAGCCAGCCCCACAGAGAGCCACGGGAGGCCTTGGCTGAGGTGACAAACTGAAAGCTCATTCACAGAATGAAGCCACCAAAGTTTAACTTCAAAGTTCCAATCCATGGTTGCTTGCAATCAAACCTCCTTGGTTCTATTCCTTTTTATTCCAACTGGGACGAGTGAAGAACAGTTTCTATGAACTGAGTGATGAAAAGAAATGGGCACCCAAGGGTGCCAGCTGGCCAAAATTATTTTTCATCGCTACCTGGCATGACCAGATTATTTTGTCAATGACTGCATTCAAACATTGCAGCTAAACCACACACAATATTTTTTGCATTTATAACAACCTATTTATAATTAAAACAGTTCTTTGTGACTTACTTAAGAAACCTTAGATAGAGTTGACCTTGTCAAATAACAAGTAACTAAGTTTAGCCTCTATCAGGTGTCATGAGGTACAGACCCCACAACTGAATGATCTGAAAACATTGAAAAAATGTGTCTCTTGATTGGTAAGAAATATTTTTAGAAACATATTTAGGATTATTTTTAAAGAACCTTTCCATGACCAGAAAAATGCCCCCATAAAATAATATTTAATTTATTGAAATGTTGATCATATTGATCACTAAATAATCAAATCACCATAATGTAATCTTTACAGTTAATCAGACTAAGCACTACACAGAAGGTAAACATTTACCTTGTATTTTCCATAGAACACAAAATACCTTATTTCATCTTCCAGTGTATTGTAATTCACCTGGAAAACCACTGTTCTCTGCTGTTTCTCAGGAGCATTACTCCCACTGATCACTAAATCAAAATTAGCCCTTGAGGGAAGAAATGGCAGCAGACATAAAGCACTTTCCATGCAAATAAAAAATTTCAAAATTTTAATTTACACTTTTGTCCAGGAGTTGAATGAGTTTATGGGACAATTAATGACCTGTTTTATTTTGCATTCCCTGCTGTGATATGAATGCAGTGCCACTGAAGTGGCCAGGTGGAGGGGAAGGAGTAACACAGCTGGCACTAAGATCCCTTCATCTTGCTCTCCCTAAATAACCCATGGTAAGAAGCTCCTAAATTGGGTTCCTTGAATTAATATTCTAGAGCTACCTTCCATTAGCAATTTATGGAATGAAGTTCCTAATTTAAAAGCAGCAATGAAGCCAGTTGAGATCTGTTTCAGTAAGAAAACACCTTTGGACTCAGCAATCTTAAGGTCTTTTCCAACTTAAATTATTCTATGACTCTGTGATTAATTAATCTATATGGATTTAGCTGAAATTACAGATAAGAGCTGTAACTTTCCTAACCTTATCCATGGATACTTGGGCAAATTCTCTGTATTCTTACTGGGTTACTGGGCCTGGCTTCTGCCCTCTGTAGATCTCTCTTTATAATATGGAAAATCTCAAAATTTTTATCCCTGCTGTCGCTGTGTGAAATTCCCTCTTAGTACAAATACATCAAACAAAAGCTGGTAGGCAAGACATAAAAATCACCTTCTTAATATAAAGAAATGTTTTCAAGCCTATCAACAGCTATGATTTTTCTTTCCAATGATTCATGTCTGCACTGGACAATAATTTTTGGCTACTGTAGAAATTTAAAAGATGTGAAAATTATTCTGCTTATTGATTTCCCTTCATACTTAGCAGATAAATCAATAGGATGTGAAGATGAGGCTCCATTAAAATGATTTCTGGTGACATCACTTTTGCCTGAAAGTTTCCTCAATAATGACTCTTGAGTTTGTCAGCAGGAGGACATTCAAACAAAGGAACAAATAAAATCACATGCCTCTCGTGGGTTTAGATTGTAATTTTATGTCTTAGTTTACTTTTCTGCTATGATGTAAGTAAATTTTTTTCTGCTAAAAACAGAAAGCAGAAGAAAGGAAAAAAAACCAACCTAAATTTTATAAATAAACCCAAGTGAGCTCACTTCTAAAACCAAAGACTGGTAACATCCAATGCAAGAAAGCTCATGGCAGAAATGCTTCTCAGAAGAGCTGTAGACACACAGTAGTACAGAGATGCCAAAGATGCACCATCCTTTGTAAAACTGTTGTGGAAGATGGAAATGGCAAAAAACTTGCAAGCATTGCTCCCTAAAAGATGCTTAACTGGAAATTTTAAAAATATAATTTTTAAAAAATTTAAAACACAAAATTAATTTGAAAAAAATGCACAAAATCCACAGTCTAAAATGTTGTGGTTAACACCTTTTACTTTTGTCCCAGTTTCCAGAATAAGAATCTCCTCAGGGAAGGAAAAGGAGGCTCCACACACAACACCCTCCACATGTGAAATGAGGTGGCAGGGAGGTACTGGAAGGGTGTAGAACCCATAAAACAAACTGGTAGAAATTTTACTTTTTAACAGAAGAGAGGCAGGAATTGAGATCTTGATCATGTTATTATAGAGTAAAAAATATGGGTTTGTTTGTGGAATTAAAAATGGAATCCTGTGGAAAAAGAAAGAGTGAGTAAATAGCTTGGAGGAGAACTAGGAGCAAATTGAATCATCAGGGAAAGGCAATATTTCAAGGAAAGGAGAATGGTGACAGTATTGAAGGCAGCTGTCAGGTCACAGAGATGAAGACAGAGTACAGGTTCTGGGACTTGGCTAAGAACAGGCCATTAAAAATTTTGGCATGAGTGCTTTGAATTGATCGAGTGCAAAAGGATACAAGGCAGAACTAACAGGTCTGAGCATGGAACTGAGGGAATTGAAAACAGCACAGTAAATAAGAATAAAGATAAATGAGAATGGGAAGGTAAATTGGTCTCTGCAGAAGGAAATGGGCTAAAGTGTGGGATTGTTTGTTTTTAGTAGAAAATACCCGAGCAGGATTGTATAATGAAGATAGGAAAAGTAAAACTGTGGTAAATGAGAAACTTAAGGCAGCAGTAACATGACAGTGAATGGTCAGCAGATGTGATGAAATGCAACACAGTGCAGAGGTTGGATGGTGTTTTTCAATCAGAGTCAAGAGGGAAGAAAGGAGAAATGAAAAATAGGCAAAAACAAGGAATAAGGTCACATTACAGTTTCATAATTTTATCTTCAGCTAATAAGAATGTGAGAAGACAGCAGACAGGTTGCAGAAGAATGATGGAGATTTAAGAATGTCTTCTGATGAAAACATGATAAAAATCAAGTATGAGAGGTAAAACCATAAAAATCAGCTATGAATAAAAGTCATGAGAGGGATGGGAGCAATCTAGAATTTATGATGCTTGTAGACTGCAGATATCAGAAAGCCCAAGTGACAGGGTCTGATTGACTAAAGGGTGGAAACAAAATGCTCTGGGAGAGTAGGACATGGTAAAGGTAAATTAATTAAATTCTTTCTACAAGAAGAAAAAAACAGCATGAAAATCCAGAGTCAGTGGCAGACTGTCCACCAGAAGGCTTGGGGGAAACTCCTCCAAGTGCTTCCAGAATGTCCAAGAGCACACTGCCTGTAAAAATCAGAAAGAATTTTGGGATCAATGGTTTAGACAAGCTCAAAGATCACAGCAGGTCCTCAGTGATCATGTTCAGATGTCTGAATGCCTTCTCTTTGTAATGATCATCTCCTCATATATGAGTTTTACCCTGACAGAAATGATGCAGCTGCTCTGGCTGTTCTGATATTTTTTTCCCTTCTTCTAGCAGGAGAAATCATCTGACACTCATACAGAACTCAGAAAAGGTTGGGACAAATGTAAACAAACTCAAAACCTCTGGGTCATCTCACAACCAGAACTTCATTTGGGCTCTGGGTTACAAGACACCAAAGTGCAACTTCTATCAATTATGAAAGGCTACTTTAAATGGAAATTTGTTCGAATTTTCCAAGCACACAATTCACACTAAGTATTCAAGAAAATTAAAATATTCAATAATTAAAATCGCTGCATGTAGATTTGTGATAAGCAAAAGTAAAAATACTGAATGCAGAGATACAAAACTGAAAGATTGTAAGGTATCTGGTTCTGCTTTTATTCCATATTAAGTGCTTTACAGAGAAAGTTTTAATAGGCAAGTTCATGGGAAAGTGTTTTCCCAACAAGGTTGCACCATCTCCTTCGGGGAGAAATATATTACAAAACCAATCAGTGGAATAGTTTTTAATATAATATTGAGCCCACATGGTTTTCCCTGGAAGAAGAGCAATATTGCTTTGAAAGATGGGGAGCAGCACCTCCCCACAGGCACTCTGACATGCTGCCAGTGCCCTCCCACAGCACAGTGCTGCACTTGGACTGGAGCAGTGCAGAACACCCTGAACAGAAGATTTTACCAACACTAAAACTGGTAAAAAGCAGTAAAAATATTTTACCAGCTGACACTCCTGTACTGCCCATCACCATGGGATCAGTGTGGTGCTTCTGCAAACTCTGCCCTGTCAGTGCATAAGAAAATCAGCTCCAAATGCCAACAATAAATTAGGTTTTTAATATACCACCTTTCCTTGTGGGGATCCTGCTCATGCACACCACTCTGCAATTCACTATCTGAAATAGTAACAAAGTTTTCTTGCTCAATTTCTTTTATTTTTGTCCCTTCCCTCTGAAGCAGCTGTTATTGGCCAATTTAGCCTGGCAAATCCCATTGTTAGCATAGAAACACAGATGATTGTGTGCAGGTGCTTTTATTGAAGAGCTCTGGGAATCAGGGGTACAAACCCAAACCTGACTCCCACATGGATTCCAGAGGGACATCTTTTTATACACTTTTTGTTATATAACTATATATTAAATATTAAACCCATATTATTCTATTGTTCTTATCCAAGCATGGATTCTTGTGATTTTCATCAGGTCCCCAAAATACCCTTTCTCATGATTCTTGTTACGATTACATCGCGTCTCAAGATTCTTATTACGATTAAACAATAATATATTCCATTTACCAAGCCACTATTACATTTAACAATCATAATATTTATCATATGATGATTTCACAGGTGCAATTTCACATGATCTAATACAGAAAAAGCCCAATATTTGTTCCCAGGGCCTAGTTCCCTTTTCCAGACCTGCCAGACCC